>NC_083229.1:83546636-83864969 GCF_032191835.1 Heteronotia binoei
AACCCTATTACAATAGTATATCAAAATAACAATGTTCTAGTGCTGATTTTTAAAATAAGGCTCCTAGTAGTGGGGCCGGGTAATGGCTGCTATGGGGACAAGATCAAGAAGAACAGCTGCCATATGGACCTGAAAATCTGGATTCCCATCCCCACACAGCAGTCAAGTTTGCAATTGACGGGATAAAACCCAGAGGTAAACTAATGATAGGGTTGCCGAGTCCAGCTCAGGAAATATCTGGGAACTTTGGGGGTGGGACTGGGAGACTTTCCCATTCCCTAAAATTAAATAAATAAAAATACAGCAGTGCAGTTCCCCTGAATACAGTCTTCATTTCCTCCTCGTTTTTGCATTCAAATGGTTCCATAGCAGTTGCACTTCCACTAAAATGAAAGTGAACACTCTCACTCACTCTCTCTCTCACACACACACAGAGCAGCGACAATAAACATTTTGCATGCCCACGCTTTTGTGATCTCCCAGGGGCAATGGTATAGATAGCTTTACTCACTGGAGTTGCTGAATGTAACAATCTGCTATATTTCAACAAATTTACAGAGAGAGAGAGGCCTAGGGAGTGCAGTTTTCATCTATCCCATACTCAGGTTCTAGTGAACTCTTTACTATGCAAACTGCTTCTGAAAGGAATGCAAAATGAACAGAGGGATTGGGCTCTCTTGCTTCCTCTCTCTCTCTCACACACACAGCTGGCTCTTTCTACTCATCTCCCTTATACAGCTTCAGTCTTGCTGAGATTCTTCCTTCGTTCCATTTTCATTTACTCCTCTGATTTCTGTGTAGTTTTTATGCTTGAACACTCTAGTTTTTATATGATTCTATTACATATGTATGCCAATTTGGACTTTTCATGAAAAACAAATAATTAAACCAATGTATAATACTGATATAAACAAATTAAACCTACCATGTAAGACGAGGCTCTGGCCAGCCAGTAACAGTGCAGTGTAGTTTGACATTCTGTTTTTCCCAGATAGTATGGGAGCGAGGCTTGATAACAAATTCAGGAGCATGTAACAGACTATCCTCATTCAGTTTCCTGTGAAATTCTTCTGTCTCTCTTAACTGCAAGAGAAATGTTTCATTTTAAAATGCATTATTTAGACTTAATGAGTTCTATAACAGAGAGGGAAAAAATATCAAGGGCATTATAGAAAATACATTTAAAAACATGCTTTTTCACATCCTGTTTCTGCAGAGATGAGTCTTAAGTTGCTATTTCTTTGCCAGCTTTTAAAACAGCAGTGTGGCACTTTATCCTTAAAGAATGCATAAGCACTATTCAATATTACTAAATAAGGCACAGTCGTTACAGTGTTGAACTCGGATCTGTGAGACTCAGGTCTGAATTCCCAAAAAGTTTGAGGACCAAACCCAGCAGATTCAGGTCCCTGCCCTAGGGTCTGACCAGCCCTGAGGTATGAGAAGAGATCACAGATGCAGTTTTGCACCTGACAATTCATAGTTTCTTTCTTTCAAGAAAATAGGCATACAATACTTTATTCAGGACCTGTCCCAAAAAATTGTAGACTTTGTCGTGATAAGGCCTTGGCTTGGTGGAGAACAGAGCATTCACCATCTCTTTACTTGAATATTATTGGGACACCAATTGTCTGAACGCCATCATGTTAGAGGTTCAAATTTTATAATTTTATGCCTGATTGATTGTTTTAATCCATGTCGTAACCTGCCTTGAGCCCATTTGCAGGAAGGACAGGATCGAAATTGAATAATAAATAAATAAATAAAATCTGCCTGTAACACTAAAGCAATAAAAATTCAACAAATAAATTAAAACATATTAAGTGTTTCTCATGGAAATAAAATCAGTGGGAAAAGAACATACAAAGCAAACAAATTTTACACAAAAATGTTTGCTCCAACTACTTTACATTTTTTATAATTAAGATTCAAAATATAAAACTAACCAAGAGGTATCAGAACGTTAGCATGAATTTTCAAAGGTACTGAAATATACATAGCAGCAGCTTCTGTGACCTTCAGTGTTATTCACAAGACTATTTAAAAGGTGATCATGTGCATAATAAACAAGGAAGACAGCCAAGACAAGGAGCTAGGATAGAGGTTTTTCGCTTGGTGTAAAGACTGGGAGAAAAGAAAAAAGGTGATAGATTCTAGTATCTGGGCTTGACATAAGTACAGGGTCTGCTCCCAAGGAATCTCCACAAATCTTCCATAAAGGTCTGCCAAAGGAAATGCATTAATGTGTGCCAATGAAAATAGCCTACAGTAAACTGGAATCATGAAATGGACTAATTATTTGCTACAAGCAAAAGGAAATGATGGCAAAAAAAATTTTTTTTAAATGGCAAACTGACTCATTCAGCATCAGCTAATTAAAGCTGCTAGTCAGGTAAATACAGTGAATTAGGAATAAGGCCCATTGTGATGGAAAATACAAAGGGCTCTAGAAAGAGGCTCTTTCTAGAGTGCCCCTCCTTGCTGTCTTCCCACCCACTCAACCAAGCGAAGGCATTCACTCCCCCCAACTTTGGTGTCTTCCCACCCACCTAAGGTGGTGACTGACACATGATGACACATGACACATGAATTATTTGTCAAGTGCATGGAATGTACCCATAAGCCAATGAGAGAGCCCAATTTGGCTACCACCATAGGGAAATTATATATAAACTGGAATTATATATAAGCAATGATAAGATTATATGAACAGGGAGACTCTATGGTCACAATCCCGTGATAATTAAGCATCTTTATGTCCCGTTTATTTAAGCAAATTGAACAATGGGATATGACTGAATCATGCCCATGTTTTAAGTAGTTTTTTTTTTTAATTCACATTGATGAATCAGTGATTTAATACCGTTTTCTTTAGGGCTGTCCGTTCAGCTGACTCTCGTATTGCCACTTTTCTTGATATATTTTTTTCTTCTTCCACAGAAGATGAAGTTATTTTTTTGTTTGCACTAATTCCTTCACCAGTTGCAAAAAGGTTCCTTCTGGCAATATATGCAGCACTTTCTTTAATTCTTTCTTCTTCTGTGTCTGTAATTCCACTGATGTGGATTTGTCTAGAAGAATTAAGAATATGTTCCATCACATATTGGAGAGAAAACAAAAGATTTTCTATTGATAATTGTTAACAGCCTAGTCTTTCCATTTCTAAACATAATGGCCCTTCTACACAACCTGTAAAATCTTCAGTTAGGAGGAGACTGTTAATCTGAGGTGGAAAAGACATCAGAATATGTCATGCTTATCAATATTTTCTCTGTTTTTGATGTCATATAGATTTTATGACTAATAAACCTCCCACTATGGTCACTTAATTGTATCTCTGAAGAGTTCACGCAAGAAATTGTCAGGGTAAATTTTGCTTCAGCTATAGAATTTCTTAGAATAATTAAAGGTACAGGAATATATTATAGCAGTAATTTAAAAACCAGACTTGCTTCTGTTACAGCTTGTTTAATACTCACCTTCTAAGAAAGGGGATGCTGAGTTTCAACATCTGAAAGTTCTTTCTCTCAACTCTAATGTATTGGGCCTCATTCTACTTACTCAGGATGTGGTCAGACTACAAGTCTGGCTGCACCTCTAATTTCTCTGGAACTATTTGTTCCACAGAAATGCAATCCCACCTATATACTAAACCCATCTTCCGCTATATTTTAATGTATTTTTCTTCTAATGGCAAGCTATATGTATGTTACATAGGCTTCAGATTCAGTGGGAGCTCACAGGAGCATAGCTCCTGAACCTTTCTGAGAGTTCCACCTCTTCCTTCTGAGAGTTCCACTTCTTTGTCCATTGAATAGTATATGCAGCTGCATAACAATCCCTGGATGAGCTCCACCCAGCGCCGGCCTGTGGGTGCGTGGCGCCCTAGGCAGGTGCCCCCCTGCTGCCCCCTGTGCTGCTGCAACGCAGTGCTGTGCTTCATCTCCCCATGCCACACTGAGCCATAGTGCCCAACTCCTCCTCCTCCTCCCCCCTCCCCTCCTCCTCCTCCCCTTCCCATCCATCACTGCCCACGCGATCATTGCATCGGGGCTCGCAGGGCCCATTCTTCTAAAGATAAGATGCATGCTGTGTTAGGGCTTGTAGGGCCCTGGCACAGTGCTGTGATCGCACAGGCAGCGACAGGAGGTGATGGGAAAGGAAGGGACTGGAAGGGAGGAGGAGGAAGGGTGGGTGCCGCACCTTGGTGTGACACAGGGGGGTGGGATGGAGAACTGCGGAGCCCTTGCGCAGTGCACTGTCATCACACAGGCTGACGGGCAGCGACGGAAAGGGAAGGGAGGAAAGGGTGGGTGGGGGAAGGGAAAGGAGGGGTGGCAGGCACACGTGGGGCAGAGGAGGCAAGCAAACTAGGTACTTGCCTGGGGCACCGGGAGGGGGAGCCCAATTTGGCATCCCCACCTTTCCGGTGCCCTAGGCAATGGCCTAGTTTGCCTAATGGGTGAGCTGGCCCTGACTCCACCACCTATTTTTCTACAAAACGACCCCTGATGTTACATGTTAAAAGGTAAATTAGTTAAATGGGAAAACTTCTGAGAAAGTAATGCCCTCTTTTTTGACCCAGGCTTATATAATAGAGTGATTGATCGACATTCTCACATTTTGACATATTACTGTTTTATTGCTTTCACATGCTCATGCTGCCCAGATCAAAGGTTTGCTCAATTTGTTAATTTTTCTATTCTGTCATTGGATCTTAAATTTGTACCATTTTGCATTCTAAATCATTGCCTACCAGCTATATATACCCCTGCTCACTGTACCTGAGTCCTCATCTGATGAAGTGTGCTTGGAGTACACGAAAGCTTACATTCTAAATAAAACTTTGTTGGTCTTAAAGGTGAACTTGACTCCTACTTTGTTCTACTGGTTCAGACCTGCACGGCTGCACACTTGGATCTAGCCAACTCACCCTGTGATCGAGTGATCAGACTGCTGTCGCGCCATCACCACAGAGAGGGTAGGTAGGCAGTTTTATTTTTTAAAAATAGTCTGCTTTGCCCATGCACATAAGCACTTATGCGCCATTGGACGATTATTGGTTATGTGCACATTGGTAACAGTAAAAAAGAAAATGGCAGCTAGGGAGCAGAAGACTCCAACCTCCCAAATGGCACAAACACAGTATGGAGAGATCAGATCTTGGAAGTGTGCAGTGAGACTGGCTCAGTCAAAAACACTGGACTTTATCTGGTGTTGGGAAAGTTGGGGGTGAGAACGCGTGGTTGATGAGTGGGGAACAGAGGACAGATGTGGCTGTTTGAATGAGCACTTTAAATCAGTTGGGGAGAAGCAATGAAAACAGATCAAAGTGCTCATCTGACTGCACCCTAGGTGATGACAGAAATACATTCTCAGCATGTTCAAGGGAAATTAATTTTATATCGCATGTTCTGGAGGTAAGCCCTATCACTGGAAACAACTGAGTTGCAGTGAGCCCTAGCCCAAATGAAGCTACTAATGATCAATGTCATCTAGTTGCATTCCTCTTGCTCTATTTTTTAAAAAAATCAGGGGGGGGGACACACAAAATTAAACACTTAAAGTTCATGGTTAAGGTTAGCAGCATCATGGTATCTAATGCCAGCAAAAGTTAGCATTAGAAACATTTAAACAGATAGCTCTTAAAAACTGTGTCCTACTAAATTTTTCTAGTAACCAATGAAAGGCAGGATAGAATTATAAAAGAAATTAGAAATCTGAGATAAAGTCCCTACATTTCTGGGAATGGAGGCCTTATTTGGATCAGAATGTGTTTTCCCTAAACTCTTTTCCTGATATAAATTCTGAAGGCACTGCGTGACTCTTCACTACTTGAATGGAAAGACTATTCACCTCAGACCATTTTGAAGTTATTGTTTGCCATCCCGCAGATCCAGACCCCACTGGATTGGCTGTTGGCTCTCAACCAGAATAGCAGCAAATGTCTCGGCTCAAAGGAGATCTGTGATTTATTTTTAAAAGCATGGGAAAACACCTTTCAGGACAAGCAGCATTTACCAGAAGAGGCCTTATATAGGGAAAAGGCAGGGGGAGTGGGTGGATTAAATGTCTTATAACGGCCCCATGGCGCAGAGTGGTAAAACAGCAGTACTGCAGTACTGTGGTCTGAACTCTGCTCATGACCTGAGTTTGATTCCGGCGGAAGCTGGATTCAGGCAGCTGGCCCAAGGTTGACTCAGCCTTTCAACCTTCTGAGGTCGGTAAAATGAGAAACCAGCTTGCTGGGGGGGAAGTGTAAAAGACTGGGGAAGGCAATGGCAAACCAACCCGTTAAAAAGTCTGCTGTGAAAACGTTGTGAAAGCAACGTCACCCCAGAGTCGGAAATGACTGGTGCTTGCACAGGGGGCCTTTCCTTTCCTTTAAGCTGAACTGCAGTCCTATGCCAGCTATTTAGAGAAGTTAAAAGAGAAAGAAAGCCTGACAACGGATTTTGGGAGTCTTATCTAGGTTGTTCTAGACAAAAAAGTGAATATCACCTCTTGCATTCTTATATAATTAATAATAAACACATCTCCAGAGGAATAAAATAAAAATGAAATGTTATTCTTCACACTTAATCTACCAATAAGGTAACACTGGAACTCTTAATAATAATAGCCATGATTTAACCATAGCTTTTGCTGAACATTTTGAAGTCCCATTGATTTAAATAAGCTGCTTACTGTACCTCATTCCTCATCTGAAGAAGTGTGCATGCACACGAAAGCTTACGTTCTGAATAAAACTAAGTTGGTCTTAAAGGTGCAATTGACTCCTATTTTGTTCTACTACTTCAGACCAACACGGCTGCCTATTTGGATCTATCTACATGTATGTAATAGTTAGAGTGCTGGATTGGAGACATCCAGGATCCAATCCCTTCTCTGTCATGGAAGCTTCTCTTAGCCTAATTTACCTCACATGGTGGTGATTGTCAAGATAAAAAGGAAGAGGAGAGAAAAATATTGTAAACTGCTTTTGGCTCCATTGGGGGAGAGAAGGGTTGTACAGATAAAACTGCTTAACTTCACTTAATAATTCACAACCTAATACTTATGTCATCATTTTTACTGTGAGAAACAGAATGAAAAGACTATTCACCTCAGACCATTCTGAAGTTATTGTTTGCCACAGATCCAGACTCCACTGGGTTGGCTGTTGGCTCTCAACCAGAATAGCAGCAAATGTGTCAGCTCCAAGGAGATCTGTGATTTATTTTTAAAAATACATTGCCTCTCCTCAACACATAAACTGCTGATGGAAAGCTGCAATCTAATCCAGCAAGAGAATTTAGACATGATTTACAATTTGCCCATGGCTGAGTGAGTCTGGACTATTATCTTTCAGAGAATAAATAGTTGGCATGGGTGTTACATAGTACATCCCATTCTGGCACAAAAGCACAGTCTTTATGCCAACAGACATATGACAATGGATCAAATGAGTTTTTTAGCACCTTAAGAAATACTGACACAAGCTGCTGTTTACAGAAAAGGGATCTAAAAATACAGAAGTGACGCTGCTCCTTCTTTCCAATCTATTCTCCCCAATATTTCTTAAACAGCTAGCTGAATCTAAAGCCAATTAATTCTCATCTGAATGTATATATGTATCACTTGTTTGTCACTGTTGTCATTTGTTCTAAAGAAATACTACTTTTTCTTACAATTAGTGCACTTTTCTGGGAAGCCACTGGGCTGGATTCAGCACAGAATTGTACAAGCAGAAATACAAGAAAAAGACAAAAGTAGCTGTTTGCTCTAAATCAAACTTATTGTATCTCCAACTGCAGTTCTGCTTGCACAAGGTTTTGTGCAACCAAGCCTGGGGTTTCAGGAAGTGAACCTAGCAGCTTCTTTGTTCTCAAAATAGCTCACTGAGGTACAATATGCGAGACGGAGGAGATTGTTGCACCAGATCTTGCATTACAGTTGGGCATATGAAATAATTAGGGTGAGAGTGGGAGCTGTTGCACAAAAGTTTAGCATAGTTTCATATGTAGAATAGTTCCACTTGTGCAAGGGATTGCACAAATCTTGCACAAGTCAAACTTGGGACGGTGGCTCAGTGGTAGAGCATCTGCTTGGGAAGCAGAAGGTCCCAGGTTCAGTCCCTGGCATCTCCCAAAAGGGGTCCAGGCAAATAGGTGTGAAACACCTCAGCTTGAGACCCTGGAGAGCCACTGCCAGTCTGAGAAGACAATACTGACTTTGATGGACCAAGGGTCTGATTCAGTATAAGGCAGCTTCATATGTTCATATGTTCAAACTATGTTGAGTCAATTTCTTTTTCCATTTACACCTCACAGGATCAAATCTTCTGCAAGGAAAACTTTATTCTTCACACTTAAATTTGCTTGCCAGTAGATTTCCCAATCAGGAATTCAACCTGACACCTAATGGCAGCAATATTTCCTTCTAAAGAAGGTCACTACCCTTTTGTGTCAAGCCTGGTACAAAAGCGTTTACTAGAAAAGGAAAAAAAAGGTGAGGCATACCAACAAATAGTGGTCTCCATCCTACCACTGCTTTAAGCAAAATACGCAGCCTTTCTCTAGCCTAATTTGCATTTCACCTGAGGAAGAGTCACTTTAATTGGGAAAAGTCTCCTTAACCAGGAGAAAGGCAGACTAGGCTGAAGGAACATCCTCTAACCTAAGGCAGGATACTGCTAATTGACTTCAGTGGACTTCGACAAGCATAACTCTGTTTAGGATTGTACTGCTGATCAGTCACCAGGCAGGCATGTTGATGGATTCTAGGCATGATTGTTTGCTCTCTGCTAGTTCAGATTTATTGCACACAGTTGCCTAGCATTCCTATGGAATGGTAACTGCTGCAAGAGTTGTGGCCTGCTAACCTCTATCACAGCTGGTCTCATACTTCTTTTTCCCATGAACACCAATCCAAAGGGAAACCCTTTACACTAGAGAAAATCAGGAAAAAAATCCAATGGATATATAAAAAGTGAAGTAAGATGAGATGGTACATTCAACTCAGTAAATAAAAAATAATATATTAAATATTAAATGCCTTTTTAATAATGTATGATCCATCCTTCAAACTCCATTGCCAGGTTATTTATACAATTCAAAAACAATTGTTCAGCTGACTTGTATCATCACTTGTTATTTATAAAAAGATCCCTGCCCTGCCTAAAGATAGAGTCAAAAAATGGGAGATAAAAATTGTTGGGAACTGGAAGGGAATTATGGAAATAACACAGATGTGTATGATTGGATCCCCAAGTTTGTAATTAATCCTTTAAAACATCTCAATATGGAACAGGGTTACAGCTCTGGGGAAAGCATATCTCTCCTGCATTAGTAACTGAAAGGAGAGGCAGCTGATCTGCCCCAATCAGGGATAAGGTTCAGCATGTATGTAATGTTGGCCATTTAAAGAATGCATCTGACTCAGCAGGTGCAAAGTGGTGGCAAACAGGGAGTGACTGTGGACTCGACAAGCAGATTACTTTAATGATCCAACCATGACCCAGAGGGATAGGTGCCTATTCCAGCAGTCAAGAAGGTTTTGCTTACAAACTGTACAGGAGCAAAAATATCTGTAAGCAGCATCCTGTATGTTATGAATATAATTTATTAGCAAGGCACAATCCAGCCATGACACAGTACCAGCAGTAGCTATTGGCAGTCACAAAGCTGCTCAACACAGCATTCAAAGCAAATATTTAACAACAGCAATAAAGCCATCTAAGGAGCGAGGTCCACTTGTAGACAAATGAGTTCAATCAAGTACCCTTATTTTTTTCCACCCTTTCTCAAGGGACTTCAGGGCATGCACATGAATCTTCCTCCCTTCCATTTAATATTCACAAGAATGCTGAGAGGTAGGCTAAGTGAAAATGGCCCATAGATACCCCATAGTTTTCATGACAAGTGATGCTCTTAACCCCAGGCTTCTGAGTCCTAGTCCAGTACTCTGACTACTTACTGCACAATAACATTAGCTCAGTTTAGGTAAGTTTGATTGGTGATCATATTCTTGCTGAAATTCTCAGCATCTCTAGTTATAATTGGAAGCTTCCTTGCAGGGAAGTATTGTAACTATGATATTCTGTTAGCAACATGAAAGCAAAAGTATGAACCCATAAGAGGATGCCAAACAATTAAAACTGATGTCAGAGGCACTTTTCCTCTGCCCTCGGCCTTCAGAGGTGAGCAGTCACCAAAGACAGAACCTTCTTTATCACAGTGCATTGCTTGTAGAATGCCCTTCCCATACTCCAAATATGATATCTCTGCACCAGATAACATCTGGTGATATATATGTGATATCTCTGCACCAGGCCTTTTGTTGGTTTTTGTATTTTGAGTTAATTTTTCTCAGACTGTTTTACTTGTGAGGTTTTCTGCAGTTTTATTTATTGTACTGCTGGTCTGAATCTTTTTGTTTCTAGTTTATGGTGATACATTACTGTTGCTGCTGCTATGAATGGTCACAGTTAGATATTTGAATGGTAGCTGCTGTCCAGCAATTTGAGATCTAGACAGTTTCTTGGGAATTGCCGATGTGTCTTCACAGGATTCCAAGCTGCTTCAAAGCAGCAGGGAGCAAAACCAGAGAGTTAAATATGGGCATAAAGTGCCTCCCAGGGGGCACTTCACCCCTTCCTTTCTGATGACTGGGGAAAGCCAAGGCTAACAGACAAGAGGCATGAAGTGCCTCTTTGGGGGGGGGGACTCCCCCTATTCTGCTGGCTGCAGAAACCCCAGGGGCACTTCAAACCCACCCACCCCATCTGCTGGCTGCAGCATTCCCTGGCCAGCAGAAAGAAGGGAGTGAAGGGCCTTTCAGAGGCACTTCACCCTCACTTGTCTGCTGGCTGAGGAAACCCCAGGGAGCACTTTCCCCCTCTTCCCCAGCCAGCAGAAAGGAGGGGGTGTAGTGCCTCCCAGGAGCACTTTACCCCTTTCTGTTTGCTGGCTGCAGAAACTCCAGTGCATACTTCCCCCCTAATGTTGGCTGACCATGGAAATCTCAGGGGCACTTCACTCCCTTCTGCCTGCTAGCAACAGAAACCCCAGGCGGCACTTCCCAACTCCTGTCTGCTGGCCATGTAAACTCCAGGAGGCACTTCACCCCCTCCTGTCTGCTGACCACAGCTTTCACAGAAACCAAGGTTTTTAAACTGGGATTAATATGAAGTCTGGATGCTGTGGAATAAATAAAGTCCTATTCACTGAGGCACCTTCATTTGACACCTCTTCCTCCTCTTATCTAGCTGGTCCTCTGATGGTGCAGTTAATTAAACTAGAAATGTTCAGTCAAGCTCTGAGTACTAGAGAAGGAGCAAGTTAGAAGGAGAAAGGGGTGCACACAGGTATGGGGCAGCCCTTGCCCATTGCAGGGCAGGTGGTAACTGTCACCATTGCAAGCTGGCAGCCCAAGCCTGATGCCTGGTAGGGAAGTAGATGCATAGCTCAGCTGAAATGCATGCCAGGGGCCGGGGGGGAGGCACATGGCTGAATTGTGCAGACTCTTTCTCCTTTGCTCCCTCCTTTGGTAGGGGCATGGTGCTTTTACTGGGCCATTTTTTCTTCCCAGTTCACCCTGGAGGAAAGAAGCACACAAGCTTGACACAAGTCAGGTATCTAATCATGTAACAACTCCTGTTTGGTAATGACATATGACTGCAAATAGGTGTGAGACACTGTTCTTCTGACCATTTGACAGAAGGAATTTTTACAATGTTTCCTCTATCAGAACATTTAGTTTTTGATGGCAAAAGTTCCATAAGACATCATATCCCAGGGGAAAGAAAAGAAAAGAAAATGCTCAGGCAGGGCCAGCCCTGCCATTTGACAGACTAGGCGATTGCCTAGGGTGCTGGCCTTCTGGGGGGCACTGAATTGGTCATCCCCACAAGCGACTCAGTGACATTATCACTGCAGGGGGGAGCACCAGAAGTTAGCCTTGCCTAGGGTGCCAGACAGTCTTTTGCTCCACAGCATACATTTACCATAAAACATTTTGCATATGATCAGAGATCTTAATTTACCTGTTAATATATTTTTTCATACAGAAAATATCTAAGATGACCATCAAGGAAATCAGCCTATGCACAAATTTATGCACAGACTGCTTGAAAGCAGAATGTCTTTATAGGTCACGATTCCACTGCTTTTTTTCCAGTGCCATCCTAAGCAGAGGGCTTTTTTTTGGGGGGGGGGGGGGCGGAATTGGCCTTTAAGTTGCAGCCACTGTATGGCAAACCTCCTAAGGTTTACAACACAAAATGTGTTCAGAGGTAGTTTGCCATTTCCTGCCTTTGCCCAGCAACCCTAGTCTTCCTCAGTGTTTTCCCATCCAAGTACTAAGCAGGAATGATACTGTTTAGCTTTCAAGAACTGATGAGATCTGGCTACCTTGGCCTATACTCTTGTAAAAAACAAAAGGATATCATTTTTTTTTTATTCAATCATTCTGCTTGGGATACCATTTTCAGTGTGTGACACTGATTAAATCATATAATCATCATCACAGTCTTTATTTAATCAGCAAATCAGCCATACCAACAACACAAAAATTTCATCAAAATAAAACAAGATTTTTCATAAAAGATATTACAACACATAATAATAATAATCTCATTATCCATTTTTCCAGGTCTTCCTTATTTATAAAACAAAGGCTGACATGAAGGACTTAGTTATGTTACTATTAGTAAGAAATCCATTCTGAAACAGAAGAGACATACCTTCCTGTGAACACAGGCACTACATAATCAACAGATGTATTTTCTTTTTCCTCCAACAGTAAACTTTGCTTAGCCCGTTTTGCTTTGGGACTTAATTTTAGAGACTGCTCTCCTCTCATTATACTGGAATCCTTTAATCTGAAATAAAGACCGTGTGATTAGATTCACAAAGAGATTTGTCTTACAAACATATTGAAAAGCATATCTAAAATCAATGCAAACACTCCATAAATCAGAATGCCTGTTTATTCACAGATATACAGGTTGAAGAGCTGGGGAGCAGGTAGAGCTCATCCTTCAGTCAACCTCAGTTTCCCCAAAGCAACAACACACACTTGGAGACTGCTGCTGCCTCTAGCTAACTTGCTATAAAATTTGAAGTGTTTCTTTGTGTCTTCCCAAAACTGTACATGTTTCTTTGTCTCTGTCTCTTTGACACCTGCCTCCATCACTGAACTCAGACCCTGTCCTGTGTAACCTTGCTATAGGTATGACAGAAGGGACCCTCATTCTGAGTTCCAGAAACAGCAGCTGAGCATCACTGACAATTATGTAGGCATCTTTTGCTATTAATTCCACAGAAGTAGTTATGTTAGTTTCTTGTAGTCAAAGAGCTTAGTGGCACCTTAACAATTAATGTACATCTCTTTCACACATATTAAATTACACACTTTCAAAGCACTTTTAGTGCACTTTGCTGCTGGATTTTACAGTTTGAAATGGCAAAATCCACTCTCAAACATTTGCATGTGTGAAAGCACCCAAATTTATTGTAGCATAAGCTTTGATTAGTAGGGTTGTCATCTTTTCAACTGGCCCCCTTGCTGTCTCCTTAATATCAGTTTGATCTGCAGTCAGTCAGCAGGTGATGCTATTTAACTTTATGCTTCACTGGTTCATTTCTGCTCATTAAACCTCTATGAAAGGGACAGGACTTTTTTCTGCCTGTCTAGTTGGCAACCTCTTCAACAAACCTTCCTAGTGAACAGGGTTCTGACTCACAAAAGATTATTCCAAAATCAGATTGTTAACCTTAAGAACATAAGAGAAGCCATGTTGGATCAGGCCAATAGCCCATCCAGTCCAACACTCTGTGTCACACTGTGACCAAAAAAACCAAGTGCCATCATGAGGTCCACCAGTGGGGCTAGAAGTCCTCTCACTGTGCCCCCCCCCCCCAAAGCACCAAGAATACAGAGCATCATTGCCCCGGACAGAGAGTTTCAACAATACGCTGTGGCTAGTAGCCACTGATGGACTTCTGCTCTATATGCTTATCTTTTGAAGCTGTCTATGCTTGTAGCTGCCACCACCTCCTGTGGCAGTACCCTCAAGGTACTGGTAGGCTCTTAAAACAACAAAGACTCTAGTAGCATCTTTAAAAGCTAACAATTGCATCTATTAAACTATACACATGCCTAAAAAATAATCATCTTTTTACTTTACACAATCTAACAGCAGGTCTGTGACCATAAAGTATATAGCAGGGCTACACAACTCAAGCAGTTCCTTGGGACATAATGGATCTTAACAGGAGTGAAATGGGCTGACCTGTGATGGTGCTTAGCCCCACTCTGTGATAATCATCATTGTGAAGAGGATGCAGGTGGGTTTGTAGCTGCAGTGCTTGAAGCCTCAGAGATTCTACAGTTGCTATGACAACAATTGAAAATCTCTCAGATGCCCTGGGAATGAGTCAGAACTCCATCAGCTCAGAGAACATTTGAGAAGTGGCATTTTGACCCATCCACAGGAGAAGGATATCATCTCCACTATGTTCAGGAGACTTGAAATTGAAAATTTTTATTTTATTTTATCCATTTATATCCCACCCTCCCCACAAGCAGCCTATGCTTCCTTCGCTCACCTTCATGATAAAGGACACTGTGGGACAAACAACATGAAACTGAGAGGGGAAAGATTTTGGGGTCATAGTGGAGAGCTCAATGAAAGTGTCAACCCAGTGCGCCACAGCAGTGAAACAGAACAATTCTATGTAAGGGATTATTAAAAAGGGACTGAAAATAAAACGGCTGATATTATAATGCCCTGTACAGATCCATGTTGTGGCCTCATTTGCTGTGTACAGTTCTGGTCACCATACCTCAAAAAGGCCATTGCAGATAGGAATGGGCATGCACGTCATTTTTGTGGTTCAGTTTATGGTTCATGTTTGAACACTAACCTATGTAAACCAGAAGTTTGGTTTGCAAACAATCTATTTGAAAGCAATGGTTTAAATAGCTCTGAGCAATTTAAACCAAACAGCTAAGAGGTGGAGCACTGCTGAGTTGTTTAGTTTAAATGGCTTGGAGTTGAACCCAAGAAAGCCTCTCTAAACAGCTGAACTGCAGGAAGCTAAGCAGTTTGTTCCACAGAGCTCAGATGGTTAAAGAGGCTCAGTGCTAAAGAAAGACCCTTTAAACAGCTCAGCAACACAGAGCAATTTGCTCCAGGGGATAGCTGCCGAAGAAAGCCCCTTTAAACAACTGAGCAGCTTGGAGCAGTTGAAACTTTAAAGGGACTGCACCAGAAAGCCTGAAACAGTTGAGCTGTGGGGACCTCCAGCCACTCAGCAAAGAAAAGAAGAGGGCAACCAAGATGCTTGGTGGGGTTGGAGGACCTTTCCTTTGAGGAAAGGCTGAAGAGCCTGGGACTTTTCAGCTTAGAAAAGAGACGACTATGGGGGGACATGATAGAGGTTTATAAAATTACGTACAGAGTGGAGGGAGTTGACATAGATAATTTTTTCTCCTTGTCCCAAAATATTAGAACATGAGGGCATCTAATGAAGCTGATAGACAGTAGATTCAGGATGGACGAAAGGAAACAATCACTGTTCTGATCCAGCAGGAGTCTTCTTGTGTTTTTTGTATCTCTATACTTGTAGGAGCTGCAGGCACATAGTGGGTTTTGCAGAAAAGTAATACAGTATTGCAGTGTTACATAAACTATGTACAGATACAGGAATAGATGGACTTGATTAATCAATATAATAAACATTTTTGTCCACACACATATTACACCAGTAATGATTTTTTATAAAATCATAGAATAGGAAGGGACCTCCAGGGTTATCTCATCCAACCCAAGTTTCAAAAAGATTGGATCAAGAGGTCCCATTCTATGAGCCCCAAAAGAAGGTACCCTCATGCTTCATTGTTTCCAATTGATGGAAGGCACTTAAAAGGAACACAGTCCCTTTAAATTAGACAGGCAGCTCACCTGGAACTTGCTTCAGAGTTCAGTTGGGCCCTCCCCTCTCCTGGAGTCTCCTAGTAAGTTCACTGGCTTGTCAGCCTCACCTGGTAACCCTATTTATTTGTTGGGAGGAAGTGGTGGCCGGGTGGAAGGAAGCTTAACCTTCTCACCTGCTTGGCCACTGGCAATAATTCTTTTTCTGTACTTCCTTAATAAAATATTATGGTAAAGGGGGAGATATATATTTCATTTCTATATCACTTTTTAAGTACATCTGTTCCTAAAGGTGCTGCCATGCCTTGCTTCTCTGCTTATATCTCCTAGCTAAACTCATAAAAAGGTAAAGCACCAAATCGTTACTGACCCATGGAGTGACATTTTCTTGGAAGACTTTTTGTCATGGAGTGGTTTGCCATTGCCTTCCCCACTCTTCTAGGCTTTATGCCCAGTTAATCTCATAGTATCTACTATACTTGCACTTCCATATCTGAAATTCCAATGCTTGTGTAAGATCAACTGAAACAAAATGTACCCTTTTTCAATCACTACTTCCTTCCTGTCTTCTAATTTTTTAATGCCAAACCATGAGTCTTCAAGGGACTGGAGCCAAAGAACCATGAATAGAATGAAAATAGCTATAACATAAATGCTTATGCAAATTGTGCATAACTGTTCACACAGTAAAGGGATCTATAGCCATTCATAGATGCTTACTTGTATAGGAGGTTATGCAAGCTGTTATGCAAACTATCGCACAAGCCATATTGTATATCTGGATTATTAACTATTTTCAAATATTCTGCAGCAAAGGGGAAACAGTATTTCCCTAAGCAGAAAACACCTTAACATGTGGAAGGGCTGTCTGCTTAGTATCAAAAATGCTCTTAAGATCATAACCTTTAATTCAAAGGAGAAGCAAGCCACCAGTCCTCATAATTGATTGGTCTGAACTTTTTTCTCTGGATCATGCACATTAGTAATAACAGAAGCAGGATAAACTAGAACTATCCATGGCAAACCTGGAACTTGAAATGCACTGTTTGGCCTGAAAAATGCACACATTTACCTTAAACATTTCAAAGGTCATGAGGCTGTTCTTGAAACCAGAGAGCAAAGAAAGGTGTGATAGGTCCTGCCATCACTCTGGGGAGATTCTGTTCCACATACCAGGTAAGAAGCATCTAATTGCAACGTATCAGTTGAAGGGCAAGATTTGGAAACTGCTTTTGGGAATCTTGATAGCTGTGGACACCTAGTGACCATAGGTTACTATCAGAGGCATGCTTTTAGAAAGCATTTAAAGACTCAATAATGAGTCAAGGCAAATTTATAAAATTGCTGCCATGGCTGTTAAGCCTCAGTTTTGGTAGCCTTTTTCTCGGTCTCCCCTGCATCTCAGGTTCATGGCCAGGTCATTTCTGCCACACACATAAGCCCCAAGAAAACATAGTTTTCAGGTCACTTTATAGAATAAAGGAGGTAAGGTGAGCAGGGAAATAGGCAGGGATGGAGAGAGACACCCCAAGCATGATGGAGCAATGATAAAGTCTAAGAAAAATTCACTTGCACAAACAAATTTCAGAAATTCTTTCAGGCACTGAAAGCTGGCATACTCTGAAGAATGGTATAAAAACTTGTGTCTTTGGCACAATACCTCTCCTGTCCTTGGCACGTTCCTACTTTACAAAACAGATCTCAGTGACACCAGCTAGCTACTAAGCAATGACACTTTCTTCTCTTAAATGACACCACTTATTCCAGTGATGTAGCTAAACCTTCATACCCGGGCTTTTTTTGTAGCAGGAACTCCTTAGCACACCTCAATGTAGCCAATCCTCCTGGTGCTTACAGTAGCACTGTAAGCTCTTGGAGGATTGGCTACATGAAGGGGGTGTGGCCTAATATGCAAAGGAGTTCCTGCTACAAAAAAAGCCCTGCATACTTCCTTCTCACCCTGACCTTTCATCATTTTTTCTTATTTGGAAGATTTCCTAAAACCAACTCCAGAAACTCCCTCTGACATCCTTACACACATCCAATCAGAAGGCTTGGCTCTGACCTCATCAAAATTCTCTTCTCCTTGCCAAGGATAGGAAAATCAAAGCTTTGTTTTCTATTATCCTGTAATATATCTGGATCTGTAATAGCTTCCCAGTTTGTACTCAGTAGTCAAGTCACGTCAAATTAGCCTTATTGGCATTATATATATATATATATATATATATATATATATATATATATATATATATATATATATATATATATATATATATAAAAGAGCAAATTGGTTAAAAAAAAGATAAAATGGAACGATTGCATACATATACATCAGGAAAAGCATAAACATAAACTATTTCTATGAGATCCTCTAGTGTGCCTTTAAAACAGAATAAAGAAACTTAGCCACTTTCTCAGTGACACAAGATGAAGTATCGTTCAAAAGACTATAGACCTTAAGTGCATCAGAACAATCAACCATGCTAACTAAAAGAGGATGTAAATACTTGTGACAAAGATCTGTATACAAATTACAATAGTTCTAGGGATAAACCCATTGCTTTTATTGTTTGAGCCAGAGGAAGGTTGTGACAAGCAGTACTGAACTCTGAAGGGAGTTCTGGCCATCACGTTTAAAGGGACTGCATTCCTTTTAAACACCTTCTCTCTATTGGCAGGGCCAGCCCCGCCACTAAGCAAACTAGGCAATTGCCTAGGGCACCAGCCTTCTGGGGACACCAAATTTGGTGCCCATGTGACTCAGCGACATTATCACTGCAGTGGGGGTGCCAAGAGTTAACCTTGCGTAGGGTGTCAGACAGTCTAGGGCTGGCCCTGTCCACTGGAAATAATAGAGGTACCTTGGGGGGGGGGGCTCATAGAATTGGACCCCCTGATCCAATCTTTTGAAACTTGGGTTTTTTTGAGGAGAGGCATCTATCTCAAAAAACACCCCCCCTCGAGCTCTAGATACCCACAGATCAATTCTTCATTATAGCCTATGAGGATCATTCTCCATAGGGTGTAATGGAGTGCCCAGTGGACATTTCCTCCTTTCTGATGATCCTGAAATGGGGGGAGGGCCTCCAAACCGGGGATACCCTGCCACCAACTGGAGACTGGCAACCCTAACAGGAGTTGTTTCTTATGCCAATAAATGGATACAAAAAAATTCTATCAAAACATTGTCAGTATTGATTCATATGCAATTAATGTGGTCCAGGGAATAGAACACTGGAGTAGGATGCGGGAAATCAAAGATTTTAAAAGCCACACCTGCCAAGTCATATCTGCCAATTTTTGTAGACCATATATTTCTCTGTGTAGGAAAAAAAAATATTTAGAATTAGTAGTAGACTTTAGTCTAGTAGCACCATAGAGATGGTAGTTTGAGCTTTTAAGAGTCAGAGCTCCCAAATCTTGCTGGGTCTTTAAAGTTTAAAGTTTTCCTGCAGATTGATATGGCTACCCTCTGAAAGTATTTATATAATTATACTCTCTACTGTTTTATTTCACCTGTGTTAGAAGCATGCAGCAGAAAGAAAGAAGAAATTAAAATTTCAGACCATGAATATTTGAGACCATGTTGTGTGTGTGTGGGGGGGGGGGAGATTGTTCCAAATGCATCCAGATAAATAAGAAGCCATCTCTATTTTCACTCTGCTGGAACTTCTGTTCCAATCATTACAATGACAGGCTACATAACAAACATTGCTCAAAGGGCAGTTGTCCTTCATACAACAAGACAGATGAAGGCATTTTCCATTCTTACTCATGATTTTTAAATCCTCACCTAGAATAGAATCATGGAGAGGCCACTGACAGAAGGATCTAGTATTGCTTATTTATTTGTTCCTTACAAAAATCTAAAGAGAAACTAATTTAATATGTCTCCTAGTTCCAATATTGTTGACTATAGTCATAATTCCAAATGTTCATGAATAATAATAATAATAAATTTATTTTTATATCCCACCCTACCCCGCCAAAGGCAGGCTCAGGTCGGCTATGAACCCCTCTTTTCTCTTTCACAAGATATGCTGAATTACATGCACAATGCTAGGAATACATTAAGTATCAAAAATATCTCACAAAATACAACATATAGAGCAATTCCTTCTGGTATAGTGGAGCATGGACTATACTGCCAAGCTAAGCAGGTCACTAGGATTCCCTTAGAGTTAATCACGCTAAGGGGTGGTCTGAGTTTTCAATGTCTGCCTCTGCTACAGAGCCTGGACTACCCATTTCCTGTTCTGTCTCCTTAGGGACAGACACTGCAGTCAGAAATTCCACTGATCAAGATCCACACCAGAAACAAATATTAAATCTGATGGTTTATTCTGGTGCATTGCTGTCTAGTATCATTTTCCTAGGCAGCAGAAAGGACTGGGTAAAAAAGAAAAAGAATGGCTCAGCATAATAGGGATGCTGGGAACATCCTGACCAGTGCTTAGGTGATCTTCCTGACCAGTGCTTAGGTGCTTCCAGTTAACTGTAGCATATAATTGGCTTGGGGAGAGCTCTTTGAGAGTGTGTGACCGTGAATATTAGTTGCTACTGCAAATCCATAACTGAATGTGTACTAGCCAAGTAGAGGAAAGGCTTTGTTTGTGCTGATACACAGTTGGCCCTCCTGCAGTGATAGGCAGGCAGTGCCAGAAAACAGCCTTTCTTTCTGGGAACAGAGAAAAATGCTCTACTTGTGCTAGGTGGGAGACAGAACTGCAGGGATGAGGGGAATGTAAGCAGATATCAGGCCACTCACTCCAGTCTGCTTTTAAGCAACACCAGATCACATGAGTCAGGAGACCTAAATCCTCCCTTATCTCATATCCCATGGAGCACCAGATTCAGTTCAAGGTTTTGGTTTTGACCTTTAAGGCTATTAGCAGTCAGGGACCTACATATCTTCAGGATGGCCTCTCTAAATATGCCTTTGGGAGAGTGTTATGCTCTAGTAATAAGAACCTTCTGGTGGTCCCTGGCCCGAGAGAGATCTGGCTGTCCTCAACTAGGACCAGGGCCTTTTTGGCCCTGCCCCTGCCTGGTGGAACTCTCTGCCAGAGGACATTCATGCCCTACAGGATTTATTACCTTTCTGCGGGGCTTGTAAGGCAGAAATGTTCTGCCAGGCATTTGGTTGAGAACAGCAATTGTCTGGCCCCCTAATACTCCCACCTCCCTCCCCTTTTCTCTACATCCCCTCCACCCATGGGGCTGGTGGACACTGAAATTATCCATCATTTTAGATATAGGACATAGCATTGTTTAGTGCTACTTTATGATAAATTGTTTTAATGTATTTTATATTAATGTATTGTATTTTAGCAAAATTATAAAAGCTGCCCTAAACCCTGTTCACAGGAAATGGGCAGCCTAGTAAACTGAAATAAATAAAATCTTACTCCAGTGCTTACTGTCTGGCTGCAGCATTGAAAATCAGCTAGACTAGTAGAAAAATGTTGAAACAAACTGAGTGGAGCAAAGTAAGGTGGTACACGCCGGAGTTCAAGTCCCTTTGTCCAGATTCTCTTTGACTAGATTTTGTAAAACAACACACACATGGAGCTGCCTCATACTGAATCAGATCATTGGTCCATCTAGGTCAGTACTGTTTACTCAGACTGGCAGCTGTTCTCCAGGGTCTCAGGCAGAGGTCTTTCACATCACCTACTCTGACTTGCAGCTGCTCTCCATAGTCTCAAGCAGAGATTCCCCCCCCCCCATCACCTGCTGTCTGATTTTTTTAATTGGAGATGCTGGGGATTGAACCAGGAACCTTCTGAGTGCCATAGTGATGTTCTGCTACTGAGCCATAGCCCCTCCATTCCAGGATCCTGAGATTTGATGTTTTCTCCTATCTACCTGCAATTAGGTAAGGATGATACCATGGATGATGAGTTCAATCCAGTAGAAAGTCACCTTCAATTGGGGAGGGGTTAAATTCGAGATTTGTTTCCCATTGAAATCAGTGGAATAACTATCAGATTCGTATCCTAAAATGACATAACACTTGCCTTTGAATTTTAAAATGTTTGTTTTGCACACTTCTGACAGACATATGGACAGTTCCTGATATATAATTCTAACAAATGCACAGGACTCTCCTTTCTTCTTATAGTAACACGGGGTTTAGAGGGATTTTTTGGGGATGCATAATACATCATCATGTAACAGATGATAACCTTTGAGTCTCATCATCTGACAGTGGCATATCCTGAACTCTGAAGGGTCAAACTGAGAACATTACAAATATTGGCTACAATCCATTAACAAGTTTAGAGCACATAAAGAGCTGTGCAAGACATTCAACACACTGAGAAGTATGTTGAGAAAATTCCAGTCAACAAAACCTTGACGCACATTTTGTACAGTCCAAATTACCCCCAATTACTTTCTGCAGTATAGCACTGGAGCACATAAAAAGAAAAATGCAAACTCCCCATACACTACAACATTATGGACAAAGCAATCTCAATATGTATAATTGTAAATATGGTCCCATCTGCAGATACTTAAATCTGTGGATTGGGGCCATCTAGAGAAGGGTCATTTTTGACAGCAAGATTTGCCCCCCCTCCCCAAAAAAAGGTGCACAGTTAGAAAAAATGAAGGGGGGGTAAATTTCCCCCAAATAGAACATGTTTTTTGTGCAAACACAGCCAACATAAATTTACTATCAGCAGAGAGGAGGAAAAGCTCAGGCACCCCGCTGCATTTCACTGCTACTGCCACTTGTAGAATCCAGCAACTTGTACAGAATCCCAACAATTTTATTCTTAAATTCTGAAAAGCAATCATCTTGTTCTTATGGACTGAAAAATGTGAAAATGTACTGCTTTGAGACTTAGAAACCAGAAAAGATCTGCATAGTATTTCCAGTAATCAAGAAAAAGACCACCATCTTAACTTGTGGCTCAGCTGAGCTTCTCCATATCACTATTGACTTTTTAAATGTACTGGTATGGGGAGCCCTCCATAACCCACCTCTGCTTATCAGTAGCTCACTGTTTTATAACAGCCATCATGTGAACAAATTCAAGTGACTGCTGTAACATATACGTTGGCTTTGAGTCTTAAGGACAAACTAATTAGGAATCAAATAACCAAGTACTCTCTCTTTGCCACACCATCACTGCACCCCTAACAATATTTGCTGAGTAAGCACATAGGATATTTATGACATATGAAAAGGGACATCCTCAATTACACTCTTCAGCTGCTGAAGCAATGGGTCTCCTCTGACCAATGCACAGAAAAATGGCAGCATCAGGCCATAGATGATGATAGCCACATTATCATGAAAGCCAAAGAGCAGAGGTGAACCCTGGTAAGTCAAAGCCAGTGATGGCGAGAAAGGAGGTTTTTGCAGAATTAAAAGATGCAAGACTAATCCCAAAGCTTGAATTCCCATTAAGCATGCATTTTCCCATAAGAATTAAGAAGTGTTTTTGAAATTAATTTATCAAAGGATCTAAACAGGGCTTTTTTTTAGCAGGAACGCATAGGAATGCAGTTTCAGCTGGCTTGACATCAGGGGGTGTGGTCTAATATGCAAATGAGTTCCTGCTGGGCGTTTCCTACAAAAAGCCCTAGATCTAAAGAACCACATATAGAGGTTTGCTTAAGATCTTTCCCTCTAGTGTTCTTCATGCCCCTGTGCTACCAAAACAAATCTAGGGAGGGAAACTACTGGGGAAGGAAAAATGCACAGCAACCACTTGGAAGGCCCACAAGCCAGTGCACCACATTGGCAGCTGCTGCAAGAATGGAGCTTCCACAGAAAGTCAGTGCTGGGTGGAACTCTTCCCTAAGAACTGAAGCACCATGGGAACAGTGTGGGTGCAGCACAGAGATCAGTTGCTTGAGTGGACAGTCCATGGTGATCAGGAACTCTGACAATTTCTGCACCAACAGAAATGTTTTCATCTTACCTTTGGTGCCAACCTATAACATTTTGTTTCCACAATAATCCCAGTTTAGCTGTGAAAGCCCACCATCACTGCTGTTTGCAGAGGCTGAAATACACATGGCTAGTTTACAAAGCACATAATCATATTTTCATCAGCGTCCACAATTAAATTATAAAGGTCACATTCTGAGCACTTAAACCCAAGTAATCACATGCCATCCGAAATCCCCATCACAACAAATGAGGTAATTCCTTTTAACAAGATTGTCTTTTGAATCTGTTGAGAGGCCTTCAACATTGGAATACGATTGCCTGGATTTCCACTGCCAATGGCACCTTGCTTCAGTGACCCGACTATGGTGTATTCTTAAACACAATACAGGTGTCATAAAGTTGCCAGCTCTAGGTTAGAAAAGACATGGAATTTGGGGGCATGGAGCGTCAGGAGGGCAGAGTTTGGGAGAGGAGGAACTTCAGCTGGATAGAATGGCATAGAGTCTAGGGGTGGGCAGCTGGTTCATGGCTAAATAGGGTTGCCAAGTCCAATTCAAGAAATATCTGGGGACTTTGGGGGTGGAGCCAGGAAACTTTGGGGGTGGAGCCAGGAGACATTAGGGGTGGAGCCAAGATCAAGGCTGTGACAAGCAGAATTGAACTCCAAAGGGAGTTCTGGCCATCACATTTAAAGCACACCTTTTCAATTCCTTCCTTCCATAGGAAATAATGAAGGATAGGGGCACCTTCTTTTGGGCCTCACAGAATTGGACCCCCTGGTCCAATCTTTTTGAAACTTGGGGGGTATTTTGGAGAGAGGCACTAGATGCTACACTGAAAATTTGGTGCTTCTGCCCCAAAAAACAGCCCCCCCAGAGCCCCAGATACCCGCAGATCAATTCTCCATGATTTTCTATGGGAATAAATCTCTATAGGGAATAATAGAGTTCCCAGAAGACATTTCCCTCCCCCCCCCCCGCTTTCTGATGACCCTGAAGCGGGGGGAGGGCCTCCAAACTGGGGGATCCCCTGCCCCCACCTGGGGATTGGCAACCCTATGGCTAAACCATGAACCTATATGAACCGATATGCTGGTTCACAGGCCAAACTGGTTTGTATAAATTCATGAACCATTTTAAGTTTAAACCCCTGTTTTCTGCTCTCCTAAGGTGTCACAGTAGGCCCTTGCTCATCTTCTAGTGTTAGAAGGGCCACTGAAAGCAAAACTAAACATTACAGTTTTAAACAGCTTTCCTCTCAGCCTCGTAGCAGCTGCAGGGAACAGCTTTCTTAAATACAGAGAGAGAGAGAGCCCAGGTGTGCGAGAAGGAAGGACTCCCAGAGTATCTATGTATGTGAAGCAGCAAGAATGGCCCCTAGCATGGTTTTCATGTGGGAAATGGTTGAGGGAGAAGCAGGAGCTCTTCCTCTCACACCACCCCTCCCCCCCATTCTGAGCCTGCTT
Organism: Heteronotia binoei; assembly: GCF_032191835.1. NCBI lineage: Eukaryota > Metazoa > Chordata > Lepidosauria > Squamata > Gekkonidae > Heteronotia > Heteronotia binoei. The sequence continues at coordinate 83,571,933 of NC_083229.1, forward strand.
AGGCTTTCCTTTAAAGACATTTCCTGCATCTGATGTGTGGCTGCAGGAAATACAAGTACGGTTGCCAATCCCCAGTTGAGGGTAGGTCCCCTGGTTTGGAGGCCTTTTCCCCACTGCAGGGTGATCAGAAAGCGGTGTGGGGGGGAAGTCTGCTGAGCACTCCATTATACCCTATGGAGACTGGTCTCCATAGGGTGTAATGGAGAATCAATCTGTGGGTATTTGGGGCTCTGGGAGGATTTTTTTTTTTTTTAGATAGAGGCAACAAATTTTCAGCATAGCATCTTGTGCCTCTCCTCAAAAACCCCCTCCAACTTTCAAAAAGATTGGAGCAGTGCGTCCAATTCTATGAGCCTCCAAAGAAAGTGCCCCTATTCTCCATTATTTCCAATTAAATGAAGGCATTTAAAAGGAATGTGATAGCCAACCCCCCCTTCAGAGTTCAATCATGCTTGTCACAACCTTGCTTCTGGTTTCACTGCCAAAGTCTCCTGGCTCCACCCCCAAAGTCCCCAGATATTTCCTGAGTTGGATCTGGCAACCCTAAATACAAGTTGGGCTTGGGAAACCCAGGAAACTGGACGCAACTCTTTAAAAACTGTAACATTTAGTTTGGCTCTGAGAGCTGTGCTGACAGCTAATATAAGGCATTAAGGAGGTAACTATTTTTATATTAATATTTCTTTATGACACAAGATAGAACATTTTCACATTTATCACCTCTGCTTCAGTTTAAGTGACCTCATTGTATTATGAAGGTGTAGCATGGCTTTGGTGCCAAACTAGGCCTTATATGGTACAGAAATATACCACCCTCCCCAAATGAAATGCAACAATGACATATGTTAAAAGACGTGGACTCTGCTTCACTCTTCCTCCTCTGGCACTTTTCTAATCAAAATCCTCCTGTCAAGCTAATTTTCCACTAATGGAAAGGACAGGGAAGATACCCCTCTTCAGTAGAAAAGCAGCTTGGAGAGAGAGGAATCTGAGTAGGAAGATGATGAGATGGAAGAAGGTATACAGTCCCTCCTCCTGTTCCTCCACTTTTAGCCTTCCTCACAAGCTTTTCCTTTAAAAAAAATCAGGAGACTGTGTAAAGTATAATTTGGACCTCAGAAAACCAACAAAAGAGGTGAAGGTGGTGTTACAGACCAAATTCTCCTTTAAGCTATGCCTACTTTGGAAGAAATGTAAAGCAAAGCGTAATATTAGCCTAAGAAGATTTCATTGTTCCAGTAAATAAATGCATGTAGTTGCAGATTGCAGAATGTGATCCTGATTTAACTAAACAGTTTCACATGAACCTGAATTATACTGAGTCAGACCATTCGTCTGTCAAGGTCACTATTGTCTGCTCTGACTGGAAGCAGCTCTTCAGGGCCTTTGACATCACCTACTATGTAATCCTTTAACTGGAGATTCCAAGATTGAACCAGGGACCTTCTTCATGAGAAGTGGATGCTCTACCACTGAGCCACTGCCCTTTCCCCAAATTAAAGCCAAAGGAATTTTTACTACTGAATTCAGTGGGCTGTTTTTCCATGATTAGTAAAAAAAAATATCCTACCCTTGATACGTTTCATATCCGAGACGGTAGGCTTCGGCTTTCTTGTTGACCAACTCAGATCCAAGACGGTAGGCTTCAGCTTTCTTATTGATTGATTCTGATCCAAGACTGTAAGCTGCTGCTCTTTTACTGTGCACTGATGATCCATGGGCATAAGCTTCATCCAAATCATGACTGGATATCATGGACTGTTGGTCATAAGATGCTGAACCATGGCGGTAGGTCAATGCAGCTGCCTGACTGTAGGCAGAAGATCCTTGAGAGTAGATTGCAGATTTGCTTTTCTCTTCCTTTTGGTACTGACTTAGGGTGGATTCCAGCTCCTTGTGGCGATACGCACGATCAAAATGTTGATGATGCCTCTGGTAGAATGGTAATGACATCCTGGATTCCTTTTTGCTTAATTTTCACTTCACACTTGGGATACACCATAAAAAATACAGTTGTTAACCAGATTATAATATGCATTTCAATTACAAATGCCAGAAGATTTCAGTAAATGTACATAATCTATCATATATTGAAGCTGCGTAAAATTAATACATAGGAAAGATTATGGGAGTAGTCCATGATAACACAAGACAAGGGAGGACTGGAACATTTTATTTTATAGCCAGGAGAACAGAGAGCTTGTATCAAAAGGATTTATAGGGGCATCTCTGTGCTACCTTGAGTTCTAGCTGAATTATTAATAATTGATTTGTCAACTGTAACAGAAACGTTAACAGATATGGAGTGCCAATAGAAGTAGTAGCCAGCACTCAGCCATTTAATTTTACCTATGGTATCTGTTGTTCACATTTTTTTTACTGAAATTTTTCCTTTATTGCCCTTAAGATGGTGGTTTCAGTTTCTTTCCACTGGGAACCAAATGGGCAGTGCCACAGGCTGCCTCTGATCTGTCTTGATTCTGTGCCAGATAATATGTATCCCCAGAGATATGTGTAATGGCCAGGGCCATAGCCAGGATTTTAAAAGTGGGGGGGCTTTTTAAAAACTCAGGGGGCACCCTTTCCCATCCACTTGTCACTTCTCAGAAGCTTTCTGGGGTAGGGGCAAAAGCTGAAGGCTTTGAAAATGGCCAAGTCAAAGCAGCTAACCCTAAAACTTTAGAGTGAAGGAGGGACTGCACCTTGTGAGCAAATAGGGGGGTTTCCTTCCACCTGCCTCTCCCCCACTTTGCAGCCAGCAGCTGCATCCATCCCCCCTCTCCCCAGGCCATTCCACATGGCTTCTCCTGCACCTCCACCTCCTGTGTCCTCCTCCACTCCACCTGTTGCTGTTGCAGTGCACTGTGCCCTGCTCAGCTCTCCTGGCTCTGGCTGCTATTGATGACGTTTTGCCAGCTCAGCCATGGCAAAATGAAAATGAAAAAAGCAAACTGTACCCCAGGAAGTCAGGGGGCAGTGCCCCCACATGCCCCCCTGTGGCTACAGGCCTGGTGATGGCCCAAGGCATATTGTTAGTTCAGGCCCAATCCACCAAGTCAGAGACACAGTACGCTGTCTCCAACTGTCAAATCCAACCCCGAGTGAGAATACATCTCAAATGCCCTTCAGGTGACCAAAAGGGTTTTCAGTTCAAATGGGATTTGGCACTGAACACTGTTTGTCCTTGCTGATTGAGGCCTGCACCAAGATAAAGTGTTCCATAAAGCCACTCAGAGTGGAACAGATGATGCTGGGCTGTGCTCTCATGTAAAATGGGGATCTGGAAAATCAGAAGCACTGGAGAAAGTGAAAACAATATATGTTGCCCTGAGCTACTTGTCAGACAAGCAGGATGGAACAGAAACAGTGCATCTTCTCTTCAACCATGCCAGCTCAGACAACACTAGAGTGCATCTTAAAGTCTTATTTTTTACCTTCAGATATTCTTTGAATGTGAGGAGAGGGGAAGGGAACATGACTGCAATTGCTGCCTCATGCCTGACCTCACCTGAATACTGAAATTGAGCCTTGCTGCAACATTGCATGGTGGGTTAGGATAACCTATGGGATTCTTATTCTCTCATCCATGCATTTGAAGAATATCTGAAAGGGATTTAGATGCAAAAGACTGTAGGGTTCTCTTTCAGTTTATGCTTCCCTGTGTCCATCTCTTTTCTGCACCAAGCTAAAGGCCTTCCTTGGCCAAACTGTTTCAAGGTTCAGCAAAAGCAGAAGTGAGAAATTTTACAATGATCTGGCATGTGCACAAGCCTTTAGTTAGTGCTCATATTTCCATATATCCAAGGTATATGTTTGAAGTTTGTGTATGTAGGCATAACTATACAATTGTACACTTGCCTTCTTGTAGAACAGCTAATAAAAAAGACTTGTCAAAAATATGGGAACTTAATATTGGTTTTATTTCTTGTGATAACTCTTAGGGAAAACCCACAAGAAATATCCTTATAAAAGGTCTGAACATAAGAACATAAGAGAAGCCATGCTAGATCAGGCCAATGGCCCATCCAGTCCAACACAGTGGCAAAAAAATTATATATATATATATATATATATATATATATATATATATATATATATATATATATATATATATATATATATATATATATATATATATGTATGTATGTATGTATATATAGACACACACACACACTGTGGCTAATTGCCACTGATGGACCTCTGCTCCATATTTTTATCTAAACCCCTCTTGAAGGTGGCCATGCTTGTGGCCGCCACCACCTCCTGTGGCAGTGAATTTCACATGTTAATCACCCTTTGGGTGAAGAAGTACTTCCTTTTATCTGTTTTATCCTGTCTGCTCAGCAATTTCATCGAATGCCCACAAGTTCTTGTATTGTGAGAAAGGGAGAAAAGTACTTCTTTCTCTACTTTCTCCATCCCATGCATTATCTTGTAAACCTCTATCATGTCACCCCGCAGTCGATGTTTCTCCAAGCTAAAGAGTCCCAAGCGTTTCAACCTTTCTTCATAGGGAAAGTGTTCCAGCCCTTTAATCATTCTAGTTGCCTTTCTAGTTGTCTGGTTACCTACTGTAATTTTTCTTTTGCTATGAATAGAGCAGAACAGTTTAATTTTTTACTGTATTAGAATTAAAATAAAATCTGCCCTAGGAAGTATCATAAGAGTATGATAGCTTTCATAAAGTATGTTACCTTTTACAAAACTGAAATAATTACAATAGTATTTAAAATTTAAAAATATTCAGAATTTCTGTCTGTGAAAACACAAAATCAGAAGATTTCTTTGGTTCCAGACTGGGGATTCTAAAAGTTTATTGTGTGTAACTATGTCCATATCAATACATTTTTGAAAGATCCAAGCTCTGAATGTAGGGTTGCCACCCTCCAGGTGGGGCCTAGACATTGACAAGAATTGTAATTGATTTCCAGATAACACAAATAAGTTCCCTTGGAGAAAATGGCTGCTTTGGAGGGTAAGCTCTATGGCACTTAACCTTGCTAAGATCTCTTCCCTCTCCAGACTCCACTTTCCTCATGCTTCATCCCAAAATCTCCAGGAATTTTCCAACCCAGAATTGGCAACCCTTTCCAAATCAGTTTTTTCCTGCCACAGTTTGAAATTAAGATTTTTCAAGGCAGGCATTTTGAATGTTAGTGATCACATTTGAAGTATGTAAATTCAAATTCCAATGTCAATCTCTTTCAGCTACACAGTCCCATATGTCTGTAGATCGATGAAAAGATGGATTGCATTTCCTATTACAATTTCTGTACTCCTAACACCGTTGTAGTCTCACTACTATGATATGATGAATAGACTAGATTAAAGATCAGCAACAGTCCAGTCTTACACCAGTAGTTCTCAGCTTTGAAGAGCCCCCTACATTTGTTTGTGAATACCTGTTGACTCTTGCAGGAAAGTGAGCCCCAGTTAAGCCTCTAGGACCTGAGGCCAGATTCTCACTTTCTCACCAGCAAGCTCCTGCAGTATTCAGTTTGAATAGTATTCTTCATTCTATAAATGTTTGGTAATTTGCAATTTAAAAACCCTGTACATTTACAGATACATGTACAATATAGCAGAAATAGACATTGTATTTATAACCTAATTCTACAAGTAGAAACAAGCGCTTGCTTACAAAATTAAAAAACTGAAATACAGAAACTCAAAAAGAATCTTAGCTCTTTAGATAATACTAGATAAATTCTGAAGTAAATAGATCACACATGCAAACAGAAAGCATTCTAAAGATAATTGTTACGTTCTCTACAGAGAAACTTAGGCAACAAAACTTTCTGTACAGTCATTCATTCAAGTTTCATTTGAAAAGTACTTCAGATATCTATTTTGACAGCTAAAATTGTGCCATTCTACTTTTTAAAAAAATGTTCTTTAGATTCTGCAAAAGCTTCATTGAACAAAATAGGATTTACTTGCTTAGGATTGGTCCCTAACAAAGGAGAGCAAAATTACACTCTTCTAAACCCATTCACTTATAACTCTGGTTAGGATTGTGCTGTCAGCCTCTCATGTTGTTTTGTTTTGTTCCTGAAACTTGATTAAGATTCCTCCAACTTGCTATCACATCTCACCCTCACCTCCTGCTGAATTCAAAAGGGAAAAAAGAGCAACTATTTACCCACATTTATAATACACAGAGCCAAATTGTTTGAGAAATAATGTCTCTGAACAAGGCATACTTACCAGGAGCCAACCTAAAAATGATAAAAAAAATTCAGTTGTGAAGTGGATGAATGGAAGGGAGAGAGAAATCCAGCAAAAGTTGAATCCAGTAAAGTGGCTGACAGGATCAGGGCTAAGGGACAGGGCTTCCCAGCCCAGAACAAAAATAAGGCCTGAAGTCAGTGGAATGTGAAGGCAACAGTCCCGACCTTTTATGGCTGGGAAAGCTGTTAAATATAGCAGCAGCAAAGAGGGAGAGTGGCAGAGAGATATTTCTGTGGATAGATATGATGACAGCAGCTACAGTTTTTTTCTCTCTCAAAAGCCTCAGTCCAGTGCTTCAGTCAGCTCAAACATGACAATGTAGTTGTGTTTCTGAAATGTAACTTGTTTAAATGAAAAAGGGAAATGTTCTGCACCACAACAATAATTTAGAAATGTTGTTAGCATACTGACAGAAGTCAAAGTACAGTTGTGTGATATTTACAAGTATTTGTGTGCCAAATGGAATGACAGGATGCTATCGACACTTTGGTCAATTTATCCTCTCTAAATAGAAACTGGTTTGAGGTAAACAACAGAGGACTCTGGAGAGTTAATTAGTAAATCTTAAAAATTAAGCCCAAACTTCGGTTTTCAGTTCAGATGATTAAAAATTACTTTCTATGATTTCTTGACACTTTTTAATTCTCTTACTTAAAGCAAGTTTCTAACCCCACTGAAGGCATTTCATTAAGTTTAAGCAACACAACTAGAATTATGAAGCCAAGGGACTGGCTGGTTAGTTAATAGTATGTGAAATTCAGGATTTCATCTACACATTTCAACATCATTGTGTTTCTTGGGAAACAAAACAATCACACCTGCAATGGAAGCAGTGCCTCCAAAACACTTTTCTGTTTGCAACCAATACATGCAGGGAAAAATGGTTTTTGCCCCCCCCCCACCCCGCCACCGCCGGGTAATGTGTTCTCAAACCAACTCATGAAGCCACTATTTGCTCCATTGTAAAACTCACATTACTTTTAGGTTTGCCAGGTTTTAAAACTAGACAGTCCAGAATTTGCCATTTGCCAGTTGGTCTGTGTGCCCCCTACCCCCCACTCTGCTCTTTTTGGCCTCTATTACTGCTTCCTATACTAGCTTTGGAATACAAGGCATAGCCCCACTTCTTACCTCACAAGCACTACCTCCACCTTGTGGGGGTGCCTGCAAGGCAGGAAGCTGTGTGAGACTCAATTGACTGCTGGCATGCCATTTATTATTTACTGGCACTATTCCCAGTGGGAAATGATACCTCACCCTGGAGGTTTCCAGGATGACCTCTTAGTTCCTGAAGAAAAGCAAATTGTAGTTTTGCACAAATATGTTTGTTGTGCATTAATCAACTAAACATTTTTTTTAATTCCTCAGAAGAGCTCTCCCCCCCTCCAATACATAATTCAGTCCCATTGGAGTGTTTTGAATTGGTGTGCAGATGGAAAATCAATTGAGCAAGTTAGTAAATTTAGGTGTAATTTTTCATGTGACTATGAGATGTGTACTCCAAAGCTGCTATAGCAATGAAGAAGATTGTCTGAATTTTTTTTACAAAGAGGTGAGCAATTTGTTCCTGCAGTGATATTTAATAGCAAAATTGGGTTGCAGTTTCATTATGGATCCTCTGTTTGAGTGGAGGCTACTGAGGAACAAATAGATAAACTTTTATTGCAGTTTTTGCACAGGATAACAGAAGCACAAAAGGCAGTTGCAGTTGTTACTCAGTGTGCAGAACTGGCACGGTGTTCTATGGAGGCCAGAGTATGGGCTGCAACATTTAGGTTTTAGCTAAAAATATACTTTGCAACAGCAGAGTTTCCCCCCATGATGATGTGCTTTGGGTATCCTTTGATGCGGGGGTGGGGGGGAGACTGTGTTCATTGTCCATGTTCACTCAGCACACAGGAAACTGAGGGCATCTATGAGTGTGACCCCTTCCACCTCCTCTCATGGCGATGAACACCTTAGACCAAGCACCCAACTGCAGTCCAGAAGTGTAATAAAGTGGGTGAAGGTGAACTTGGCAGAAGCAGAAACAGGCAGGCAGGCAAAGAGATGACCCCCCCCCCAAAGGCTAGCTATTAATAAATCTTGTTTATGTATAAATCTTGTTTATGTTTGGCTTTAAGGGGTTGGAGAACTCCCCCGACCTCTTAAAGCCAAAAAAATTCAAACCACTCAGCACTTCCCCTCAGCGGCAATTGCTGAGTTCGGCGGGCGCTGCAGACAGAAAGTGAGTCTGAGGCTTGGGACAGCGCATGCAGGGAGGGGGTGCCCTAGGCAATTGCCTAGTTTGCCTACTCCCACGCATCGGGCCTGCTTCAGAGGGTGAGGACAGGACTGGGGGTGGTGAGAAAAGAGCCTCACTGGCCTGATTAAAGCCCTGGGTGGGCTGGTTCTGGCCTTTGGGCCAGACATTTGACACTCCTGATCTAACATCTGTAATTTTGGCTCCATACCACAATCTTAGCTCAACTTGATCATTATTCCTATTTATAAAAAGGTGATTATTGTCTTCCTACTATTGAAAATTTACTATCTTTTAAAGGTAAACTGCTCTTACCAGCTCACAAATTACAATATTGGTTGTCAAATAATCAAGTCCTTATGCTTTCCCAGACTGGCTTCAAAAGATGACCCTCTACATTAGATCATGTGCAGTTCTTGCTCATTTGGCCAAAAATATGCTAAACTATCTGAAGATAAACTTTATGTGGCCTTTATCAATTTAAAAACAGCCTTTAACTAGATTGTGGGGGAAATTAGCAATGACCTCTATGGACTGTCAGTTTCTTTGGCTAATCCACAAATTATAGCAAAATAATATTGAATAGGTGAGATGTGGAAATAATGGTCGATTGACTAAAGAGATTAAAGGAAACAGGTGTTCAACAAGGCTTCCTTTTGGCTACCTTTCTCTTTAATATCTATATAAATGACTTGGATAGTCACCTTTTTGGTAAATTTTTCCATATACCTTACTTGTCCCAAAGACCTGTCTCAAATCTGTTTCATGCTGAAGATGCAGTGTTGATATCTCATTCTTGTGTTGATTTAAGACTCTTATTGAATGCTTTGACATTGACCCAAATATGACTCTCGCTGTGACAAAATTTATGAGATTTAATGGTATTACTTCAATACAAAACTTTTACTCATAATTCTGTACCTTTGTGTTTCCCCTTGTTTTCCTGTATATTACTGTAATCCCCCCCTTCTCTGTTTACTATGACCTCTTGGTCTGTGAGCCCTAAAGAAGAATGGAATACATTCATATATAAATGCATGCAGATATCAGTTTATTATTCTATTAAAACTCAAATGATTTACAGATAAGCCTAAATGGCATACACTGGGAATTACTGGAATACTGTGTGAATATGACCAATTCCTTATTTTTGTAGCACTTCGACTTCAGTTTGCTGAAACATATGGCAAACATACAAATGCAGATTTCTTGTCTCCTCTATATTATTACCGCCTTATCTGCCACCTGCTGGCAAAAAGCAGCATAAAATATCAACATTTTAATATACATGCTACATTGACAAATTGTGATTCTCAATAAAATGTGTCTGGTTAGAAGCTCTTTGGTAGCCTGGATGACTGTAAATTAACAGTGCAATCCTAAACAGAGTCAGACCTTTTTAAGCACATTAACTTCAAAAGACAAAAGGTGTAGAACTGTGTTTAAAATTGCACTGTAAATCTTGTTCAGGTTACTGGATGTACATTTGGATTATTGTGTATTGTGCATCAAAAAATATCTTTACAATCTATTATTAATCACCATGTAGCAAGACCAAGAGCTTACAAACTGTATTATATTACATTAGGGTCTGCTTTATACAGCCACCTTTCCCATGGCACCTGGTGAACAATATCTAAGGTATCTAAAAAAGAGAGAATTGTTAATGCCTGATGACTGTTCGGACCTCCCAGTCTGGCCAAGTGGTTGAGAGATACTCTGCATTGTAAATACTGAAAAACTAATAGTTGAAGGTGGGGAATACAGACTGTAATAGCATACAAAACTGTTTGCCAGCTTGTGGGTCCCAAATGAAAGGTGAATCACAGAACCTGTAAAAGGGGGTTCTGAGTTTTTGTGGTTTTATTGATTTATGCATGTTCTATTTTTTAGAGTGGGAGACCATTTCGAGTAAATGTGGACTTTTTAAAAAAATGACTTTTCTCTCACACTCATTTGCCATCACACTCAACTTAATTACAACCACTTTAGCTTCTTCTGTGCTCCATTTCCTTATTCATCTTGCACATCATCCTGTCCTAATATCTTGATGTTACAAATGAGGCTTTCATACATTATAGTCAGGGCCAGTGCCAGGCTTTTTTGCATCCTAGGCAAGGTGCGGGGGTGGGTGGGGGGCTACCCTGCAGCTGGCTCCCCCTACCTTCCCTGCCTCCCTTCCACCCTGGGTGGAGCGGGACTTCGCAGCAAAAGAAAGGAGTCACTTTAAAAACAAACAATAAAGGTGTGATATTGATTGAAAAACAAACAAAATGGCAAAATGAAGCATATATAGGAGCAAGCTGGGGCTTGTGTGATTGCAACAAGTAGTTCATGTCTGGCTCTGCCAATAGGAAGGGAAATGGAGTCCAAGGTAGACCTGCCATCTGCAGGAGCTGCTCCTTCCACCAGATGGTGCTCTAGGTGGCCACCTACCTCACCAACTCACTAGTGCTGGCTCTGGTTATAGGTCAAGTTGTTACAACTACTAGGCTTTAGGTGGATTTTTAAGCAAAAAGAAAGAACAAATAAGACATCGTTAGCACAGGCCTTATTCTTATCTGCCAGTTCAAAATATTTCAATCTAATCTGAGTATACATCCAACAGGGACTTTTCTGCATGTTTTTTTTTGGGGGGGGGGTCAGTTCTGGCCTCATATTGCTTTGGTTTATCCCCTAATTTCTGCACACATTTTTGCACTTCTAGTTTTTGTCTTGATTTTTGTCTCCCTCTCCCGTTTCCCACCTCCTCAATTCTTTTAAAACCACTCCCCCATCGTTTCCTGGAAGGTATTTTAGTTATCTTTTTTGTCATGTATGATGTTTCTGTTGACTTTCCTTATCTCACCCACCCCACCTACCTCCAGCCCACTTTTCAACTATTGTCATTGTCAAACCACTCCCTCTCCCTTCACCCCTAAAGATGAGAGTGGTTTCATTTAAATTTTTATAAATAAAACTCTGAGGCATAAACACAAACAAACCATTAGGTTTTGCAGGTTTTCCAAAATCTCAGCTTTCATTTAAAAAACTCCTAAAGTCTCTAGCCTTTTCCCTTATCTCTCCATGAAGGAAGGGAATAGAGACACTTTATAAAAAATAATTACATGGTATTAACAATATAATGCTATTTTTAGTACCCATCCCATTTTTAAAAACCTGCAAAATCTGGTGTATGTGTGTGTGGCCACTAAGTGGCATGGTTTGAAAGGATGATTTCACATGAACAGATGGGTGGTGGAGCATCACCCACCCATAGTAAGCTGCAGTCTCTCCTCACACTTTGAAAATGCTATCCTCCCCACCACAGCCTAGCATGTTTCAGTGGAGCCCCCCTGCTCTCTCTCTTCATCCTTAAGCTTGTGTTCATTTTCAGTGATTTTTAAGTTTCAGCATGATATTCATATATCAATATAAACATTTGTTAAAAATAACTTGGAATATGCTATGATGCCACCAATGATGACAGAACCCTCCCTTGAAAATCTTAACCATTTAAGGCACATGCTGAAAAAAATAAACTGACCTCACAAATGTGAAACTGCAGAAGGAAGGCAGATTTGTGAAGAACCTCACCCAAACCAATGACAGTGCTTGTGGACTGACTACCAGGAAAATCAGGAGTAAGTCAAGCATGTAGAAAAGCATGGCTGTCCCTACCATTTAGTAGTTGGTCACCCTATTAATTGGGCACGGAGCTCTCTTTATGGTTCTCCAGGGCCCAGATTGGTTACTGGATCCATAAGAATCCATGGACTAGGACAGACTTTCTTCTTTCCGAAAGAGGAGAGAGGGAAATACAAATTTGACCAATTAGGACGTCTGAGATGGAGAAATCTCACAGCTACTAACCTCAAATGACCTAGTGTATGTGTACTGTATCTTTGAAGCCTCCATTCCAATCCCCCCCCCTTAAGTATCAGGCCTATAGAATTAAATGAATCTTGACCTAGATAGCCCAAGCTAGCCCAATCTTGTCAGATCTTGGAAGCTAAGCAGGGTTGATCCTGGTTAGTATTTGGCTGGGAAACCACCAAGGAAACCCAGGGTTGCTAAGCAGAGGCAGGCAATTGCAAATCACCTCTGTTAATCACTTTCCTTGAAAACCCTATGGGGTTGCCAGCAGTTGATAGCACTTTCGACCACCAGGGTAGTTTAGCCAGGCCTCCCTCTATACAGGATGAGGGTAAAACCAGAATTAGTCAGATCTGACTCCCACTGACCATGTTGCCTCGCCGGTACCAACTGCTGCTATAGAGTTGGAAGGCTGTGGCTATAATCCTTCATCAATTTGGGGGGGGGGGCAGAAATCTACATATTATTAGAGGACACATTGGATTTTTCACAGTACTTTTTAATGTTTCCAATATACCTGTGCAAAACAATCACAAAGGATTGCCTTAATTTTAAATTAGACTTTCAATAAGGACAGATTATTTCCTATCTCTATATTTTAGTCAAGGTAAACTCTTCACTTAGGGTGGGAGCAAAAATACAAAAATAGGGTTGCCAATCTACAAGCGGCGGCAGGAAATCTCCTGGGATTACAACTGATCTCCAGGGATCAGTTCCCCTGGAGAAAATGGCTGCTTTGGAAGGTGGACTCTATGGCGTTATGCCCCATTGCAGCCCCTTCCCAAACTGTGCCCTCCCCAAGCTCAGTCTCCAAAATCTCCATATATTTTCCTACACAGATCTAAAAGGTAAATCTCAATAATATTCTACTTTAATAAAATGTCATTAAAACTGGAATCCAGTAGCACCTTAAAGACTAATTAAATGTAGTCCAACATTAGCCTTTGTGAGTAAGAGCTCACTGTTACTGATGATTTACTCTGATGCTATTCAACTTGTTGAGAGCATGCAGTAGTGGAATTACAGAAAAAATAGAGGGAAGAGTGGAAAAATAAGAAGATCTATCCTTCATTGCCAAGAAGGCTGGCAATTAATTGTATCAGGTCATTTAAGGTGCACATAAGGGTGTAAATGCCACAGATATCTACACAAGAGATAGCACAAGTAGAAACTGAAGAGCAGACATCTTTGAGTGGAGTCCAATTATGACACTCCAGTTCTCATGGCAACTAGGAATGAATGTCGCTTTCTGACAGCTGAAAAGATTTATTGGAACAAGGGTTGCTTAAGCATGATCTGAAGCATGTTTAGTCAAAACAAGCTTCTCTGAATTCAGATTCCAGAGAGATACTCTGATAAGTGTGTTTAGGATTATAGCAATAAATCTCAGTCCTCGGTATACTTATAGAAATAGATTCTACCCAACTCAAAGCGACTCACAGTGCCATCTTAAGCAGAGATACAGCTGTGACTTCACTGGATTTAGAAGGGTGTAATTCTGCTTAGGATAACCATCTTATTCTGGAATGTGACAAAGGGGGTTCTGACTCTTAAAAACCTATACCCTGAAAACTTATTGGTATCTGGACTTGAATCTAACTCTTCTACTGCAGACCAGCATGACCACCCTCTGAAACTCTTATTTTGGAGTTCTATACTCTCTAGGGTTGCCAAGTCCAATTCAAGAAATATCTGGGGACTTTGGGGGTGGAGCCAGGAGACATTGGGGTGGAGCCAGGAACAAGGGTGTGGCAAGCATAATTGAACTCCAAGGGAGTTCTGGCCATCACATTTAAAGGGACAGCACACCTTTTTAAATGTCTTCCTTCCGTAGGAAATAATGAAGAATAGGGGCACTGTCTTTTGGGGCTCATAGAATTGGACCCCCTGGTCCAATCGTTTTGAAACTTGGGAGATACTTTGGGGAGAGGCACTAGATACTATACTGAAAATTTGGTGCTTCTACCTCAAAAAACAGCTCTCCCAGAACCCCCGAAACCTCCAGATCAATTCCCCATTATACCCTGTGAGAATCGATCTCCACATAGGAAATAATTAAGTGCTCAGCAGACGTTTCCCCCCCCCCTCCGTTTCTGGTGACTCTGAAGCGAGGGATTGGCCTCTCTATTCACGAGTTGCTGCCAACTTCTTCAAAGTAACACAGACACACCATCCCAAGAGGAAGCCTTTCAATAGGAGACTGAAGCCTCCAGAGGTGGAAAGGCACATGGTCCTCTGGGGGCGGCGCTTCCCCCGCCGGCCAGCTGACTGGGGGCGGGAAGGAGCCTGGGAAAGCGGAAGAACCCCCGCTGGGACCTGGGGATTGGCAAGCCTAATACCCTCTGAAACTCTTATTTTTGAGTCATTCTTCTATACATAATGTTTATATATTCAAGCCTAGTCTCGACTATTATATGCTCCGCCACTTCTGTGCAATGCTGTGCTTCCAAGATTCAGTTTCCTGAAAACAGGAGGGTTGTGGCATCTTTTTACTATTTGCTTTATTCAGAAATATGCAAGTAGAGCTTTTTTTTTTTTTACTGTTAAGTCTGGTTTATAGTGACCCTATAGCGTTTTCATGGCAAGAGATGCTCAGAGGTGGTTTGCCATTTCCTGTCTCTGCATACTGACTGCTGTATTCCTTGGTGGTCTCCCATCTAAATACTAACCAGAGCTGACCCTGCATAGCTTCTGAGATCTGACAAGATCAGGCAAGTTTGGGCTATCCAGGTCAGGGGAAGGTGAAGGGAACCAAGGAGGCACTTCTACAAGGCAGGCAGTCTGTTCCCTTGCATCAGATTCCAGAGAGATACTCTGAAGGTCCTTCACTTTCAGCCCACTCCCAGCTTCTCTTATTTGTTAGAGAACTTGCACACTGCATCTTCAGAACATGCTTGAGGCAGCTCACAACTAAAACAATTAAAACAAAATGAACTGATAAAAAGGGCAAGAAACCATCAAGAAAAAACATGAAATAAACAGAGTAGTTGGCTATAGTTTCTTCACGTGTCCTCAGACATCTTCTCCTTTTCTATAACTTGAATTCAGGCATCTGATGAGTCAGACCCTGGCTCATGAAAGCATACTAAGATTGCCAACTGTTGGATATTGTAACTCTGCATAATTTACAAGCAGGGGTCATTTTGTAAAAAAAGAGGTGCTGGAGCTCATTAGCACAACTCATTTGCATATGCCACATACCCCTGACATCACCTGAAGGGGTACTAAATTATATAAGCTCAGCATCTACTTTAAAATGCTTCTTGAATTGTAATTGTCATAATAAAATCTTCCTTCCATCATACTTTTAAAATTACTTTCTCCTATGTGACCACAGTGGCATGATGATTTCCATCTGTCTGCTTTATATGTTTTGGTTATTTTCCCATTTTTTGTGGGGGGAAATATTAGAAAGTCTGTCAGATCTTAGAGTTCAGCAAAATTCTCACAGGGAGTTTGAACAATGAAGCCCAGAAGCAAGTATTGAGGAGGTGGGGGAGTAAGTAAGAAAGAACACAATAAAATCCAGAGGTTCTGGAGCTCTGCTCCTGTGACCTCCTGCCCAAAATGAGGCCTGATGATTACAAGAGGATCTGGGAAACAAAGAGTAACAGAATTTTCTCACTGGGGTACACTTAGCAGTTGGCCCCACCCTCTTATCAGATGCTGAGATTCTTTGGCTCTTGCTTGCCTTCTGCTTTATCTTATATAGAACCTCTTTTCTTACCTGGGCTTAGAACTGTAGCAAGTTAAAACCTTTCTGAAATTAAGCTGTTCACAGTAAGTTAAATGTACGTACATGCATATGTCATGTAAGACCTGCCTCTATTTTTGTAAGTAAAAATTCTTTCTCTTATTGCCATTGGAGTCAAATCATTTTTATAATTTGTTTGAACAGCATTTTGCCCTTAACTGAGAAACATGGAGAATCAGGGATTCCGGCGCTGGAATCCAGGGGTTAGCCTTGCAGTGGCTTTCCTCCTTTCTCCAGAGTCGGGGACAGAGGGTGGCACTAGGGGAAGAACTATCCCGGCGACACCCACTTATTTGTGGAGTGCCGCAGGGAGCGGTTCTTTCTCCGATGTTATTTAACATCTACATGCGGCCCCTCGCCCAGGTTGCCCAGAGGCATGGGCTGGGTTGTCACCAGTACGCTGATGACACCCAGCTCTACCTGTTGATGGGTGGTCAGTCCAATTCCACCCTAGAAGATCTGTCCACAGCATTACAAGCTGTGGCGGGGTGGGTCAGGCTGAGTGGACTGAAATTAAATCCAATGAAGACGGAGGTCCTATACTTAAGTCGCTGCGGTCTGGGACCGAAGGTCAATTTACCGACCTTCGATGGGGTGCAGCTTATGCCGGCGCCCAAGGTTAAAAGCTTAGGAGTGCTGTTGGATGCCTCCTTAACGATTGAGACCCAAGTAGCTGCCACTGCCAGGTCAGCTTTTTACCATCTGCGGATGGTAAGGCAGTTGGTTCCCTTTCTTGATCGCGACGACTTGGCTACTGTGATCCATGCTATGGTCCCTTCGAGATTAGATTACTGCAATGCCCTCTACATGGGGCTGCCCTTGTCCCAAATCCGGCGACTCCAGCTAGTGCAGAATGCTGCAGCCAGGTTGTTAATGAGAGTTCCTTTACGGGAGCATATTCGGCCTGTGCTGAAAGCACTGCACTGGCTACCAATGGTGTACCAGATTCACTTCAAGGTGCTTCACCAGATTCACCTTTAAAGCCCTATATGGCCAGGGTCCTGAATACCTTAGGGACCGCCTTTCCCCATGTATGCCCCAGCAAGCACTTTGGTCCAGAACCCAAAACCGGTTTATGGTCCCCAGCACCAAAGAAGCTAGGCTTGCTTCAACAAGAGCCAGGGCCTTTTTCATCGCTGCTCCTAGCTGGTAGAATGAGTTGCCGGAGGTGAGGGCCCCACGAGAGCTCACAGTTCCGCAGGGCCTGCAAAACGGCACTCTTCCACCACGCTTTTTCATAATGGCATCTACAGCAATGGATTGGGCCCAGAAACACCACCAGTGGCTTATCTGGGACCTCCAGAAGTTTAAAAATCGACCAGTCTGATTACCACCACTAATATTTTGTTGTCTGAATACATCGAATTAGTACCAGATGTTTTAAATGTTTTAACGTTTTTTATATTTAATGTTGTTTGTATTTACTGTTAAATGGTTGGGCATGCTGTTGCTGACCCTCGTGTTGTTAGCCGCCCTGAGCCTGCCTTGGCAGGGAGGGCGGGATATAAATTAAATAAATAAATACTGTGGAAAAAAGCTTCTGTGCTTCCAAGGCAATCCCTCCTCTATAACCTAATACCAACAACCTTAGGTTGCCCTGTCCCTTTAATAGAGGATTAATGTGTGGAAATGAGCAGGTGCAGCTTTTCATGGCATGGAAATAAGTAGCATCACCTGAGAAGAAACATTCAATTTAAGCCCCCATTAAAGTGACGGGACACCCTTTTCCCAGGCTCTTGGCAACCCTGAAGCTTATTCCACAATAAATGTATTAGTGCTTGCAGTGCCACAAGATGTTTATTCAGGTGTTAGGTGTCACTTGAAGCCAATCCACTGCAGTGACAGATCCATTCAAAGGACTGAGACAGCAAATCACAATAACATTTCACAGCAGTGTGCCTGCTGCTGAAAATAGCTTCTGTTTGGTCAAGTTTCCATGTGGCCATGGAAACATTTTAAATTTGCTTCTCACCTGGGTCAACTGTATTGTATGGTAAGGACCCAATCCAGTGCTGCCAGTTCCCCTGTGGACAACAGGGCACCTAAACAATGGGGGACCCTATGAGACGCTTTGAAAAGTAACTTATGGTAATGTAAGCCATTGTGGACTTCAGACCACTTTGTCAGATGCCTGAAACAAATTTTCAACCAAATAGATATTTATTTAGAAAAAGAGGAAAGCAAAAAAAGTGTGAACAAAAGCGTAAAGGGCATGGTATGTGACACTGATATAAAAACTCAAATGTATACAAATCCCAGTGGCCATTCATGAGCTTTAATTGAAAATACACATGTGAGCAGAGCGATCTTGTGTTGCTGGCTAGCCACGATACAGCTGCAGTGCTGCTAGTCTCCTCCCTAAGGAGATAATTACATAGCAGCTGAATGAGAAAAGGGTGCCCCAACAGTGTTGCCAGGTGCTGCTGCAGCAGTGTTTCATTCCGGCATTGTGAGGCAGGGGCAGCAAGCTAGACAGGGCAAGCAGGACCAGTGGGAGTCATGAGTCAAGGAGGCTGAGCCAAGCATCCATCACTGGCAGGGAGTGGAGAGGGGCAGACCACAGGAGTGACACTCCTCCTCTACCACCCCTCCCAAAGAGACCAGCTCTTATTACAAGCCCTAGCCACCTGTCAGTGGGGAGTATGGTGTCACCCATCAAGTCCTATGGGTGTCCCATGGTGGCACTCCACACACAGAGCACACAGGGCCCTCGAGGCTGACAACAAACAAGAATCTGGATATGACAGTGCCCCCTGCTCATTGCCAGCCACAGTGTCCAGTAGGGTGCTCAAGCCACCAATGGCATCCTCATGCTATCCTGCATACCACCCCTGCTGGAAGCACCATAGGAAGAAGGGCAGGGGCACATGGGTGCCAGGGGACCTGGAGAGACTCAGAGAAGGTCCCTCATCCAGGGCAGGGGCACATGGGTGCCCAGCAGCTGCAGTTACAGATGCTGCCAGCCTATCCATCCATTGCTGCCCTGTGGAAAAGGCTTCCCACCATTCATGATGGCTCTCCAGCTGCTACCACTAAATCATGCTGGTGCTGTGCTGGTGCAACTCAGTGGCAAAGCATTGCTAATCCTGTGCTGGTGTAAACTGCCTTTACGCTGATGTAACTCCAAGTTATGCTGGTGTAGGTGTCAGTCAGGTCCCTATACTGATCCCCCCCCCCCAGGATTGCTGTTAGTTATGTCAAGCAATTTTAGAGAGTGAGATAACTGTCAGATATGATGAACCCGATCAGAACTATGAAATTTATTGCTGAATTCCAGTTCAACAATTTATCATTGAACTCCCGCTCTGAAGTTCTTTCATTGGAAGAATGCTGACTTTCAGGTCTGTAAGTGTCCTGGAAACTGGGTTTATGTCCAGTTTCTGTCTATTTATTTCACGTGGCTATTGATCTGTTTGTCCTCAATAAAGAGCAGAACATTATTGTCAGATAGTATATATCATGATAGATGGCGAGTAGGTGACTAAGCCAATGATGGTGTGGTCAATAATCTATTCTAGTAGCCACGTAATGACCTGACCAGATGGAAGCAATTTTTGGCAGCCATCAGCTCTCTGTGAGAATATATGACACTACGCCAGCTGTCTGTGAGAAAAACTGTGCGTTTGAAGCAGCACTGCCCCAGCCACTTGAACATTCTTATCTGTTCCTGAACTCGACTGGGAGGGATGGTGATGCAAGGGGTCAGACTAGGATCTGCAAGACCCAGGTTCAAATCCACATTCTGTCATGGAAGCTCACTAGGTGGCTTGGGCCAGCCACTCTCTTTCAACCTTACCTAATTCATAGTGGGAGTGCTGTGAGGACAAAAAAAGAGGGGAGAATGATGTTGTAAGTTTACTGTGTAGCCCCACTAGGAAAGAAACGTGGGATAATAAATGTTTAAATCAATCAATGAGTGATTCTAGGGGACAATCTGGTCATTGCTGCATCTCTACTGCTAAGGCAGAATAGCCATTGACATCAGCAAGTTGAATTCTATCTGGCTCCCCTCCCCATGTGAAGATTTTAAACATCTATGAAGATTTGTATGGCCCTGTGATACAACTGTATGTGCTCCAATTCCTTGGCAAGAGACTCGCATCTAAAGGATTTATGTCAGACATTCTTAACACAAGATCTTCCCAATGATGGTTGTTCTTTAATTTCAAGTCTCTAGAAGAACCTGTATGGCTGGAAGCATATGTCATAATTTTGCTGGTCCTAAAGGTGGCTTGTGGTTACAGAACAGCAGATTTGTTCCTCACTGCAGGAAACTGAAACAGCATTCCAGCTCTTGCTCTCCCTTGGTAGTTGCCAAGGAAGAGGGAGATGGCATGCAATGGCATTATAAAGCAAGAGCAAAGGAAGGATACCTCCAGGCACATTCTTTTCCAGAAGCCAGGTCTACAGATGCAGAATGAGAATGGTAGAATGGCTTGTGGTATTTCAGGCTACAGAGTGAAGGGTGTTTCTTTTAAATGCTCCTACTCCTAAAAACTACCTGAAAAAGGCACAGAGTTTGATTCTTAAAGGTGGACTCAAACTTTGTTCTGCAGCTTCTAAAAAAGAGCCAACGTGCAGCTACTCTACAGACCAGGAACAAATACTTGGATAAATTCATAATCTCAATCATACATTCATCTGGATATGCATTAAGAATCATTCAACATACCCTTAAGGAGAAAAGGGTACAATGTTCATGGTTTGAATGTACATTTAATATAACTTTTGTGAACAGGGCTAGCGTTCACAAGGATGTCTCTCAGGTTCTAGTCTATGGTCTCCATTTGCAGTCTCTAGTTGAAGAACAGAGTCCAGTGGCTCCTTTAAGACCAACAAAGTTTCATTCAAGGTATGAGCTTTCGAAAGCTCATACCTTGAACGAAACTTTGTTGGTCTTAAAGGTGCCACTGGACTCATTGTTCTATTGCTTCAAACCAACACGGCTACTCACCTGGATCAGTCTGTACTTAACAGTGCATGCTACCCTCTCTTTGAGTGTCGGTATAGACACTTCTGTTAACGAGACAGTTACTCTTTAAGCACCCTTGAATTCGAACGTCGCTGTCCCCCTCCCACCCATTCCATTTCAGATACGTCACTTAACCCGCGCGACCCGTGACGTCACTAGCGCCGCGATCGCCGGCCGTTAGTGACAAACAGGAAAGACTCTTCAATTCCTTACAAGGGCATCAGCCTCTCCTCTCCCGCTCGCACTAGCACTCCCCACCCCCACCCTCCTGGCCCCGCCCAGTTCTTTGGAATGCGGTGAGCGCTCTACGGGACCGTACCAGCTCTGCCGCAGGAGGGGGAGGAAGCGGACCAAGCTAATAATCCAAATCTTTTGTGGACGCAGCGACATTAGGATCTTGGTAAAGGAGGGGAGGGGTATGTGATTTGTCCCGGTCGCTTATCCGCTTTCTACGCCACTGAGTCTTTATTCTCCCTACAGAAGCCACACACTCATTCTTGCCTCCCCCCAATCCTGTGCGACTTTGACGATAGTTCGTCCCGGCGTTGCTCTCCGGAAGTGTCGAGCCAGTTCGAGTCCTTCGCGTTCCTGCCGTTGGGTCTCGTTGGGGTCATCTTGCCGCTGATTTTCTCCCGTTGCCGCTCAGGTGAGAGAAAACGTCTCGCTTGGCAGGCAGCCCATCTGAGGGAGCGGGAGGCTGGTGGTTCCGCTGCCGCCTTTCCTTTGGGAAAAGCCCGGCTTGTGCCGCCTTTGCGCCGCTGTTGCCCGCCCGGAGGTTGGGGGGCCTCGGCGTTGCTCTTTCCCTCGAGGAATCGCGTCGAGGTAGGGTGGGACTGTCATGGCGGTGGTGGCCGCAGCTGAGGAGGGGCGTCACCTCTCTCGGCCGCGGGGTCCTCGACCGCCTCCAGCGACAAGGGGCGTTTTCTGCCTGTCCCTGTTTTGAGCGGGGTTGCTCGGTGATGTTTTTGGCGCATAGCTGAGAAGGACGGGGTATTAAAGGGCAGATGCAAAATTCGGATGGTCTAGAGATGGGGTGGGGAAAGAGGAGCGCAGCCTTGATGTGCCCCCAAATGGTCTTCCAGGAAATGGCTGCAAGATGTCGCTCATGGTGGATCCGCCCAGGCCTTGTTATGTTGTGTGGTGACTCTGGCTCCGGTCAAGACAGGGTGGGGGCACCCTAAACCGAATATTGCGGACGGTGACTTTGGGCTCAGAAGCTGCTCACTGCATGTCGGTCTCGGTGCTGTGCATCCGCTTGCCTTCGTTTCCACACCAGTTTGAAGCGCTGCCAGGAGTAGTTGGGAGTTACCTCAAATGTGCCTTAAACGCCTTGTATTAATTACCTTCCCCTTCTGAAAGCTCTGGGGTCCTGCCTTGATTGGTCTGTGCCAGACGGTTTTGGAGAAGTTTTCTAGAGAATTGCTCGCGGAGGAACGACAGGACTTTTTGTAAGTTCAAATGCACTTGGACAGCACAATTTTCATCCAAAAACCAAGCCTTAAAAGTATTCTACAGGCCTTTTGGGTGATTCATTAATTCAAAAGTGATTATATCCTCCAGCCGGCTAAAATACAGTGTAGAATTCTGTGTAGAATTCGCTCAAGGACTGTAGATGTAGTTACTCTTGGAAGGCAGACCTGAAAGTAGTTGCCGAAATATGTTAGCGTTAAAAGTGAAAAGCACAAGAATAAGGCAGTCATCATGCACACTGATTACATAGAGTAGGACTGGAAAACTGTAAATTTGCTTCTGAGACCTGCATATTTAAAATGTTCTGTTTCTCACAGAGCATGTTGTTATGTATTCCATGAGAAACCATGTCAAAAGGTGTGTTTCACTGTAGCAAGATTCCAGTCCCAAAATTCATTACCAGGCATGCCCCATGAAATAGTTCCTGAAGTATAAACTGGCCTGATTTAAATAGCTAAGCTAGAGTGGCTGCATAAATGTGAGCTAACACGTTTACTGAATTCATCATAATAGGTGTCTGTATATGCTTGGCTCCCTTTGTCTAAAGTTCAGTACATAAGCCCGGGAAAGTAATTTGAGATGCTGTTAACATTTTTTTAGTATTACTTGAAGGTATAGGATTAACGATGCCCTTTAAACCTAGACCTTGGAACCTTGAAGCTGTATTTCTGTTAAGACATTTTGCAGCAGTTTTAAAATTTACTAGTATTCTCTTTATTAAACTACTTGAGCAGTTGTTTGCCTTACTCATTCAGCTCTATCTTCTGCATCATTGCAAGGAAGCCCTGCCTCTGATTCAAGTCACCTTAAACCCAGTGGTGTAAATAAACAGACCTTTTTAAGGGCTTTGGGACCTGTACTATTTCACTAAAAGTAATTTCCTTTTAAAATTTCAAGCTTAAAAAAAAAGGGTTTTGCTAAATTACTGCTTTACAAGCATTGTTTCATTTTCAGTCTGCATTTCTTGAGGCACAATACAAAATTTCAAACCTACAATGAAAACTTTTAATAAACTTTCAGCAGACATTAACAATCAGAAGCATCCCTTTTTAAAAAAAACGACCTAAAAAGTTTCTTTTTGCCCATTCTGTAGAATGATACTACCGTAGTGTTGGTGCCTTGGCTTTGTCAGGTTATTTCACCAGGGAGTCATCACAGAAACTGCTCAGAGACAGTTTTCATGGTAGCAGCAACTTCAGAAGAGCCTGCTCAGATGAGCAAAGCTAGCAGGGCAGAGGAGGCTGTCTTCTGATATATGGGTCTCAGGCCATTAATATCTTCATAGAATAAACTTTGGTAAAGCTTTCTTGCTTGCTCACCAAAGGAGCTTTACATGCTGCTGATAATTTTGAAAGTCCACTTTTTATTATGGAAAAAAGGTCACAGGAGAGTACATTATATGTGAAGAGTACATTATACTCAGAAGCCAGTAAAGTGTAGCTTACAGTCAGTTGGCCTTTGTTTCGGAGCTCTCTGAAAGAGTTCTTTTGGTTATCTAGTGAATGTCCAAAGGATTGGCACTCTATTTGTACATTAGCTGCTGAGTTTCAGTTAATACATCTCAAGTAGTTATGAGTTTCAGTGAATGTTTTCATTATATGATTACCATGAATCATCTAATTTGAACTGCTTGTAATAGTAAATCAAGGGGACAGATAATTCTTCACTGTTTTGTACATGGAAAGGAAAAATACAAATGGACAAATTCTGTGTAACTAGCTTCCTCATTTTGAATTATAGTTGAATAGCTGATCATAATATTAAACTTACTTTTGGTCACCGCGAAAAGGATGTAGACCTTCTCTTGCTTGTCTCCAGGAAAACCAGGAGACTTTCTATTTGCGGACTATGTGGTTGGTAGTATGTAATAAAATTCTGGAGTCAAATTGGTTTTGTTTTTTTTAAAAAATATATTTTTTTGCCCAAATACCTCATATATGATATAGTAGTTTCAAAACTGTGCCTCTTGATCCACTGAAGTTTGCTTGGGGAATCAATCTTAGAGGTACCTTCTGGGATGAAGCCCACTGCAGGCATAGACATTTCTATTTTCAGCATGTCTTACCTTCCTTCCACACTTTTCTTACTTGTTCTGTAAGAAGCATCTAATTCCTGTAGGTTTTTAATATAAATTATCCGAACTAGTTATATGATTAGAGGCTTGGATAAACAGCAGTGCTGTTTGCATAGAGTTGTACTGATGAGGAATATTCGATCGCCACCACCCACTGGTGGAACCAGCTACCAGAAGAAATACGGGCCTTGTGGGATCTTGGCCAATTCCGCAGGGCCTGCAAAATCATCCTCTTCAAGCTGGCCTTTAACTAACGTAGTGCCTACAGCGCAGATGGAATGCCGTCACACTGAAAAATGGAATAATACTTAGATCTTAGCACCAAACAATATGCAATGCTGATTTTAATTCTGAATGTATAATTTTATTGAATGGATTATTTTATAGCTGGTATATTTTACTAATTTACTGTTTTACTATTGTGGATTTCTATGTTGTGAGCCACCCTGAGCGTGCTCCGGCAGGGAGGGCGGGATATCAATAAAATATTACACATGGTAAGCAAAAGAGTACGTGCTGCATGACTATGTGTTTTTGCTACATGGAAGTGACGCCAACTTGTGTAGGAAAAACATCTGATGAAGTGGTCCTGAATCTTTTCAGTCTACTTTCTTCAGTTTATGTGGGTGGTAGGCAACTATTAAAATCTGAGATAGATTAAAGATGTTTCAGTATGGAATCTTCCATCTACCATGTACTTGTGAGATCATTCTGCTTGTGAAAGGGCAGTGAACGTTTTGTCAGGTGACTTTTACTTGAGCTTATTTTTAGCCCATGACAGTAATTTGTATTCTTATGTGTCAGAGCAATGTTGTATATGGAACACAAGTTTAAAATTCTGAACTTAATCAGTGGATGAAATCAGAGTTACTATTTGTAGATCTCCTCTACAATATAACTCATGGTACAACATCATCTCCTGCCATTTGGAAGCTTAAGTAAACCATTCAGCTGCAGTTTTACTTTGTAATATGGTAAGCTTTTTCTTTTGTGACGTCTATAGTTTTGTGTTTTGGGAGGAAATCCAGAGTTCACTTGAACGTTTCCATACAAATTGTAGAATATTGCCTAGTTGAGGGAAACACCTCATTTTAATATTGTGCTTTTCCAGTGCTGTGAAATGTGGCTTTGGACTAAGACAGTTGAAAAACAACGGGTAGAAAACAGCCTTAAGAACAAAACTGTCATTTTAGGGTGTTGTGAAAATTAATGTTATCAGAACAGTATATGTTTTAGTATAGTAAATAGTTTATATTGTCTGCAAGATCTGGTCTGGATATCTACAGCTGCTTTCATGTACATATTGAATTTTAATAGAGTTGTAGAATGTGGGGTAAACAAAATAAATTAGTTTCATTTAATTATTGTTTTATGTTTGGATGTTAGTGGGAACTGTGTTGATTTGGTTGTCTTATAATGTCATTTTCATTTAGTAAAATTATTCTTGTGCCTAGGACTGGGTTTCAATCATGGAAGGAAATAAGGAAAACAACTTCTCTAATTATAGTTCCTGTTTTATATTTACAAAACTTTTCCTTTTACTAGAAATAATTACTGCCTGGTTAAAGTAATACAATATATCATAAAAATAATAATTAGGGATGGGCACAAACTGAGAAATGAGCTGCAGTTTGAGCACAAACCGGGCTGCTTCATGGTTTGTTTTGAACCAGTTCATTTGGTTCATTTTTGCAGTTCATTCTCCAGACAGCCTGCTGCCAATTCAATCAATTCTTAGGCAACTGTGGGGGTAGACTTGTTGAGAGCCCTAGAGCACCCAAAGCAGTTGTCCACAGATTGATCGGCAGCTCTGGGAGCCATCCATGGGCTCCCTTTCTGCTCTATGAGAGCAGATTATATATTAGTGTAATAACACACCCTGATTTAGCTGCTTTCACTTTGCAGCACAAAGAGAGAAGGGTTAGTTTGGTTGTTGTTTGCTGTGTGGCTGATTTAGGGGAGGCTTTGAGGGACTCCTTCCACCCCCCCTTACAGTGGGACAAGTTTTTAAGCACATCTCCTGGCTGGGAAGGTGTTCCTTGCTGTGGTTTCAGGGACTGAACTTGAAGCTAGAGCTGATATTTCCTGGTGGCATCTGCTTTGGGGAGCTATAACTCAGACATCCCCAATCCAGTCTTTGCTATACATGGAGGGCAAGTGGAGGAGAGTCTGATGAAGACTTCCTAGGGGTTTGGCATCTCTAACTTGTGAAGGGGCTGTTCTATTACCTCACGGACCAAACACACCATTAACTACCATATTTTTCGGACTATAAGGCGCTCCGGTCCATAGGACGCACCTTCCTCCTGGGGGGCGATCCGCTGCCTCCGATCCCGGCGCTTCCCCCGCGCCTGCCTGCCTGGCTCCAGCTTCTACCAGCAAACACTGGGATCGCTCCACGCTGCCCCCACCGCAAACCCAGCACTCTGCGAGTGCCGGCTGAGAAGAGGGCAGTGTGCCTTCTCCGTGCCTGTCTGCCTGGCTTCAGCTCTGATGCTTAAAGCAAGCGCTGGGATCGGAGGGCAGAGAGAGCGATCCCAGAGCTTGCTTTAAGCATCAGAGCAGAAGCCAGGCAGACAGGTACGGAGGAAGCACGCTGCCCTCTCCGCAGCCGGCGCTCACAAGGCGCTAGGTTTGCGGTGGGGGCAGCGTGGAGCGATCCCAGTGCTTGCTGGAAGAAGCTGGAGCCAGGCAGGCGCGGGGGAAGCGCCGGGATCAGAGGCGGAGGCAACGGATCGTCCCCCCCCCTCCCGAGGAAGGTACCTTCGCTCCATAAGACGCACACACTCCCCCTCCCACTTTTTTTTGGGGGGGGGTGCGTCTTATGGTCTGAAAAATACGGTAGTTTGGGAAATCAAATGAACCACCATTTTCCCAGTTCGTGCCTGTCCTTGATAATCTCAGCAGTATCAAAGATGTGACCTTCACAGTGATTGTTTGCAATTAATAATAAAATATCTGATATAGAAAACTTGGTTTATTCTTCTGCTTGGTTTAGACTATTGCCTAAAGCATTGGGACTTTATTGTGAAGTATTATAATTACAATAATTATATAGCATTGTGTGTTGTATAGTCAGAAGAACTGAAAATTGTCCGGCAGTGTATTAATACTGTCCATCATAGCTGTTCAACTTTCTGTGATCTCTAAATTAAAAATAAAATTTAGTACCTACAAGCTGGGGACTCTCAAGTGCTTGCAAGGAATGTCTCATTTTCCCTTCCTCTGTTATTTCCGTTTTCACTTCCCTGAAAGGCTTCATAGCCTCTCTGCTTTTCCTGCTTCCTTGTCTCCTTCCCACCCGCCAACCAACCTACCTTTATCTGCTCTCTTGTCTTCAGCATTTCCTCCTTCACTGTCCTGGCAGCTTGTCCCCAAGCTCCTTGGTGCAGTGGGAAACCTGCAAAGACTTGCAGTGTGTGTGTGGGAGGGAACCTAGCTTTCCCCATGTTCTGCTCCCCATACTATATCCTCTTTCCCATTCCTTCCTAACCTTTCCTTTCTTGTGCCTCTTCTACCCATCCACTATCTGCTCCCTTAGTTTCTGAGCCTGCTTGTGATGGTGGGATATGAATCTAATAAAATAAATTAGTTATATTTATTATTTATTTCCTGTATTTATATCCTGCCTTTCTTCACAGTGGGGACACTAAGCAGCTTACATCATTCTCCTGTTCTCCAGCATTGTGCTGGTGCGTAATATCACTTCTGGAACCATCATTGTGATGTTGTACTGGGTGACTTTGAAAGTGATATTATACACCTGTTTAATGCTGGATTGCTCCCTGTCCATTTTTTGCCATTTCTCTTCCACCAGCCTGTGAAGTGTTGGTGGGATTGGGGAGAATCCCAAGAGGTACCTGCTGCAGGGGGAGACCTGAGAAACCTACCTTTGAGATACTTTAGACTTAGTGTATGCGATTGGCTCAAGGTCACTCAGTGAGTTTCCACAGCATTTTTGGGATTTGAATTTTGACCTCTGAGATACTCTCTGAAACTCCACCACACTGAGTTTAGTAGAGTGGTTGCTGTTGAACAGTGACAAGCAGCCACCATAGGTGACTCATGCAAGATGAGTGTTATGAAGTCACCTGGTGGATGCTTTCAGACCTGGCCCCAGCGAGTCCTCCTTCAAGGGCCAGAACAACCCTGGCAAGACCAAGGCTTGAGGGCTGGGAATATTGTTGTGGTTGCCTAGCAACCCCCATAGGGCATGAAAGAGCATTTATTTCTTAAAGCTAGAGGCCCTGCTTTTATTATTTGGGGGTAAGTCAATGCTTTTTTAAAAAATTCAGATCTTTCTGCAAACTTTTTTCAAGATTTCTGAAAGATCTGTCTTGTGAGTTCATGGCTTCCATCTCTCAATTTATGTGTCCACAGATTTGTTCATGTTGAGAATTAGGTATGTTGATGATTTATAAGATAGTATTAATAATTCACAAATACCTAAAGTGTTAGAAACTTTATATCAGACACACATTTAGTAGACGGAAATAGTCTGGTACTGAAATACTCTTATAGACTGTAGCATCTGCTGAAGAAATACTCCAGAATGTACTCTGGTATTTCGGTTATCAGTCTCAGTACTTTTCTGTTATAGCTCCATAACAATCCAAATGCTGTTGTAAGGCCATTCTACAGCAGTCCTTGTACATTCCTCCTTCCCTCCTACAAACTATGTGTAAGTATGAATTATCTGTACTAGACCTTGCTGAGGTTGTGCTTAACTATCATTTGTCTCTCCCAGTTGCTGTTTTAATCGATAAACATCTACAGTCCACTTAATTGTGAATGATCATGGAACATTAGAACAAAGTGTCCCCACATTAGCCTGAGGTGATGATGGGTTACAAAAAAAGAATTTCTCTCTTCCTTTAGGGAGCTTTAATAATGATCAGTAAGTCAAGATGGTATTGCAGATATTGTTCACTTAGTTACAGATTTATATGAAGACCAGTGATGTATTTCTGCTACCTGGCATTACATTTTATGACATGCGTGACTAGGCCCCACAAAGTCCCATTTGTGTCATATCGAGCCCTTGTGACAAATGAGTTTGAAACCCCCGCCTTAGCCGTTAGATCACATTAGCTGTTTAACAAATTAAGAGTTTTTAAAAATTCAAGTACTGTTTTTCTTGTTTTATTATTTTAGTGCACTCTTCCAGTTTCCTTGCAGTAATAAGCCAGTACATTTAAGATGTAACTCATTTATTAGGAGTTCTTACATAGGAATAATAGCTTTGTAGACCCAAGTTTGTTCCCTGGTATGTCATTTTCTTGTCTGGACTATAGAAACCAGTGACTATTTTCTTTTTCTCCTAGGATCCAATAGCCAATATGTCGAGCAAAAGAGCAAAGACCAAGACCACAAAGAAGCGCCCCC
This sequence comes from Heteronotia binoei, assembly GCF_032191835.1. Taxonomy (NCBI): domain Eukaryota; kingdom Metazoa; phylum Chordata; class Lepidosauria; order Squamata; family Gekkonidae; genus Heteronotia; species Heteronotia binoei. Next base: position 83,601,916 of record NC_083229.1, read on the forward strand.
AGCGGGCAACTTCCAATGTGTTTGCTATGTTTGATCAGTCACAGATTCAAGAATTCAAAGAAGCATTCAACATGATTGATCAAAACAGAGATGGCTTCATTGACAAAGAAGACCTGCATGATATGCTTGCTTCACTGGGTAAATTCCCCCCTCCTTGTACATGGTAATGCAAACTTCCTGCTAAGGGGGCGGGGGAGGTCAGGGGCATTATCACTTGCTTTGCCAGAATTTTTCTAAGGTTTTAATATTTTTACAGCTGAACATATCTCAAAAAACTGATTCTGTAACAGGTCACATATTTTATATGACTTTAAAGATTTAAATGCCTGATTGCAGGAAAGAATCCAACAGATGAATACCTAGATGCCATGATGAATGAGGCCCCAGGACCAATAAACTTCACTATGTTTCTGACAATGTTTGGAGAGAAACTAAATGGCACTGATCCAGAAGATGTAATCAGAAATGCCTTTGCTTGCTTTGATGAAGAAGCAACAGGTAAAAAGCTGAATATCAGAGTGCTTTCCTTTGGATCTTTATTATGTCCTTGAATTCTTTAATATATAACATGGATTATACTAAGGTATTTGCAACAGATTTTTATGGGACAAGATTCTGAGTAGAGAAGACCGTTAGTGAAAATTCACACAAACAGTAAACATAAATAGCCAAGGATATGCATGACTTTATTATTGGGGCAAGTACAAAAGAGAAGACTGCACAGCCTTCATTAATGCTTGCAAAGGGTCAGATTTATAGGACTGAACAGAATTGCACATAGAACTCTTAGGTAGAAGAGCTGTTTTTGGGTGGGAAAATGCATGTGTTAAGTTCTGTCGCTTACAATGAGCCTATGAATTAATGACCTTCAAAATGCCCTATTGTTAATAGCCTTGCTCAGTTCTTGCAAACTGAGGGCCAGGGCTTCCATGACTGAGTCAATCCATCATGTTGGATCTTCCTCTTTTACTGCTGTCTTCCAACTTTTCCTAGCATTATTGTCTTTTCCATTGAGTCTTGTCTTCGCATAACTGAAGCATGATAGTTCCATTTGGTCATTTTAGCATCTAGGGAGACTTCAGGCTTGATTTGATTGAAAACAATAAAAGTCAAGGAAACTGTAAAAAGTAAAGAGGTTTATTTTAAAACGTGGAAGGTCTGGACTGCATGCTCAGGCAAAAGAGATGTAAGTCAATAATTGGGCATGCAAAAAGATTTTTGGGCATGCAAAAAGATTTAGCAAGTTACTAAAATTATCAAGACAAACAATAAACATTTTTTAAATATATCCAGAGCAGTAAACTAGCCAGAGAAGCAGTGGGGCCTTTGGATGACAAAGGAATAAAGGGATTATTAAAGGAAGATGGGAAGATGGCAGAGAAGCATCAGTTGTTAGGCACATAGAGGACAAAGTCTGCTGAAGGAAAATCAGCATGTCTTCTGTAAAGGGAAGTCCTGCCTCAGCAACCTTTTGGAGTTCTTTGAGAAAGTGAACAAGCATGTAGAAAACAGTAACCTGGTAGACATTATATACTTGGACTTTCAAAATGCTTTTGACAAGGTATTTCACCAAAGATTCATTCCTGAATAAACTTAGCAGTCATGGGTTAAGAGGACAGGTTCTTTTCCAAATTAAAAACCAGTTAAATGACAGGAAGCAAGAAGCAGGAATCAGTGGATGGTTCTCGCAATGGAGAGAAGCAGTGGGGTCCAAAAAAGGATCGGTATTGGAACTGGTACTATTTAATTTATTCATCTGTGATCTGGAATGAGGAGTGTGTAGTATAGTGGCCAAGATTGCAGATGACACATGGCAAATGAAATTCAGTGTTGGTTAAGTGTAAGGTGGTGCACATTGAGATAAAAAAATCCCAACTTGAAGTATAAGTGTGTGTGTGTGTATATATATATGGTGCAGCCTCATTTGGAATACTGTGTACAGTTCTGGTCACCATATCTATAAAAGAACATTGCAGAGTTGGAAAAAATACAGAGGTGGGCAACCAAGATGATTAATGGGTTGGAGCACCTTAATATGTGGTCCCCCCCTCCCCGAAAATTGATAATTAAATATGTGTGTGTGTGTGTGTGTGGTAGAAAAAGTTTGCAAGGAGGAATTTTTCTCCCAACACTGGAACTCAAGGGCATCCAGTGAAACTGATGGACATTAGGTTCAGGACAGACAAAAGGAAATACTACTTTACACAGAGAGTGATTAAAATGTGGAAGTTGGTGGCAGAGTATGTAGTCATGGCCATGGGAACAGCTTTAAAAAGGGATTAGATAGATCCATGGTGGGTAAATCTATCTTATGGCTATTAGCTATGGTGACTGAGAGGAACCTCCACATTCAGAGACACTAAGCCTGTTGTTGGGCCTCCAGAGGAACTGGTTGGCTAATGTGAGACAGGATGATGGACTAGATGGACCATTGGTCTGATCCAGCAGGGCTCTTAAGTTTTTAACCTGATTTTTCTTTTTTGTGGTCCATGGTATTTGCAAAACTCCTCCAACATCACATTTCAAATGAATCAGCTGTCAGCTTTCTTCATTGTTCAACTTTCACACCTGTACATAGTAATGGGGAATACTGTGGCATGAATTACCTTGATTTTGGTCACCAGTGACACACTTAAGAATTTTTTTTATTGCTTCACAGCTGTCTTTCCCAGTCTTAGTATCCTTCAGATACCTTGGTTGCAGTCTACCTTTTGGTCGATGATGGAGCCAAGGAATAGAAAATCTTGAACAATTTCAGTTTCTTCATTGTTAGCGTTAAATTTGCAAAATTTCCCACTAGTCCCCACTTTTGTCATCTTGATATTCAGCTGTAATCCTGCACTGGGAAAATAATTATGGTTAAAGTCCATAAATAAAAATGCTGTGGTAAAAATAACGTTCTTGGTAGAATGCATAGAAAATTGGCTCAACAACTTGGTCCTTTTAGGGCATTGTTACCTGTGCTTCAGTAAAGTTAGGTCCCAACAGAAAAATACTTGGCCATGTTTATTGATTACTCAGGTGCTTGGGATTCCTCAGAATCCACTGATTTTGAGATTGGGGGTCTGATTTTGTTCCAGCTACTTGGGTAGCTTATTGGGATTTCTAAAGAGTCTTATTTGTTTTGACAAACTGATCTCGGAAGTATTTCAATTTGTCTGTAGGGCAGTGCAGACAGTGGACTTGACTGGAGAACATTTATCTCCACACAAACAGATGTGCTTGAGGTACAAATGCCAACAGTGTTTGTGGAGAGCCAGTTTGGTGTAGTGGTTAAGTGTGTGGACTCTTATCTGGGAGAACCGGGTTTGATTCCCCACTCCTCCACCTGCACCTGCTGGAATGGCCTTGGGTCAGCCACAGCTCTGGCAGAAGTTGTCCTTGAAAGGGCAGCTGCTGGGAGAGCCCTCTCCAGCCCCACCCACCTCACAGGGTGTCTGTTGTGGGGGAGGAAGGTAAAGGAGATTGTGAGCCGCTCTGAGACTCTTCGGAGTGGAGGGCGGGATATAAATCCAATATCTTCTTCTTCTAATAAATGGTTGTTAACAGGCTCCAAATGCAGTGAAATACCCTGACTTTTGACATCACAAACATGGATTATTTGCTTATAGCCTGTCTTTCTCCCTGAGCATCAAGGCAGATTACGTAGTAAAATCAATGCAGTCTGTAGGATGTGACAATTTACACCAGTGCAACTGGTGTAAATTTACAGAACTTTGAAACAAAACACCACATATTTAATGTGATGTTAAACACTTAAGAAAGCGGTACTACATAGATAGAAGACAATGCAGGGAAGCAGGATAATACATACAGCACACAGACTATACTACGTATAGTATGTATTACCTATGGGGAGCTAGCACATATCATGGACCTAGGCTTGGGGTACATCACAAATATAATCTGCTTGAGCACTTACCAAAACCCTTAGGATACTGGTACAAATACTTCCAAGCCACACCATGGAAGATATAGTCAATAGAGCTAGGGACAGACACTGCAAACCTAAAGGAAGTCCCAGTGTTGCAGAACCCCCCCCCTCCAAAAAAAAAATAACAGTCTGTCCTGAAGTCTGTAACTTCAAAAAAATAATGCCCATGGAACTCTCAGTGGTTGTTGGGGGCTGCTGATCAACCACAGTATTGCCAGGCTCTGGTATCTGTAAAGCAAAGCAGGGGAGGGGGGAGGAGCAGGAGTGGCTTTGGAGGCTGGAACAGTCCTAGAAAAGCGTCTACACATGCTGTGCTCTGCTGGAGGAGCATTCGAGAAAGGCAGGCCCAGTGGTGGCTAGTGGAAATTCATTACCCACATACCTCAGCCCTGACCCAGTGCTAAGAGCCTTGTTGCAACTAAGCCCAACTTGTAGGTGGGCAGGAAAAAGGGGGAGCAGACTTGGCAGTTGTGGCCTCCATACTACTGAACTCAGCCTGGCTCTGATAGTCACTGTACAACTCATCTTTTCCCAAGGAGAGCCTGCCGGGAATAGGGAAGTAATGAAAGCTGAAAATGAAAGACAGATAAAGGTAGTTTAGCTGGTGAGTGGGAAGAAGAAAAAGAAGTAGGAATAGAAGAGGCTTTATTTTGGGGGTGGGGGGAGGGAATAATTGGGAAAATGAAATGCTTCCTGCAAAAACCTTGTGGTCCCCTAGTTGTGATAAATTATTTTCAGAAATGCCTTCATGCTGACCTCTAGATTTTGAGTTTTCAAGCCATTATAAAATTGCAGTCCTTTTTAATTGTGGGGTCTTTTTTAAAAACCTGGTGGGAATATGAAGCACTTTATTGTTGTTTAGCAGAATGTGAACACACAACATAAGAATGGTGCTGTCATCTCTTAAGGGGAAATGGTCATTGTGATTTGGTATCACGCTTTCACCAACACTTGATTTGTAGTCCTAGAGCATGAGGCTTGATCTGTTTGTATTTAATGCAAACAGATTTCAAAATCAGGGAGTTTTATTCAGTGTTTCTTTTTCTTCATCATAATGAGAGCACCCAAAACTATTTATATTGTATAACTCAACTAGTGTGTGACTTGCGTCTATTTTATGTTTAAACTGTACTTTATTTTTCAGTGAAGTCTTTTTAATGCTTTGTATTTCTAGGTTTCATTCAGGAAGACTACCTGAGAGAATTGCTGACGACAATGGGAGACAGGTTTACAGATGAAGAAGTAGATGAGCTGTTCAGAGAGGCACCAATTGATAAAAAGGGCAATTTCAACTACATTGAGTTCACACGCATCCTTAAGCATGGAGCAAAAGACAAAGATGACTGAAACAGAACTATTGCTTCTGCAATTCTCTTTAGATCTCACTTGCGGTTATCTGAGGGTTTTTTCCTGGTAGCACCTGTTGCATGCATTTAGCTTTTACAGCTTTTGCCTTTGATGTATTTATCTATACCAGGCCATTCTGGCACATCTTGCACCTGTGTAATCAGGCTGATAACGAGGATTGAGATTATTTTGTGAGATTTGGAGGATAAAATCAATGACTCAGAGGGCCCAGGAAAAAAATCTCAATGTTTCTGGTCTAGCTGGATTTTTACATTTTGTAATAATGCCATTTTGAAATAAGATTGCTATATCAATAAAATACCTCAAATGCTGCCTTGTGAAGTATGAGAATTTATTTGAAGTATTTAACTATCCAAAGCGTATCCTTTTTTTAAAGGACAGGATATGAAATGTTAGAGCAAAATATATAAGGAACTTTTTTGGTATGGGGAGAGACTGTTAGGGCATGGTGGCATTAAATTTACCTGCTCTTTCACATTGTTTTGCACTTTTGTCTACACAATCCTAAATACAGAATTTCTGAAGCCCATATTTTCTACTTGGTTAGTATGGCTCTCTTGACAGTAGAATCTAAATTTTAGAGGAGCTACCATTAGTTAATGAGCAATCTCCTTAGAAAGGGTGGGGGGGAATGTGTGATTGGTTGTTGCATAGTTAGTGTAAAGCTTTTAAGGTCCCTATATTAGCCATTTTATCCACTGTTTTATAAAGGATTAGACTATCTTTGTATTCCCTAAGTGAAAACGGACACCTTAATATTAAGGAGGTCTGTATCACTGTTAAAAATCGTTGCCTTTGTCTATCTGGATGATGGTAAGAACATAAGAGAAGCCATGTTGGATCAGACCAATGGCCCATCCATTCCAACACTCTGTATCACACAGTGGCCAATATATATATATATATATATATACACACAAACACGCTAATAGCCACTGATGGACCTCTGCTCCATATTTTTATCCAATCACTTCTTGAAGCTGGCTATGCTTGTAGCCACTGCCACCTCCTGTGGCAGTGAATGCCACATGTTAATCACCCTTTGGGTGAAGAAGTACTTCCATTTATCTGTTCTAACCTGACTGCTCAGCAATTTCATTGAATGCCCACGAGTTCTTGTATTGTGAGAAAGGGAGAAAAGGACTTCTTTCTCTACTTTCTCCATCCCATGCATAATCTTGTAAACCTCTATCATGTCACCCCGCAGTCGATGTTTCTCCAAGCTAAAGAGCCCCAAGCGTTTTAACCTTTCTTCATAGGGAAAGTGTTCCATACCTTTAAATCATTCTAGTTGCCTTTTTCTGGACATTTTCCAGTGCTCTAATATCCTTTTTGAGGTGAAGCGACCAGAATTGCACACAGTACTCCAAATGAGACCACACCATTGATTTATACAGGGGCATTATGATACTGGCTGATTTGTTTTCAATTCCCTTCCTAATAATTCCCAGCATGGCGTTGGCCTTTTTTATTGCAATCGCACACTGTCTTGACATTTTCAGTGAGTTATCTACCATGACCCCAAGATCTCTACCATGACCCCAAGATCTCTCTCTTGGTCAGTCTCTGCCAGTTCACAACCCATCAACTTGTATTTGTAGCTGGGATTCTTGGCTCCAATGTGCATTACTTTGCACTTGGCCACATTGAACCTCATCTGCCACGTTGACGCCCACTCACCCAGCCTCAACAGATCCCTTTGGAGTGCCTCACAATCCTCTCTGGTTCTCACCACCCTGAACAATTTAGTGTCATCTGCAAACTTGGCCACTTCACTGCTTACTCCCAACTCCAGATCATTAATGAAAAAGTTAGAGCATGGGACCCAGAACTGAGCCATGCGGCACCCTACTGCTTACTGTCTTCCACTGTGAAGACTGCCCATTTATACTCACTCTCTGCTTCCTATTAATTAGCCAGTTTTTGATCCACAAGAGGACCTGTCCTTTTACTCCATGACTCTCGAGCTTACTAAGGAGCCTTTGATGAGGAACTTTATCAAAAGCTTTCTGGAAGTCAAGGTAAACAACATCTATACTGTAACAGGTTAATGAGGCAAGATCTTCCCTTACAGAACCCATGCTGAGTCTTCCTCAATAACTTGTGTTCATCAATGTGCCTACTCATTCTGTCCTTGATAATGGTTTCTACCAACTTTCCCAGTATTGAAGTCAGACTGACTGGCTTGTAATTTCCCGGATATCCTCTGGAACCCTTTTTAAAGATGGGCATGACATTTGCTACCTTCCAGTCCTCAGGAACGGAGGCAGATTTCAAGGAAAGATTACATATTTTTGTCAGGAGATCCACAAGTTCAACTTTGAGTTCTTTCAGAACTCTTGGATGTATGCTATCCGGACCTGGTGACTTATTAGTTTTTAATTTGTCAATCAGTTGTAGAACCTCCTCTCTTGTCACCTCAATCTGACTCAGGTCTTTCAACACCCCTTCCAAAATTAGTGGTTCTGGAGCGGGCAAACACTTCTCGTCTTCCACAGTGAAGACGGAGGCAAAAAATGCATTTAGCTTCTCAGCCATTTCCCTATCCTCCTTCAGTAATCCTTTGACCCCTTGGTCATCCAAGGGCCCCACTGCCTCCCTGGCTGGTTTCCTGCTTCTAATATATTTGAAGAAAATTTTATTGTTGGTCTTTGTTTTTTGCAATATGCTCCTCATAGTCCCTTTTTGCCTGCCTGATCACAGTCTTGCATTTGATTTGCCACAGCCTGTGTTCCCTTTTATTAATTGCACTTGGACTAGCTTTCCACCGCTTAAAGGAGTCCTTCTTACTTTTTACAGCTTCCATTACTTACTTTGTTAACCATGCAGGCCTTCTCTTATACCTGTTTGTGCCTTTCCTAACTTGTGGTATATATTTTATTTACCTTTCATTTATGTTACAAAGAGCCATAGGCCATGTCTTTGCTGGGTAGTGTTAGCTTGTATAGATCTACAGCTCCCCATCACTGTCCTACTTTTCTTTCAGTAGCTTTGCAGAAGAAAAAAGCAAGAAGAAATTATTCACCCTGACAGACATTTGATTTCCCTCACAAAACCATAAAATCTTTCTAACACTGGGTTGTGGGAAAGAAAGCAATGAACTTCTCCATCCTTAATTCAGCTGCTTTATTGTTATGTTACCTAGTAGTTCCTATTGCTCAATAAGTCAACCAGCTAAACTTAGTATTATTTCCCACTTCATTCCTTCCCTGCCTCAAATGCCAATCCCTTCCCATCTCATTGAAAATACATAAAACAAAGTGAAAGGACCTATTGTGAGCTCTTTTGATTGTTCTGGATGTAATATGGGAGAGTGTTCAAGGACCATGTCATTTTGAATGGCCAAAGCATTTTAATGCTACTGGTATCCCCATGTGAACTGGGGAAGAGAGGCAAGCTGGAAAGCAGCTTCCACACATTGATTTCTATGGGAAATGCAGTTCTTCACAATTGTGTGTGGACGTTTGTAGACTTTCTGGGACTTGTACAAAATAGTTTCTTTGTTGGGTACACTGCTGTGACCGAAGTCCACAATAACCACAAGGTTCATTTATATGGCTGCCCTGAGACTTGAGGCTATAAGGAGTATAATTAATCATCTTCCTTGCCAGTTTTTAAGCCTAAACCTGAAAATACAAATAGATGCTAATAATCAGTCCTGTTTATCTTCATTTCTTTTTAGCATACCACTATTCTGTTCAAATACTTTTAGTGTTAAGGGTCTTCTGATATGGTGGTTTTAAGAGGTTTTTCATACCCCACAGAACCTGCATGCCTGTGAATAAATGCGCGGGCGGGGGGGGAGTGTAAAGTATTAGATTTTTGCCTTTAATTTTCATTGGTCCCTCTCATTTTATTGTCTTATCTCTACTAGGGTGCATGGTTTTGTTTGGTTTGTAGTTGATATTTCATGTTGACTGCCATTTTTATCCTCTTCCCTTTCTGTTTACCTTGCTTGTTCTGTTTACCTTGCTCTGCATTTCAGACCACCCAGTCAGTTCTTTCTCCCTGAGGATGTATTTGACAGCTTGCTTACACCAGTGTTGAAATGTCAGCAAGATCTTTGCAGCAGTGCATTCTTAAATTGCTGCTTGACAAACATGTAATAAGTTTTTCTTATTAAAACCTGTTGACAGGTTTATTAAAATGACCTACTATTTTATTTGAAAAACAGTTAAGAATTTATGGAAGGGAAATAAAATGAAAACTTCTGAACAGGAGAAATGAACAGGCATATATGTAATTACTCAGTTTATACTTGCATATTTTTATTTGAGTGATAAACTACAAGTTGGATCCTGTGGTTGTGTAGATAGAAGACATTTGTGGTAGTGGATTTCTTTGCTTTCCCCTTGCAAAGGTTTGGAGGATTCTTGCAGACAAAAAGGGTACAAGAGATCCCTGCAGGAAGGGGGAGGCCCAATGAGACTAGCAGATGTGCACTTCAGTTGTATCGTCTGTTTGTCATACCTGAACTTTATTGTATTAATGCTGGGTGTATACTTGGCATGTGTCACTTTAGTGGGCAACCTATATCTGACAAACATAATGCTTGCTAATCTCCTTGTAGCCCATTATTAGGCAGTTTTCAGAGTACTGGCTTGATTAGGGCAAACCATATGTGAGAAATTCTACATCACCAAATATCTTTGTCACTCTATTTCTCTTCCGCTGTACTCTTTTGTGCCCCTGCACTTGTGCTTACCAAATAGTCCTCCAGAAGTACTCTACAACATACCCTAAGGTTCTACATTGCATGATCAATTGCAGTGATATACAGAATGCTTCTGGTATGATACTGTTGTATGACCACATAGATCACAATTCCCGTTGTTGGTGATATAAATGAGAATAGGGCAATAGGGATCCGTATTTGTATGAGTTATGACAATGGCTATTTCCATTCCACTGTACTGAAGGCTCACAAACATGAGTATTCATAATCACAGCTATTTCCTACTTCCACTTCCCTGCCAGCAGGATTTCTGCTGATATGAGGCTGTCAACACAAGAAGAAAGTAAGGAGTGTCTCCTTATGCACAGCACTTGGTCCATGGACTGTGATTATAAACCAGCTTTTGGAAATCTGGGGAAGGAGAAGATGGAAAAACTATGAACACCTGGCAGTTCAGTCTAAAGAACATGCAATTAACAGTTGCAGTAGTTTCATGCTTTTTACCACCTTTGTCTTTCATACTACAAAAGTTGTCACATACTTCAAACAAGAGTTTTAACAGTACTATACTGGTATTGATTCTTAACTTTATGCTGTAATGTAATGACATTTATAATAATCTATATGTAAAGCATGTCAAAATTTACATTCTTGAATTTATCTAGTCTGTTTCATTTGTATGTTCCTGTCAGCAGCTTAAACTCCAAAAGAATCCCTTCACTACTATCCAAACACAAAATAAGTTGTGAATATAAGCAGCCAAGCAATCACAGAATATATGGTACATTTGCAAACATTTAGGTTTTTCCTAAGTGTTTATGATATAGGCCTGTAGCTATGGAAATTAGTGGTTTTAAAACCATTTAAAAAATGGGTTAACTCCTCAATGCAGAATTCTGTTCGTTACCCTTGAAATAAAGAGTCAGAAGTTATGCATTGTGGCAATTCTGTCATACCATATTCTGATTTTTTTTTTTTACCCAAGAGATGTCATGTAGTAATTTGTTTAGTGTTGGATCTGTAAATTTAACATGAAATGGCTTATGGGGTTTTTGCAAGCTGTAATCAGGGCAGCATCCAGCAAAGCTATCAGTAGAAACAACATGGTTTGCTATGTTCCTCTCCCTCAGCAGTCCCTTCCAACCCTATAAACCTGGAAATGGAGCAGATTAACAGCTGTGTGTGGGTCAGGGAGTCTGCCGCAAGGAGAGAAGGGTAAAGTTACCCTTCTGTTAAGTTGCAGAAGAGGGATGAGGGGCACAATTTTGCTCCATTTCCTCACTGCCACACCAATAACCCATCTGGGTTCTGTGACCTTGTTGATGTCTTCTGAATGTAATCTGTGGTCTAAAAGAAATTCAAATCTCTAAAAAGCTGTTATTTTTACATGAGACTAGCTGGAAAGGAAGAGTAATCTAAACAGCCATGCAAGTGATTGTGACCTCTTCCCAGCAGTCCCCCTGCTCTGCATGAGGCAATTGCCTGTGCCCCCAATACAGGAGTGCTTGCAAGGTTGTAGGGTGAATTCTATACCATTTTAAGTAATGAATGATCTTTATAGGAAGGTCCCCTACTCAGAGGTTTCTGAGAATATTGATACTATGAAACATTGTTTATTGGATTACCCCTTTTTCTTAAATGTGAGAGGTTTATGGATTACTCCATCCCCTGGTTTATCAGAATTAAAATCAGGGAGACTTTTGGCTGGAGTGGAATCAGTGTTTGGCTGTTTCAAAATCTTTTTCATATGTTATACCACATACAAAATGATTGTCAGAATTTTTTTTTTTGCCAGGTTTCTGGTGTGGTGGTACTCTAAACCTATAGGTTAAATGATTAGCACCATTTAAGTAAGACAGAGACCTCTTGGGATACAGAAGCTGTGAACAGCATGGTTGATAGCACTGGAAAAACCTGCCAGGAAAAATTTAATGTGCGGTGAGCACTGCTTGATTCAATCATCCCACCTTCTAAATCTCAAAAAAGCATCAGATCTTGTTTTTATGATACTTGTGATCAACCTCAGAATAGAGTGTTTTAAAAGAATGTGTTAATGGCCCAGTTTCTAAATCAGCTTGATAATAGAGAGATGGCTACTTAAGCCAGCTATGGCGGTCAGCAAACCTAGTTTTGTAAGGCAATATAGACTTCAGGCTTTTTCTCCAATGCTACAACCCACCATGCTGCATGACAAAATGCTTTCAAAATGATGGGAAGTTTTGGAATTAGTTTGACAGGGATCACATAAAATCTTATACTTTACAACCAACCTGTAAGGTATTGTCTCCATGCTACGAATGGATCGAGATGGAGAGGGGAGTATCTTGCTAAGTCATGTCATGTTGAGGGGTATGAGCTCTCTGGCTCTTAGGTATTTTCATATAACTTAAATTCAAAGGATCCCACCCCCACCTCTGTAGTTGGATCCAAACAAACTACAGAGCTGCAATGAGTGTTTACAACAAATTGATAACGCAGTTATAAGCATAATGAATTGCTTATGTATGAATATTACTTCCTTGCTGTGAAAGAAAAAAAATGTGCAAATGCAATGCAGAGCAGGGGTGTCAAACATGTGAACCATGGGCTGGATCAGGCCCCCAAAGGGCTCCTATCAGGCTCACAAGCAACTCACTGTTGTCTGCTTCCTTCTCCCTCTCTTGCTTTCTTCTGCATCACAGATTGCTTCCCCAGGCTTGATCAGTCAAGCTACAGAGCAAAGCCCCTGTTTTCTCCATTGGCTGACCAGCACATGAAGCAACATATACAAAAGTTTGCAATGCCCAGCCTTTTCATATTTTCCTTTGGTTCAAAGCATTGACCATGAGATTTCTGTAATGAATGTCAGTAAATCAAAAGTAGGTTTGCAGCTTACAAATACATAATAATTGAACAACACCTACACAGCATACTCAAGATTTCTACAGCTCCGATATTGTCTCCAGATTTTGATGCAACAATTCAGAGCAAGAAGTGTGAGTTATCAGGGACTGTTAAATAAACAAAATATTGCAAGAGTGCTAATCTTTTAAGCATGTTTAAGTTTTTTAAAAAAATCTTTAATTGTGTTTGTGTTCTTTATAAAGTTTATATCTCTGCTACCTACCATTATATTTTATGCAACACATGACCCAGCCCAACAAGGTCTCATTTTATGTCAGATCAGGCCCTCATAGCAAATGAGTTCATCACCCTGACACAGACATTAAAGAGTGAAGGCATCTCCAGAGAAGCTGTATAAATTTATAGTATCCTGAAATGGCAGCACGAATCATATTCAGTGGGCTTCAAAATTATTCTGGAATGGTCTATTAAAATAATGAAATATTAGTTGTATTGTACTTAAAATGCTTCTGCTTTCATCAGTGGTTGTTTTATTAATATTCCTAGGGTTTCATCCAGGCAAGCATAGACACAGCATGTATGCACTGAGGAGTCCCACTAGGTTCAACAGAACCTCCTACCAATTTGCAAATATGGCTCCCAAGGCCTGGCAATATATTTGTTTTTCTACAAACCTGGAGCTTCCCTCAGACTTATCCCTGTCTATATTGTGTGAATTTTTTGATCCACATTATAAATAAAAGTTCAGAATTAGACATAAAAAGATGAAATTTCAAGAACTCACAAGGGAGAATGCATCCCACCCCCCTCCTCTTGCTGTGTTGATTACTTTCTTGACAGCCAGAAACTTGGAACTAAACACACGCAGGATATGGAATCAGAAGTGTCTTGTGGGTCAAGCCACTACTGCTGCTGTAGGTCAGCTGACGGGACTAGAACTGAGGAGAAAGTAGCTCACACTCCATCAGTTGGGTGGTGCAGCAGGAGGCTTGCAGATGGTGGGGGGTGTCCTCTTGCAGTTTTTGTTTTTGTCTGTTCCTCCCCTTGTCCTGCTACATCCACATGCTATAGCATGCTTAGTTTTCCCCTTTAACTTTCATGCCTGCCTTCTTCCTCCTCTTGTTTGGATTTCAGATTTTTTTTCTGCAACCCTGGAGTTTCGCTTGGGTTTGTGGAGGGGGGGGGGAACTCTCTCTGTAGAAACGGTAAAGGTAGTCCCCTGTGCAAGCACCAGTCATTTCTGACTCTGGAGTGATGTTGCATCATGATGTTTTCATGGCAGACTTTTTTACAGGGTGGTTTGCCATTGCTTTCCCTGACATCTACACTTTCCCCCCCAGCAAGCTGGGTACTCATTTTACCAACCTCGGAAGGATGGAAGGCTGAGTCAACCTTGAACCAGCTACCTGAACCCAGCTTCCGCCAGGATTGAACTCAGGTCATGAACAGAGAGCTTGGACTGCAGTACTGCAGCTTTACCACTCTTTGCAACGACATAGCCATATTATGTGGAGGGTTTTTTTGTATGCATTCTGGAGCCATATTCAGAATTGGATGTAATGATAATGTGGATTTCCTATATCTTCTCTATGTATCATGAAAATTGCTTTTGAGCTGAGGTGTAACTTGCAGGGCTTGAAAGGCAGGTTGAATGGGGATGTGACAACTGAGTACATCTTAATCCATGTGCCCTTTATATTTACATACTTATGTTAACAGGAGAAGTGGTAAAAACAAGGCTTCATTGAACTCTGTTGGATTCTTCTGCATGTAGGCACTGCACCTAAATGCAATTGGATTAAGCCTCTAAGAAAACTAATATTGTCAAACATTTGGTAACAATTTATAAGTACATGCAGGTAACTTGTAATGACGATTTCGCCCAACCTCACAGGATTTCCCTTTAAATTGTTCTTAGCTGAGCAGCCCCTTTCTGTCTCTTGTTTGTTTGTCCCACCCAGTCATTTAAACATATATTGAACTGAGGAGAGAGACTAAAAGCCTTCTTTTGTCCTGGTTTGATAATGGCACACAAGAGGCTGATGGTAAATCAAAACCAACAAACTGCTTTATTTCACTTTGAGGGGAAATGGTCAGGTAGGAATCTGGTTTAGGACATGAGGGGAACAGGCATCAGGAATGAGATAACTTTGTGTAAAAAAGTAAACACCAGACAATTTGTCATAAACAGGTAACTTTCTGTTATTCAGACAGGTTTTTAAAACTTGGAGAGATTTCTTAGCAATCTCCACTTAGACAAGCATAAGCTTCTTGGTCTCACAGACTTTAAAGTTGGTGATAGCAGGAACACCTTCCTTACCCACTGGCTAAGGATCAACCCCCCCGCCCCCCGCCCAAGTCTTCTAGACTTGATAGGGATGGGCTATGCTTCCCACTACCCTAAGTCAAAATCCCACTGTGTCCTCTCACAGTCTGCTTCACATGCTCACCGTTAACTGTCCACCCTCAGCTGAAGAATTCCATTTCAATTCCTGTCACACAGAGTTCTCAGATGGGTACAGCATTAATCATTTACTATCCATCACATTTGTTTTAAGTTTTCCTTGCTGTGAAAAAGCAAACATTACTGTGTTTTGTACTGCAAAATAGCATCACTGTGCACTACAAGTGTCTTAATGAGTGTTAAGTGCTTGGTTGCTTGAGGATACAGAATAGATTTTCCTCCTAATTTTCCACATAAAAAATAAATGATACCATAACAGAACTTCCGGATGTTTCTACAATCTGGCTTTTATTGGTCCTAGGTTCTGGGGCTATAGTAACCCAATTACTGCCACAGACAAATATGTCTCTGTATATACATCATTTATCTGTTTATCAGGCCATTTCTATGCTGCTTTTCTGCTCAGAGGGGCCCAAAGTGACTTACAGAAATTTCCAGATACAAAATAACCAATTTAAACACTACAACACACACAGCCAAAACAACCAATTTAAACACTACAACACACACAGCCAGGGCAGGTCCTGATTCACTGGCTAGCAAATGTAGGCCTTTGACTGTGGTCCAGAGGCTTCTGTCCCTGATTATACCCAGGCAGGCACTTGCAAGCAGAGCAGAAAGTGAACACAGCCCAGATGGCATTACCTTACTGCTAGAAGGAGCTTCCCAACTTTCCCTGTATTTGCAAAGTGGTACTATGCAGGAGAAAAATATCCAAATTCAGTAGCATGCATAACTGGCTGCTGCTGCTTCCAATCATTAATGAATAGATTGTACAGGGAACTTTTTGTACATAGCAGTAGATGCACAACCTCTATGTATGTGTTTAAATATTCCGTAGGGCCATGATATTAGACAACTGTATATCCTTCAAAGCCCTGTGGTGCAGTGGTAAAAATGCAGTACTGCAGTTGAAGCTCTGTTCATGACCTGCGTTTAATCCCGGTGGAAGCTGGGTTCAGGTATCCGGATCAAGGTTGACTCAGCCTTCCATCCTTCCGAGGTCAGTAAAATGAGTACCCAGCGTGCTGAGGGGGGGGGGGGGGATGTAGATGACTGGGGAAGGCAATGGCAAACCACCCCACAAAAACTGCCATGAAAACGGATAAATTTAAGATCTTCACGGAGGAAATATATCCATCCATTTTAACCCTTTGTGAACGACCTGACAAAAAAATTCAAAATCCACTCACATATAGAGTCCGACAGCTTCAAATCTTTAAGCTTTAATGGTTTTATGAATGTTTATCCGTTTTAGATGTATTTAAATGGTTTTAATGGTTTAAATGGTTTAATGGTTTCAGATGTATTTAAATGGTTTATGAATATGTGTGTTTGATGTGTTGGTATGTTTGTGGAAGAGCACCTCATTTCGTTGCTCTCTTTTTGTTGAGAACAATGACAATAAATTCATCTATCTATGAAAACATCATGATGTGACATCACCCCAGAGTTGGAAACTACTGGAGCTTGCACAAGGGACTACCTTTACTTTCATATCCTTTCAGTAACTTTAAGTGTGATTAACTGGAGTTATAATCAAAATATAACAGTCCCAAAATATAAGGGTAGGTTATGAAGAAAACATATGGGGAGGGCTACTGCGTTCAAGAATTCTTTGGACTTTGTGGTGGGTTTTAAATTAGTATAGCTAGCTATAAAGTAGTTGCTAACCTGAGGGCACAATACTACTTAGGGTGTAGACGCCCTGAGCCTGCTTCGGTGCGGAGGGTGGGATATAAATACAATAAATAAATAACAGACACCAGAAAATGGAGGACGCAGGTGAGTAAGAAGTTGGTAGAAAGATCATGCAAATTCCCTCCCCATACCTGCCACTTAGCAACACACATGCTCCTCCAACCACACACAATATTGTCCGGTGTTTCTAATTTAGAGTGGAAACTATTTTCTAGCTATCTTTCACAATGAATCCTTATAGCAGTCTTCTTGACAATGATTTATGGCTTTCTGTTTTAAGTGAAGACATAGATGCATCATTATCAAGAAAATAATATTCCTAGCAACTTCTTTATGAATGGTGAATTCCAGTCTTCCTGAAAATACTGTGATGTTAATAACCTGACTGGCTCATCTGTAATGACTGGAATATGATCATTGTTCTTTCGTCTTCCAGAAAGAGGACAAAGGGATTTCCATCAACTTATACATGGCACATTTAATAACAATAGTGGCCAAAACCTTATATTTTCCTATTGTATAAAGCTTAGGCTTGGGCAGCCAGCAACATCTCTGTCAAAGCTAGCAGATGTTAATTTTGATATTCTTTAATAGTCAACTGTTACATTACCTAAGGGCCATTTGAATGCTGCCTTCACTAGTACACTGGTGCATACAACAGCCCCATGTGTTCTCTGAACATGCAGGGAGGGAGAACAGTGTACTCACGTACACCAGTCCTACTCATCTCCATGCAACTGTCTGCAGGGAAAACTGCACAAACACTCTGTCATGGTCTGGGCGTGGTCAGTGAGCGGAGTCCAGGTCTGGTATGAGGTTGTAGCCAGAAGAGTCAGAACAAGAGCCGAGTCAGGAGCCAAGTCAAGGGTCTGAGAGTATGGTCGTCTGAAGCAGGGGGTCTGGAAGCTGAGAATACCAAGTAGGTGTGAGGTGCAAGGAACTGGAGTGGATGTGAGGTCATCACGGACGCAACTTGTTGCTTCCACGGAGAGCCCAGCCCCAAGCAGGGGCTAAGTGGGCCTCCAGTGATCCTTCAATTAGCAAGTAGCAGGGCTCCAGTTAGTACTAAGGGCTCAGCAACCCCCTACCCCGCAGGCATGCATCTCGATGACAGGTTGCTAAGTCCTGGTGGAGTCACTCTCTCAGTCGAGATGCCCGTGGAGGTGAGTTAGGTGGACTTTCTGTTTGCAGCTGTGCCTCTTCAGCAGCTGCCAGGCCAGGTGCAGGGAATGCTGACTCAGGTGGTGGTGGTGAGCCATCAACTCCCAGGGCATCAGAGGGGCCAGCGGCAGGCTCTGATTGTGCTGTCAGCTCAGGCAGTAGCTCAGCATGATTGCCTGCTGTTGCCCATGACACTCTCTCTCCCTGTGATCAGCAACACTTGTTTTATAATGCCATTGATAGCAGGGAGTTCATGCCACCGCCTCCTCCATGCAGTTGTCCCAGCAGACAACCAGATGATTGTGCAGAGGCAAGATGGTGCCAGCACACTTGTTCCCATTCTCCCTCCTTGCACATTCAGTGAATGTGTGGAGTTGTCCTGTGTCCTGTCTTAGGAGAATACAGATTGTGAGCCTTTCCAGGCCCTTGGCAGGGAGCTAGGGAATAGATGCATCTTTCCTTTATTTATGTGCCACATGCCCCTGATGCCCATCTGTGTATGTTCCTTGTGTGTACATAAACACTTTAACATTCTTCTCCTCACTGAATAATCAAAGCCATCCACGCCTCCTGTTCACCAAATCAGTAATTGCAGTAACATTTGCGGCAACTTTTTGCTCAGGAAAGTGTCTTTGAATAAAACACAAAGTGCATTTGCATCTTCACTACTAAATTATTACAACCACACTCTGTGAATAAGGCTAGCAAGGGCTCCAACCCCAAGATCAAGGCCAGAGTGTTTGCATGAAGTCAAATCCAAATGAATATGCAGCATATTTCTCAAATTAAGCTTTTTTCCTGTTTTTGTCTCACTATTGATACACAGTAGAACAAACCTTGTGGGAATAGCACAAAGGTGGTGTAGTTCCGCACTTTAGAACTCCCCCTGCTGTATTATATTAACAACATTTTGAGATCTGAGATCAGTATTTGTCTGTAAAAAGAAAGATGCATCTGTTAAATCTATTAAATAATACACATTCAATCTTTTGAAAGTCTTTAATAAGTTAATAGAGCAGATCATGTTTAGTTCATCTGGTCAATTATGGTGCACAGGGTCAACCAGAGAATCCCATTATGGTTTCTCATTGAAACCCCGCCCCCAGCTCAAGAACACTTGTAACAAAACCTAGATCCAAAGGAAGATATGTTTAACATGATGTCCACATTTAGCAAGGCATGCCATTTTTGGCTAATATCAAAATTGCTCACTGGAATATCACATTTAATTTTCAACAAGGTTTCAAACATTAATTATTGATATTGCTAACTGCAAAGTAAGAAATGCATATACTTGTCATAGATTAAATCTAATGATTTCAGGTTTCTGAGGGAAGCTACCAGAATTTACAATTCTATAGTTTGTGAGCCTGATAAAGCTAAGGAACAGCCACATCACTGTTTGTTTGTTCTGTTTCTGCAAATGTTCCCAACCCCCTCTTTTTTCCTCTGCTGTTGCAAGAGTGTGGTAGCTACTCCATGTTACAAACAAATAACATACTTGCTAATACCAAGTGTATTACACAGATAGTAGCCTTCAGCCAAAACAGGAAATAAATGTATTGCCGATCAGTCACTATCACTGATTTACTTGGGACCACTGGCCATTACAAAGCAGGGAAATAAACTGTAGGCTGGTAATGTAGAGGACAATGTGCAACACAGAGATTAAAGCATTAAACCAGCTATAAAGCAACCAGTGTAAAACAAACTAATTATAAAACCATCTTATAATGGGCTAGGCTATACACCATTAAACGCGACAACCCCCATAATACCTAACAATATTTTGGTATCTTACAGTAATTTTCTCTATTAATATAATTTTTATTGTTTTAGGTTTTGTGTGACTATATATATTTTGTTTCTAATGTTTACCTGTTTGTTGTGACCCTTAGCTAAAATAAAGAAAATAAACTAAACAGATCTAATGTTGCTAGCTCAATGCAATAGTTTACTTCATTTTACTAACCTAAACCCAGTATTACTGTGAAACAAATGCTGAAGATGACAAACTCCATGGTACTTTGTGGCTGCAATACTAAAAGCATTTTCCTGGGAGTAATCTCCACTTAAAATGGTATTAAGTTCTGAGTAGTTTAATTTAGGATAGCTCCCTGTGAGTCCTATTACTCTTACAAAGTCAACTTTTACTCTCATTCCCAGGTTTCCTCCTTGACTCTTTCCCAATCTATATATGCCAGTGTGATCCTTCTCTTTCTGATGGTTGCCTCCAGAATCCTAGCACTCACGTGCTCTTTCTCTCTCAATTTCACTCACTTTCCTTTCTTTACCCTGCTACCTCTGGAATTGCTGCTTATTCATCCAAACTGCAATTGACTTCCATTATCTTTTTCTCTACTGATCCACCCATACACACTTTTGGTTGTTAGTGAGGCCTACTTCGGCTCCTTTTACCTTACTACTATTGCTGTTCTCGTCTTTGGAATATTTTCCTATATAGCTAGTATAATTCCATCTTTTTTTCCCTTTAACTTCTGCAATGCATGTTCTCATCCTCTTTTATCTTCCCCTAGTTGCAGGAAATCAGAAATTGTCTCAGGGGCCCTTATGGCATCATAGGACCTGGGATGATCTGGAAGAACTTCAGTAGGAAGTAAAACATAATGTACTCATGTTCCAAGGAGTAGGAAGATCTGAAAGAAGTATGGGAGAACTGCTACTCCACTTGCATAAACTTTCCTCCCCCTATGAACTGGGAGACTGTATCTGTGTTCACCACTTAGTGGATGTAGTCTTAAGCAGATAACTATGTAGATTCCTAACATTAAATAATAAACCCATTCCTCCCCACTTCCTGATGTATATTGATTCCTATGGAGTTGATATGTGCCTTAGTATGGAAAACTTGCAGAAAACATAGTTTTCTTTACTGGGTCAAATAGGTCTTCAACAGGATAGATCAACATCAGGAAAAGGGAACAGAGAAATAGAAATGAATTCCTTCAGGACTAATGTCACAGCTGGCATGCTAAGGATCAAGAATTTCCAATGTATAAACTAGCTTGGCCATACAAGGATGGTGGGGAAAAGAGTGAAGGAGAAGCTTGTAGGAACAACTGCTTACAACGGGGGGGGGGGGGGGGGGAGTCTTGCCCCTTAACAGAGGCTTTTAATGGCATAGAGATACACAATATCCTGTTAAGCCTCTGTTAAAGGGACAGGACATTTTTCTTCAAGTTATGGCAAACTTAGGCATTCTAATTAGCCACATCCTTGTGGATAGGCTTTAGCACAAGGATTTTACTTGGTATACCTCTTCTAATGCCTAGCAGAGAGAGACCACCAGGGAAGTCCAGGGTCGCTATATAGAGACAGGCAATGGCAAACCACCTCTGAACATGTCTTGAAAATCCTACAGGGTCACCATAAGTCAGCTGAGACTCCACAGCAGTTTCCACCCCACCCCCCATTGGTCAGAATGCACTGAAATGTGTGTGATTTTTCTTTCATCAGACAGAAACAATGGCATCTTTGGGAAGGGGGTGTGGCTCAGCAGTAGAGCATCTGCTTGGCATGCAGAAGGTCCCAGGTTCAATCCCCAGCATCTCCGTGAAAGACCTCAGATTGAGAGCTTCTGCCAGTTCAAGTAGATAATACTGATCTTGATGGACCAAGGGTCTCATTCAGAACAAGGCAACTCCATGTGTGTAATCTGAATAGAAAGACTTGGAATGTTTGACATTAGTTTAGACCACTAATGTGCAAACTCTGTCCACCAGAGGACACTGCTGCACACCTATACTATGCTAGATGACAGTTCATCCCTACATTACAAGTTCTACAATCTTCACACCAACAGAACATTCCACTTACATAGACAAGTGATTTCTGAAACTCACTATATTTTTATGTATATAAGAATTCAATAAAATGTCAGCAATAAAAAAAATTAAGACTAAATGTTATACAAAATGTATATAATATGACCAAATTTATCTGGAATCTAACATGGCCACAAATGTAACTTGAACAGTTACATTTGTAGGATTTGTAGAAGACCCTTGTAAGAAATTTGTTAGCTAGCAAGCATCTTGTGTGACTCTATAATTTTATTGTGTAGATATGAACAAGGTAGTAGAAACAAAAAAGGAGTCTTGTGGCACCTTTATCCCAGCATAAGATTCCTTGACCTTTTTTGTTGTTGCAAAGTCACAATTGACTTATGGAGACCTCATAGGATTTTCAAGGCAGGAGGCATTCAGAGGTGGTTTGCCATTGCCTGTCTCTAAATCACAACCCTGGTATTCCTTGGTGGTATCCCATCCAAATACTAATAAGAGCCAACCCTACTTAACATTTGAGATCTGACAAGATCAGGCTCACCTGGGCCATCCAGGTCAGAGCTGCAACAAACTACCCCTTGGACAGTGAAATAAAAAAGGTAAAGGTAGTCAGTCCACTGTGCAAGCACTGAGTCATTACCAACCCATGGGGTGACATAAATAGCCTATCCCCTAAGAAACCAGTTGAAGGGATGTTAAGATGGGAAAGGGCTTTGCAGCTAGAAGCTGAAAATATCTGAAAAATTAACTAAATGAATCCTGCTAAATATATATTATTGCAGATGTAGGGACCAGTTTCCTAATGAGGTAGGGAATCCCCAGGTCCCATTTCCAATCATGCATCAAAATCACTATCAGACGAGTGTCTAATATTATTTTTGGAGAAAACCTGAATGTGATGTCAATCAGCCCTAGGAATGTCAGATATTCTGTGGCTTTACATCACTTCTGGGTCTACCCTGGAAGTGATTTCATGTTATCATCCACGAGTGCCCCCCACGACCCTGCTCCCCTATACTCCTACCAGTCGTCAGCCACTGGCTGCCAACTCTAGGATTAGAGTTTGGAAACAGGTCCAGTCCAGTGTCAAAGGTAGCAAATTTCTCAAAAACAGTAGTAGGAGGCAACATCAGAGGACATCAGATGATGTCCTTGGTATCTTTGCCTCCTTGCTCACCCTCCAGAGTCCATCCCAACTGGCTACTTTGTGAAACAGTATGCTTGACTAAATGATCCAATGGTCTGATCTATAAGGGGTCTTCTCACATTTTAATGTTGATAAGGTAGTCAAAGGGCGTTTTCCCACAGAGCTTACCTCGGAGCAATGTCCCTCTTCACCGTGCAGCGTCTGCGCGGATTTCCCACCAATTGCTCTGCATAACCAGGAAGTGCCGGACCTTTTGCGTCACAGATGTAAACCGCTAAAAACCAGTTTACGTTAGCGGCTCTTCCTGGTTATGCGGAGCAGTTGGTGGGAAATCCGCGCAGACGCTGCGCGGTGAAGAGGGACATCGCTCCGAGGTAAGCTCTGTGGGAAAACGCCCAAAGAGTTGCCCTGACATAGATAGCTCAGGCTAGCCTGATTAAATCAGATCTCAGAAGCTAAGTGTGTCAGCCCTGGTTAGTTTAGTTGATTTATATCCTGCCCTCCCTGCCAAAGCAGGCTCAGGGCAGCTCACAAAACACAATAGAATAACAATAAAAACAGTTAAACATTAAAAAAAAATTTTAAACAGTTTAAACAGTTTGGTGCTAATTCCATATGATTTAAGGATGGTATTCAGTGTTCTTGGACATCCAATTGGTGGTGGTCAT
Source organism: Heteronotia binoei (assembly GCF_032191835.1). NCBI lineage: Eukaryota > Metazoa > Chordata > Lepidosauria > Squamata > Gekkonidae > Heteronotia > Heteronotia binoei. The sequence continues at coordinate 83,625,684 of NC_083229.1, forward strand.
CATTCAGTTAAAAAGCTAACTGAAATACCGTATCTTTCGGACCATAAGACGCACTTTCCCCCCTCAAAAAGTGGGGGGGAAAGTGTGTGCATCTTATGGAGCGAAGGTACCTTCCTCCGGGGGGGAGGGGGTGATCCGCTGCCTCCACCTCTGATCCCGCGCTTCCCCTGCGCCTGCCTGGCTCCAGCTTCTTCCAGCAAGCGCTGGGATCGCTCCACGCTGCCCCCACCGCAAACCCAGCGCTTCGCGAGCGCCGGCTGCAGAGGGGGCAGTGTGCTTCCTCTGTGCCTGTCTGCCTGGCTCCAGCTCTGACGCTTACAGCAAACGCCAGGATCGCTCCCTCCACCCTCTGATCCCGGCGCTTGCTTTAAGCATCAGAGCTGAAGCCAGGCAGACAGGCACGGAGGAAGCACCTGCCCCCTCCCCAAACCCAGCGCTTCGCGAGCGCCGGCTGTGGAGGGGGTGGCGTGCTTTCTCTGTGCCTGTCTGCCTGGCTCCAGCTCTGATGCTTAAAGCAAGCGCCGGGATCGGAGGGCGGAGGGAGCGATCCTGGCGCTTGCTGTAAGCGTCAGAGCTGGAGCCAGGCAGACAGGCACGGAGGAAGCACGCTGCCCCCTCCGCAGCCGGCGCTTGCAAAGCGCTGGGTTTGCGGTGGGGGCAGCGTGGAGTGATCCCAGCGCTTGCTGGAAGAAGCTAGAGCCAGGCAGGCAGGCGCAGGGGAAGCGCAGGGATCGAAGGCGGAGGCAGCGGATCGCCCCCCAGGAGGAAAGTGCGTCCTATGGTCCGGAGCACCTTATGGACCGAAAAATACGGTAATATTGTCTTGCAAGCTGGGCAAGGTTTCACAAGGCTCTGACCTCCTCAGGCAGTTGGTTCCACCAGTGGAGGCCAGCAATGGAGAAGGCTCTTTCTCTAATTGTTTTCAGTCTTGCCTCCCTTGGCCCAGGGATCGATAATAGATTTTGTGTTCCTGATCTAAGTACCCTCTGGGGAACATGTGGGGAGAGACAGTCCCTAAGGTAGGCAGGTCCTCGGCCATACAGGGCTTTAAAGGTAATAACCAGCACCTTGTAGCGAATCCAGTATACCAATGGCAGCCAGTACAGCATCCACAATCCAGGCTGTATATGGTCCTGCATGGAGAGCCCCAATAGCAGCCTGCGTTCTGCACCAGCTGCAGTTTCCAGATTCAGAACAGGGGCAGCCCCATGTAGAGGGCATTACAGTATTTGGATGGGAGACTATCAAGAAAGCCCAGGGTTGCTACACAGAGGCAGTCAATGTTAACCCATCTCTGAACATCTCTTGCCTTGAAAACCCTATGAGAGCACGTCAGCTCTGACTTGACAGATATTCTATGCATCACCTAAAATGCCAATTTAAATACACTAGATTTAAATGCACTATGAATTTAATTATGGATATATTAGTAAGCAAGAGTTGCAGTCAGTTAAAACAAGATCTGTCATACCTTATCTAGGAAAAAAACAACATATTTTGGGAACAAAACTGATTTTAAAATGTATTTGCTATTTTAAGAATTTGGATTTTATAGCTGAGAAATTATGAATAAAAATATATACATAAAATATATATAGAGAAAGTAAGACACTAGAGATTTTCCATCTTCAATGAAAAGGAAAGTACCAATTGTAAAGAACTCTTTACATGTAGATCTTACTAATGATATTTGTTAAGTCTGAGTTTACAGGACTAAAGCTAAATTAAATAGCATCGTCAAGTAAATTTATTTTGGGAGTTTGGTTTTAAAACGTTTTGTATCTCTTTATGTATGTATCTCCAATATCTTTTTGTCTTGGTGTAGGTCCACCACATATGGTAAAATTTATTTCAATGAGATTGATGTTCATGGAAGAACACCTGTTGAGCCTGGCACTGGATGCCACCAGGCAACGCAGCTAGAATTTTATCAGATGGAGGCTGCCAAGGGCTGGGAAGGAGGGAAAGCTGATATAAAAGGTATGGTAGGCTGGTGGGTGGGAAGAAGAAAAGGAAGCAGGAAAAAGGGGAGAAGTTATGGGGACTGCCAGTGAAGGGAAAGAGGAAATAATAGGGTAGGGCATACAGGAGAAAATAAAATTATTCCTGCAAGTTTTTATATGTCCCCCACTAGTTTTATTTCTAAACAGAAATATCTCAAATTATTTAGCCATTTCTTGTTGGCAAGGTGCTCCATCCCCTTAATGATCTTGGTTGTCTTCTTTTGCACTTACCCCAGCTCTGCCCCTCTTTAGCTACAGTGACCAGAAGTGTACACAGCATTTCAAATGTGACTGCATCATTGATCTATATGTGTATTACAAGATTGGCTGTTTTATTTTGGATTCCTTTTCTAATAAAACCCAGTATGTTAAATTGCTAAAAAAAATAATATAAACCCATCATAGAACATGCCTTTTCACTGCTGCACATACTAAATCTACATTTTCATCAACCTATTTCATACAATCCCTGAATCTTTTCCTCTCAGGTACTTCAAGTTCTGAATCCACTGACATATATTGCAATATTGCACCATTTATCTGGCCTACTGAGATATCATCAGTTCCAACTCTGTTTGCACTATGGCCTGATTAGTTGTCTTCCACCTGAAATGGGAGTAATTTTATTGTTTTAGCTATTTAAATTTATTTCCAATTTTTATTGCTTATTGTTATTGCTTAAATTTGTTGTAATCCACCCTGAGCCCACTTGCAAAATAGGGCGAACTAGAAATTAATATAAATAAATAAATATTTAAAGTTTGGATTATTTGCTCCAAAGCAGATCAATTTATACCTACCTACATTTGCCCTGTTGTTTTCCACTCACCCAGCTTGGCAAGATCCTCTCAGAACTCTTTTGGTTTTAGATTACAGCACCCGGAATAATCTGGTATCATCTACAAATCTGGCCAGTAGATGCCTCACCCTGCCAACTCCAGATTTATGAACAAGTAAAATACATGGGTCCCAATGGCAATCCTTGTGAAGCCTCCTTGCTTGTTTTCCTCCACTGTGAGAGCAGTCCATTTATACCTATTAACTGTTTCTGGTTGATTAACCAATTTCTAATCTATATAAGGACCTATCCCCTTATTTCAGCAATCCCCAACCTTTCTGACAGCACCTCTGAAATTCTGAGACAAAACCACGAAATGTCAAGATCATGTGTAACTCTAACAGCAACCTAAACTCTGCTTAAGAGGCTTTAAAATATTTCCTTGCCTACACAGTTTACCATCATTCATTCACGGTGAAAATCCTTGTGGCTGTGATGGCAGCTGCTGCTGAAGTAACTTTTAACAATCTGCAGTGCTAATCAGAATGACCAGTCAGAAGCTCTGCTTGGCAAAAGCTCCACCAAGCCTGACCCACTTTCTGAAAACACTTGGTGGGCACCAGGAAAGATGTTGGCAGGTGCCATGGCACCCTTATTGGGAATCCCTGCCTTCGACTGCTAAGCTAACTCAGACATCTTAGGTAAAGGACCTTGTGAATGCTTTTTGCAAACCAAGTATGTAATGTTAATCCTCTCAATGACACAATGGTGGTGAAATCAGGATAATCCTTTGCATATATTCCTTCAGGCCTTGTTCCTCTGTGTTCAAAAAGTCTATCTTTGTAAAAAGTTTCTTCTTATTTTTCTGGGACATTAGATTCCCTTGTGAAAAATCAGCATTACATTTGCTACTTTCAGTTTTCTGATAGGGAGGCCAAGTTTAGTGAAAAGTTACATATCAGTGTGTAGAAGAATTTCACATCTGTTCTCAGAACCATCAGATGATTCCTGTCTGGATTCAAAGACTTGTTTTGAATTTCTCTGTCACCCCTAGCACTTCATCATATCTGACAATTTTCAGACAGACTTCCCCCAAACAGTGGTTCCGATGTGGGGTATGCATTCTACATTTTCTGCAGATAAAAACAGATGCAAAGCATTTATTGAGTTTCTCTGGCATCTGCCCTCTTCCTTAAGTAATCTTTTCACTCCTTCATTATCCAACGATTCCCTGGCTGGTTTCCTGTTTCTGATGTTTGAAGAAATGTTTTTGTTTGTTTTAATGTTGTTAGCAATCTACCACACGTTCTTTCTTTCAGTTTGCATTTGTTCTTTCCACAACCTGTGTTCTTTTCAGCAAGCATGGAGTCTACCCACCTATCTTGCAACAATACTCCAACATTAGGTCAACATCTTCCTTCCTCTGCTCACATTTTCCAGTTCCTACAGCATCACCACTCCACAGGTCAGCAAAACTTTCCTAAACCCTTCAGAGATGGCACTAGTCTCTTTCTTGTATTTTTTTTTAAATCCCTTAAGTTGCAAGTAGAATTTACATTTTTTCTTCTGTGATTAACTTTTACACCACCATTCCCCATTTTCTTGGAGTTCAATTGCCCCCCCCCAGTCCCTGATTTCATGCTATTTTCAGCACCAAGTTCAGTTTTTTAATATGTGAAATATTTTTTTAAATGCCTCTGGACATGTTTGATAAGTCTTCCGTTCACCAGAAAGTATTTACAGCCTGGAACAATACATTTTAAATTAAGGAGAAGGGATTTCAGCAGCTCCTTCCTTTTCAGAAACTGAGCACTGCAAATTGACAAATTCATTCCCTGTGCATATGTGAATAAAGAACCACTTGCTATAGCACGTACAGCTCGTGCAAGAGGCTGTATTTCTGGGAATCCTGCTAAAATGTATGCAGAAATGGGAAGGCTGCTTTTGGTTTGGCCTTCGGGTCAGCTGCTTGATTATTCTTGGTATGTATTATGTTGCCCTCTCCTTGATTCTTATTGCTTATGATTACTTAAAAACAGGCGAGTGAATGACACCGGAGCTACAAGTTCAGACTGAAGGGGGGGGGGGGGGATGACTCACTCACCACGAGCCCTTTAAACAAAACCCGTTCAGTTTCCTCCCAACTCTGTGCAAAAACGCTTTCCCCAATCTGAAGCTTTCAGGATCATTAACGAGTAGTTTAAATGGGGAAATAGCTGCATCCGAGCACATTTCGATTGGTCGCTCGTCCGAACCGCAGTACCCACCTAAAAGTAGCTAAATTGGTCCTCCAGATATTGGAGACTTGGCAATGGCGCCAATCTGCAGCGCTGGCTCCTAATTACGAGTCGCGTCATGTGTGTATTTGGGGCAATGGGGCAACCGCGTACAGGAAAACGACTTTTTGGTTTCATGGCTAGGAACAAGCTGCCCAACAGAAGTTTCCAACCTCCTTCCAAGGCAAGCTTTCTTCCGAGGCACGCTGGGCCACTAAGTTCAGCTCCTCCCCAGCCTCGTCTCCTTCCTCCGCATTGGCCGCCGGCGGGATTGGGGAGTGACTCAGCACGGCTGCAGAGGAGGTGCTCCGCACAGCTCGTCATTCACACAAACATTCGCCGGATATGAGACGTCCTTCACTCAATCTTTGCGACAAGCAACTTCTCACAGCTGAAGCACCGCCTAGACTTGCGGCGGAAAGAAAAGAAAAAAACACGAACACAAAACCAAACCAGGAAACGTCGTGGCCTCGTGTTCCTTTTATTATGCAACAGGCATCTTTCTTTCTTTCTCTTCCGCCAGCTGGCTCCATAGATCATCGAATCCAAAATATTGTAACCGTCTTTTTAAAAAATCTGAGTGGGTGTATCAAACCTGATTTTATACCGTTTTCCAACCGGAAAAAAATTGGCTCTCAAATCCAATTACTTTTAGTGATTAAAAAGCAAAAAAGTAGTACTTGAGAACTAGTGTGACATAAGCTTTCCTGCGTTTGTAGATTCGTGTTCTGTTTATGCTTAAATAAATCTGCTAGTCCTAAAGATGCCACACAGGGCCATTCAATTTTTTGCTTGCAAAGACAGAACGGGTTTTCCACCGGGGGGGCCAGGGGTGTGATCCTAAGAGGTGTAAGACGCTGGTCTCATATGACCCCTTTGTGCTGCACTCCAGGGTTTATGACCGTTAACGTTTGTACAGGCATGCAGAACTTCCCTATAATTGCCACATGATCTCTGGTCATGACAGTGCAAGCAGATATGCAAAGCAGGACTGACGGGGGAGGGTTGTTTTGTTTTTTGGTCCTAGCCTTAAAGAAGTTCCCGAACGCACTTTGAACAACGGGAGACATGAGAATTGGGGCACAAACTCATATACTTTAGGACTAAAACTTGGTAAATCTGAAGGCTTTGTTTCTGAATAAACATGCGTAGGTCGGGCTTCTGCCGGAAACGAAACTATGAAATATTCGTGCTGCCTTGTCTCCAAGCGGGACTGCTGACTGCTTGGTGACCTGCCTGCGAGGAGGCTGGGGTGTCTCGCTCTCCATTAAGCAATCACTATTTAACAGACCGCACAAAGGAACACGCTGTAAGGCTGGGAGTGCGTTTATGGAAGGCGTGAATTATTGCCTGACAGTTACATATTAGTCATCACTTTCCTGACAGAATCCAGGAAATGCAAAAGACTCATGCTTAAGCAAGAGAGTGGCTTTTCTGGGATCGTCCTTGCTTCTTCGATAAGCTTCTTCCTTGCGAACTAAACTAAATTCTCCGCCAGAAAGAACACTTAAGCTTCCAAAAGGGTGTTGCGTATTCGTTCTTTTTCTGCAACTGGACGAGGAAGCAATGTCTTACATGAAACACTCAGCTTAGGCGCCAAAACAACCCGCCTCTGGTAGATCCACAGCTGGTTCTCCCATGTCGTTGTTTTAAAGCAAAACAAACTTTACAAAACCACGTGTTTACTTAATCAGCCCGGGTGAGTCCTGGGAGATTTTCTGTCAGTCACATGAGCGAGATCGCCCCCTCCCTTTTGGAATGAACGGTTCGTTGCAGTCGAGACTAGTGAATAACATTCTTTAAAAAAAAAAATCGGGGGTGAGGAAAGGGAGGGTGGAAAAGAAAACTATCTAAAAATACTGAATCTCTTCGCCCCACCACACACACACACACGCTAGTGGAACTGGCGAGCCTGACGTAATGGTGACTTTCTTCCTGGTGTCGTTTTCAGCGCCTCTGAATTAGCACGTGGTTTGGAGGTGAGGGGGAATTTCGACCCGCTTGAGCTCTAAAACTAGTTTCCCAGCGACTTAACTGCCGGATGCCTGAACCGTTTTTCCGTGTCCAGCGGAGCCCAATTAAGGCAAAAATACTTAAGTAAAGCATGACTGAGGTCGGGCTGCGGAGCACGTGGCAGTGGCCTACACCACTTATTGTGGTGCAGTATTCTGTGGAGACCTATTCTGGATTCAAACTCAGTTCTCACATTTGTTTGTTAACTCTTGTATTTGTATGCTAAATCACTGCCATTCACCTTCGCTTTAAACCAATCTCAGTTTATAATCGCCCAGTTACTTATGCATAGTGACTCTAACTAGCCCCTCCTGGCAACAACCTCTCCACCTTTCTACCTGTGTAAGGGCTGAAGTTCTGTTTCATTCTATCTGAAGAAGTGCGCATGTACACAAGGCTCTAATAAAACTTTTTTGGTCTCAGCGGTGCCACTAGACTAAAACTTTTCAGCTTCAGACCAATACGGCTACTGAAACTATTACGTGGAGACTACTCCGGAATAAGCAGTGCGCTGCAGCGTAGCCTCCCTTACGCAACTCTGGGGAACACGGATTTGTGATGTGGCGCCAGAACGTAAACCCCGTAGTTAGGTAGCAAGGTGAGCTGGAGGAATCGCCCCAACTTGTTGACCCCGTTTCTGTCCAAGCCAGAAGCCACAGTAGTTTAAAATGGCTCGAGCTGGAAGAAAACAGAGTTTGAGCCGCTGCTGCAGACTCACTATGACTGATAGGTTACAAAGCCTGTGATGTATGACAGCGTCTGGCTCTTCCCCGCTCCCTCCAGCGTGCCAGGAATTTTCGAATTGCAACAGCACAAGGCAGCTGCTGCAGTTAACAAAAAGGGGGGGGGGACCCACAACAGGAGGCGAAAGACTCCACGCGCGTGCCCCGTTCTCGTGTGGAAGATGCCTGAATGGAAGGCATAGCAGGCAGCTTCTAAAACAATTGCCCCCTTTTAAGTCTATTGAAGTGTGACTCTGATTTGCGTGGCAGTCCTAAAACTAAACACCCTGACGAAAGAATAAGCCCCGTTGAGCTGACTGCATTTTACTTCGAAGTAAAGAAGTACAGAACTGGTTTCTTTTGCCCAGTTAGTCTCCCCCCTTAGGAGTGGCTCATCCAACCGCAGCCTGAGTACGTGGGGTACGGCAGGAGCGTTTGCCAAGCCCTAGTCCTGCTGCCTCCAAGTTCTTCTAGAGTAGTGAACAAACGGCTGCTAGAGAAGCAAAGCAGGAAGAGGGCCCGGGGCTCCCCTTGCCTGTCTGCCCTGCCCGGTCACCATTGCACTCTTGTTTGTTGCCTGGCTAAAAAGCGGCTCTCTCCCCCTCCCCCGTTCTTTTTGGCGCTGCTATCTGACAGAGTCAATCACACAAGCTGCCAGGCAGCAGCAGGGGGAGGCGAGGCGGCAAAGGCGGCTCTGGTTCCTGGTTACTCTCCCGCTTACTCATTGCTGAGAGGTGGGGGAGGGCGCACCTCGTGGTGGAGGAGGCAGCCGCTCGCTTGCCTCACTTCGCCAAGCACAAGTTAAAGAACAAAGAGAGAAGCAGCAGAGTGAGCGCCCCTCTCAAGTTACTTTCAGCGCCGACTGAGACCGAGAAAACTGTCAGTTCAACACACTGGACGCCGTTTACGAACAACTGCTTCCCCCCCACCTCTATCTAGCTCTCCCTTCCCAAATTTTCCTTCTTCCCTTCTGAATAGAAAACGAGGAATCTTCGACTATTGACAGGAGGAATTTCCAGGGGCCGAGATGAAAACTAAAAAAGGCAAGTAGGTTCTTGAGAGGCTTTCTCTAAGGTTGTATGTCTTCGGTCGAAGAAACTCTCGTGCTCCTCGTGGAGGTGCCAAACAATTGGTGGGAGGGAGGCAGAGAGAGTGGCCTTGTTGCGCCAGACATTCTGTCGCCCACCCCCACTCCGGTGTAGTTTCTGAAAGATATCCCCCCACGCCCCTTCGAAGCCCGATCCTATCCTTCTTTGTGTCCCAAAGGGCAGTTAAGGAGGCTTCCCACCCAGACAAAACAGGAGCGCGGCTGCTGTCTGTGTGTACGCTGTCGCATCTCCATGCTGCTGGCGCCCTGTCAAAAACCTGTTTAAACTGCCTGCTTTGTGTCCGGGCAAAGTTTTCTTCTCCTTGTCTCTTCCCACCCCCCGAGCTTTCTTTCTTTAAGTCTGCTTATTTTCTTTTATTTTTTCCCTCTCTGCTGTTGAAAAGTAGACTTTCTCTTTCAAGGAACTGAAAACTTTTCTCGCAGTGCCTCCTTTCCCTTTAAAACCCTCAGTACCATTCTTTGACCATGATGGCAAAAGGACTTTCTTTGTTTGCGATTTTCGAGTGGGGGGTACGAAACAGAGGGTGGAGCTATTTAAAATGCTGCTTTTAAAAACTTTTAAGTGTGCTTTTCCATTTTTTAGTCTTATAAAGACACACCTCCTTTTGACAAAGGAGAATACAAGCAAATTTATGTACTATGTTTATACCCAGACTAAAAAGTTGTGGTAAAAAAGATAGTTTTATATATAATTTTATTCCACTGTTTGACAGGGGCCTTTCTATCAAGAGGGTCGCCATTGTTTGCAGTGGTGAACTTTAGTGTGGTTTGCCCAATAGCCATCTACAAAATTAAGATCTTGTTAGAGTCTTGTTCATGTTGAGAGCTTTTTAAACTAAATTTGCAAACCAGCTGACTTAATTTTACATCTGTTTTTTTAAAAAAATAATTCAAATATCCCTTGTAGAGTTTACAAGGGCAAGGGAGTACTATTTTCTGTGGAGTTTTCCTTTACTATGCAATGCTTTGTATTCAAACAGTCTGCTCTCCTGCCAAGAATCTTGCAGCAGTTTGTATCTGCTCTCAGCTTTCTGAGTTCTTTATCTGCAGTGTAAGAGTCTTCTGTTAACATAATTTGTAGTTTTCTGAGAGAGCTTTGGAACTGAATGCAAATGACACAAAGGAAACTGGTTTCATACAAAGAGTATAATTAGACAATAGTAAAGGAGTAATGGAAGCTCACAACAGATGAAGAGAATATCATTAAGGACAAAGGTCTTATAACTCTGTTCTGCCTAAACAGTTTGTGTTCTCATGAGTGATTTTAGATGTTTATTGCATACCAAGGCCAACTGTTGGTGGTTAAAAACAGTTACATCCCAGTTTCTGAACTTAATAGTTTGTAGAAATAAGTAGCATTATTGGACCTAAATAAATAAATAAATAAAATTCCAGAGTGAATTGGAGTAGTTATTTTTAGAACATTCCTCTACTCCCTCTATTTGAACAGTGGTGGGGAGCTGGTTTCCTGTCTGCTGCTTCCATTGTTCCAGCCCTAGGGCAGCTGTTCTATATGTGTTGTGTTTAGACATAAAATTTCATACCTAGCTCTAGCTGTTCCTGCATCTCACCTCCAGTATTAAATAAGTGTATCTGCTGTGAGATGTCGTTTTTAACTTGAGGAAAAGTCACTCCAACTGCTTTGTAAGTTTCAGAAGAACAAAGCAGGAGTCAAGTGCACCTTTAAGACCAACCAAGTTTTATTTAGAACACACTTCATCAGACGAGGGGATCAGGTATTGTATCTGGAATACATGCAGTTTGTTGAGGGCAAACTGATCACATGGTCACATAAAACAGTGTGGCTTGGCCATTTGGCCTGGATAGCCATGTAAGTTTCAGGTAGCCCAGAAAGCCATGAAAAAATGCCATGATAGAATGCCTCCTCAGATGAAAATATTGATTTTTTTTTAAGCTACATGTGACAAATAGAAACTAGGGGGAAATGCAGATACATGGACTTTTAAAAATTTCCTTGCTCCTGTAACTTTAAAAGTTTTGATTTGCAGTTTGCACACATGGCCATGTTGTTTATTCTGGAAATCTGAAAGGCTGTTTATGCTACAATCCTAATAGCATTTACTTGGGAGTAATCATCAATGAACTAATGTATTGGATTGGACAGATTCAGGTGGGTTGCCATGTTGGTCTGAATCCTGGCAACCACCTTCCTGCTTCCTTCTCTCTTCCTAAATGTAATGGTTGAAGAAATTCTGTTTTACTGTATTTGAAGAAGTGTGCGCGCACACAAAAGCTTATATCTTAAATAACACTTTGTTGGTCTTAAAGGTACCACTAGGCTCAAACTTTGTGTTGGATTGGAGTGTCAGTTGCAGATTGCTTCTAAGTTTCAGATTTTTTAAAAAACACCAATATGACATCTTGGGTGGGGGGGACTGAAGAAAAATATGAGTTATAAAGTGTGTGTGGGAGGGTGCCAATTGCTTTAAAAACCAGAACATATAAAAATAATATTTCTTCATACACATGTTTTCACTATAGATTGTATGTATCGTGTATAATGTGACATATACTTTTTACACCAATGGTACCAAACCTGTTGATTATAAAACTTTGCATGAATCATAGTCCTAAATAGATTGCAGCTCATGGATGTATGTTCCCCTGATTTGATTCATTAGGGAGACAATAGGAAAGCCCCTATTTCTCATAGTATTGACTATTATTTTGAGAACTACTTATGGGTAACCCTCTTTTGTGTGTTTTAGTTGTTCTGCCATATCTTCCTTTGTTTTGCCTTGCCTACATTTGTGAAGAGTCTGTACAAGCCAGTTCTCCCCCCCCCCCTTTGTTTAGGAGAGTTCTTTTTAAAAATGAAACATGCTTAAGCAAGATGGACTGGATTTTTCTTTACATCTAGGAAGCTTATCTTACATATTTAGATCTCATTTGAATCTTGCACATGTAATTTATACACCAGAGTAAACTCTAGGTGCAGTCTGGAAATCCTTTGCCTTAGTGTAACATAGACAACTCAACTAGGGCTTCAAAATATTCAGAGAGATTTGTAGATAAAGCAGTCTAGCACATTTCTTTTTTGGCAAAGAGTTGGTTCTCTTTGAAAGCTATCGTAGATTTTAGTTAGAGCATCTGGTTTCTACCACTTCCCCTTGCAGTGCTTTAAAAAAAATAATGGGACAGCTCTTTATCTGGCCAGTTTTTAGATGGAGTTATCCAGCTTTCTCTAACATGTGCCATTTATGGTGTTAATTTCTCAACCATTACATCTGTTACATGTGTAGTCTGATGCATAACAGTATGATGATAGTTTTTCCTGTTATACAGAAAATGAAAAGTATTCATTTATATATAGATATGACATCTGATCTTGCCAATATAAATACATTCTTTTTGATAAGCTGTCACACATAGTGTGTATGACTTTTTAAGCTGAAATATGCAAGCTGAACCCAAAACTAGTTATCATATACTTTATACCTGATGGATTGTCCAGATAGCTGCAAATTGTAATTTTTATGAGCATGACATATTAACATATTAAAAATCTTGAGAACAGACGCAGGAATGATGCATGTCTGAAACTGTTTGAATGAGGCCTACCATCTGAGGCATGTACTTGGCAACTGCTGAAATTAAATCAGTGTGATGTAGTGTTTAAACCAGAAAGAAGACCTGTAATGCATATACTGCCCAATATATTGGAATAGGAGCAACCAGTGAATGACTTAGGGGACAGCTGTCAGTGACAGCATGACACCATCTAAGGGGAAACCAGTGGTGATTTCAGTCCTTTGTAGGACTTTCTAGAAACTCTGTGGTTTACAATAGAGCTTCTGGCAATTCTTAAATAGATGTGATGTCACAGTTTTCCGGGAAGTGACATCATGCCATGTGTCTGATAACCTTTTTATTTTTCTCCTGCCGCTGCCCAGAGTGGTGGTGGGAAATGGTTACACTAGGATGGGGAAATTCCCTTTCGTGATGGGGAGGGGGGGGGTCTGGCAACTCTACTTGGTACCCCCCACCCCTCATAACTTCTTTTAGACGGCTTTATGAGAGCCAAGATTAGTACTAGTTAAGTATCAGAGGTCAGGGGGTGGAGCCTATGCCCTTCCCTGGATTTTCACCATTATTTGAGAACTGGCTAGGTAAATCTCATCATCTCAGAAGCAAAGCAGGGTTGTCCCAGGTAGTATTGGGATAGAAAGATTACTTGGGTTGCTATGATAGATAGGCGATAGCAAACCACCTCTGAAAGCCTCTTGCCCTGAGAACCCTATAGGGTCTCCATAAGTTGACTATGACTTGACACCAAACCCCTCCCCCTTCAAAACTTTTTTTCCCATAAGGGGAATTGTTTTATTTTATTTCAGATCAACTTTTTTCTTAAACTGAAATTGTGGCATCTCTTCTGAATTTATCACTGAGCAATTTTAAGTAGTTTTCATTAAAAATGACAGTACTTCTGTATCTAGATCTGAGTGTTTTGAAGAAAATCCCCAAGAAGAATGTGACAGTTAACACATGAGACTGGCAGGCTCTCTGGGATGCTTCTTAACTGTGCCCTGTTAAAACAGGAAATCAGTCTGATTACTGACAAGAGGAAAAACCAAAGCTAGCCTGTAATCTGCACAAATGCTCCAGTCCAGTGTAAACAGCCATGCACCAAATGTGGCCTTTGCTCTGGTGGGGAATCAGCTGGACACCAGGAATGGATCTTCTCTTGGCTGTCTGTTGCTGAAGGTGCTGCACAGATATGGGGTTCCTTGCTGGCAGTGCAAAGGGCTGCTGCTTCTTTATGGGAAGCAGCCCACTAGCCTGTGAGAAGCTGCATGGCAGTTTTCTACTGTTTAGCCAAAACCTGTTTTGTATCATTAACCTCTTAGCAGAGGGAACATGTCACAATAAGTAAGCAGATCAAAGGGCAGGCGGCACTGCTGGTTTGTTCTTGCTTTAATTTTATTTGTTCTGTTGTGAGCTTTACAGACTCTTGTTTTCATATTAAAGGGAGGGGAAGGGGAAGAGTTGGACTTCATTTTTCCCCCCTTTGGGGGAAGCACTAGAAAGGAAGCACTATAAATGTTCAGCTTTTTAACACTGTTTGTTTTTCGACGTGCTCTTAATGTAATATCCTGATCTAGCCAATTAAAATATTTCAGCATGAGTGTTTTACCTCAAGGCAGGGCCTGTCATGTAAATACTTGCGTAACATGTGTGCAGACCTGTTGATTTGTCTTCTTTTACTGCTTTGAACCATTACTGTTCCTGACCACACCCCCATACAATCTAACCCCAGGATATTGTTTGCCATGATGTGCGCACCTTTGCCAATTGCAACCCTGCATCTCCATAAAGGGTTTGAGGCCTACTGAGCACACCTGCACAAATGAATTCCATAACGTTACATACTACTTTTTTGTATTGTTGTCTCAGTAAGGAGAACCGGCATTTTGTCTGGGAGATTACTTGGGTCATGTGTACAAAGAAGAATGAAAGCTACAATAGCAAATGCAACTGGAAAGGGTAAATAGTCTAAGAGAGATCCCTTGGATGGCCCTGTCCAGTTGTGCTTGCCATAGTAGTTGTTCAGATTCCAACCAGGGTAGATGCAAATGTGGTCTTTGAGGTAGTCTATTTGCAAGGTAGGTAGTGATGGGGAATGGAAGAGGCCGCTAGTTTCCAAGAGAGCAGCACTTTAGACCTATAGACACAAGTTCAGGGAGAAGGAAGCCAAACTGCTGCTTCCTCATCCCCCTGCCTGATGCATGAGAGCACCCTTTGCCATGCAGTTAGTTATTGATGGGACTTAAAGAGCTTGGCATACAAGAGAAATATGGGGGCGAATAACTAGAAAAAAGGCTGTAGAAGTGAGTAAAAGGACCAGTGGACTGGTGATTCTTCCATTCCATGTTCCTCAGATCATAGTTCCACACTCATTCCTCCAAATGATATCTCTTCTAGTGTCTAGGCTGGACCTTTGTGAGTTGGAAGTTGAGGAAGTCATAGCAAGTTAGTAACAATACTTTCCAACTTACACTGGGGAATTTCAGCTGCCTTTTATTTTTGCTTCCTTCACCTTGTCTGCAGTGCAGAATGGGTCATAAGTGTTCAGCCATCCATGGTAATAAGATGAGAGGAATGTTTGTTGATCACTGATAGAGATGGCAAATGGAGAAATCAGCTTTCATTGCTGTATGGTAAGAGTTTACCTTCTGTTTAACACATGCTTGTCCTATGTCCCTTGTGCAAGGAGAGACACTGTTGCCACCTGTTGAAGAATGGAAAGTTGTTAAGCTACCCCAAGTTGCAAGGAGAGGTAGGAAGGAGAGACTTGGTGATGATGAACATTTGAGTGATCCATGCCCCCTGTTGTTTTCTTGGAGGGTTTTGGGGTCAGCGCAGGATGGAGGAAATGCAGGTGTCACACTTGAAGCATGGTAGCTCACTATCTAGCACCCCCCCCCCCGCCTGTTATCCTTGTGGGAAGATGTTCATGCAACTCCAATAGTAGGAGTAAAGTACAGTTTCTGGTGTCAGTTGCAGAGGGGTAGCAAAAGAAAGAGTTCTGGTCCACAAGAACCAATGCTGGAATAAGATCATGTTTGTCTTTAAAATGTCACAAAACCTCTATTTTTGGTGAGTGTTAGCAAATGGGCTTCTGAAGTAAGCTGTTTGTGAAGATTCTGGAAATACAAGTGTTGTTAATCTGTTCTTCATGTCTTTTTTGTGTCTTTGCTTGGTGGGTGTTTGTTGGTTCTACAAAGTTTCATCAATCTTTTCCATCATCATCCTTTCATCAGTAGGTTTCCATCCCACATGCCCTAAGTCTGTAGGCAGAGGGCCATGTTCTACACCTTTACATGTAAACTGAATTTTCTGACTATACCTTTTGTGTTCTGCTTTTGACTGAATCCAGAACGGATAAGTGTTTTGTCCACTGTCATGGCTTCGTAGTTGCAGAGTGAATGCCATTGCCTGGAGCCTTCCATTGGTGCAACCTGAAGTGTTTAACTTACACCTTCTCTTGGCATGCATACTGCCATGCTGCCATCAGGCCCGAACCAGTCCCTGAGAGAGCATAGGATTCTGATTAAATTTCTCTCCTCTCCTTCATGTTCCTAATTTTGAAGCTATTATTTACTTACTTACTTACGTACGTACTTACTTACTTACTTATTTATTTATTTATTTATTTATTTGCTTCAGTTATATGTTGCTCTTCTCCTCTGTGGGGATCCAAAGCAATGTTTATAATTCTCATCTCCTCTAGTTTATCCTCACAGCAACCCTTATTAGGTAGGTTAAGCTGAGAGTGTGTGATTGGTCCAAGGCCACCCTATAAGATTCAATAGGAGAGAAGGAATTTGAGCCTGTGTTTTTTAGATCCTAGTCTCACACTCTAACCATTACACCACTGGCTAGCTTCTACCTCTGCAATTGTGTTCTGCCACCACAAGGAGGTTTGGATATGATGCAATCCCAACCACTGTGTGAAACCATGAGGACACAATTGCTATAAGAGACTCATGTGATTGGTAGGATTCCTAAAATTTCTGGTGGGATTAATATACTTAAAGCCAGGACAGGTTTTTTTTTCCTAGTGATTTGTTTCTTCAGATGTGTTGTCTGTAATGTTAAGTACATTTTCTTGAAAGTGCATCTTAGTGAAGTCAACAGCATTGTGTTTCCAATTAACATATTAATACTTATTATTACAGAGTGTTGTTGCAGATTGATCACTTTTGCTACATAAAAATGTTTTAAATAGAGTCGTTGCTGTGCTGGATTTCTGTATGAAACTAACATAAGGAAGTTGAACCTGAATACTGAGATATAACGAGGTTCATGACCCACTCCTAAGATTTGTGATGCCAGTGTCAAACGTGTTGAGAATGAAGCATCTCAACTGTTGCACCACCACAGCGTCTCATCCGATAAGTACTGCATTAGTTTTTCTGGCACATACATTGGCTAGGCCAATTGCCTTCTCTGGGAATAAATCAGCTAAAGTTCCAAGCGTTTACTCTTGAGTGATTTGTGAATAAGACTCTTCATGAGATGTAGAAAGATCACATAAATGGAATAAGTGTGTGGCAGTTTGAAAGGATCAGTAGACAGGAAATGGAGCATGACTGGTTCTCCAGAAAAATGAAATGAGTATGAAATTATTCTGTACTTGTATTTTCAGGCACATACTTTTTTCTTTCTTTGTATGCTTAGTATGATTTTTTTAAATGATACTGAAAAACTGATATGGAACCCCATAGCCAGGATTATGCCTGCTTGAATGTCTCTCACCTTCTTTTGTTAGTCTTTTGGGAAAGGCAGATTATGTTTATAATACTAAACAGTATACTGAGATATTTAGATGTGATAGAATAGCATTGATACCTAATTCAACACATTTAATGTTTTATTGTTCTCATCTGTTGGCTTCTTGACAAACCAGGAGACGCTTAGATTTGGAAGGGGGGAGGAGCTGGATGAGCATCAGCTGTTGCTAGCTAATCTTTGATATAAGCCTTGCAAATGATGCAAGCTATTGTATGTATGCAGCAAGTGGCTGGTTGCTAAGGAGACCAGTACACTTATGAATACAGAGGCCTGTCCCCAGAATGCAGGTCACTGGCTCCAGTGTTGTGCACCTGATAGGGAATATACAGCATGGTCCTCTCTAGTGTGTACATCACCTTTCTTTATTGCAGGAAGTGAATAATAAAATGTTGCTTGTGTGGATATAGCAGTAGTGTGACGAGACTGTTCTGTTTTTATCACAGGTGCTCTTGTTGCAGTCTCAGGCAGTGAGACAGATGATGACGATAGTATGGATATCCCCCTGGATCTTTCTTCTTCTGCCAGCTCCGTCAAGAGGAGGAGACGGGGTAACCTGCCCAAGGAATCGGTTCAGATTCTTCGGGACTGGCTGTACGAGCACCGCTACAATGCCTATCCTTCAGAACAAGAAAAGGCGCTGCTGTCCCGACAGACACACCTTTCCACACTACAGGTATTTAAGAATGTGCTAATGGAAGTTTAAAACATTATTTTTTTGGTGTTGCAGATTGGTTGGTTCTTGACTTTGAAAAGTTATATTTGAATTCCATGTGTTGCTACAGACTCACTGAGGCGACAGTTCTGTTTAGAGCTTTGGTTCAATATTTTTCTGACCCTATTCAGGCCAAAGGACATGTATTCCTCTCACACAGAGTTTGAAATTCTTTTGATTATGTCACTCACAAGTTGCACTTCCTTCACGTATACCAGTGTGATATGTATAGTCCATATGATGACTCTGATGGCTGTGAAAACAAAAGAGCAGAATAATGGTGGAGATGTGAAATATCCATATTCTTTTTAAAAGCTCTGAACGCAGTAGTTTTCAGTCCAGGTTTTCAAATATGTCCCTGATTGGCTTCATATGTAAGAAGTGTTTTTTTCAAATAATTGAGAAAATGAACGTGGCCTGTGTCTGTACTCCTTTATTTGGCTTAGCATATAAATAAAAGTTTTGATTTCTGTTCCCCATTCTTCCCATGACAGGACATAATTCTGGGCATGTTGGTTAGCTTTTGTTTACTTTCTTTTCTGCCAGTAAGGAAGAGGTGAAATTTATAATCCTCTCTCTTGCAAAAGATTACAAAAGGTAGACATGTAAAACAGAGTTCAAAGTAGCTCTTGAAGTAGTCTAGGTTCAATCCTTAAGCAACTTCTTGAAAACACCAAGACAGCACCTGTTTAGATTTCAGAAATCTATGGCACCCTGTATCTGTCCTCCAAGTTCCATTCATTGCCTGCTTTTAAAAAAACAAACACAAAACAATTCAATTACTATTGTAGCTTTGAATTTGAAATTCAAATGGGTATAATGTACTTTGTGTGCAAAAATGTGTGGCCACTTTGCTAATGTGCATCTGGTTTTACCATTTTAAATCATCTTCTAGTTAGTAGAATTGTGGGTGCTCTGTAAGAATTGAGCAGCTTTCTATGCTACAGTGGCCTAAGCGGGGAGGGGGAACCTACCTTACATAATAAACAAGCAAAGGACTGTTGAGCTGTCCTTTATTGCCCAGGAAACTGGCTAGATAGTCAAACAAGGGCAAACTTCTGTGAGGTAATCCAATGTTTTGCTTGTTGACACAGTCCGTTGAACAGGGCAAATCAGTAACTGTTTGTGGGAGGAGTGACTCTTTCACTGGGCAACATTTTCCTGTTGTTTATTAACCCAAGTGTAATGAACAAAGGGTAATAATTTAACATATGTACAGAGCTGAAAGCTAAGCCTATTGGTTCAGGCTAAATAGCCTTCAGATGTCCTGAGGCACTTTAGTAAGCAGAAAGGGCTGGGAGAAGCAGGAGAGAAGGAACGGGCCTTGAGTGGGAGTACTAGAGCTTGTGTGCCAGCCTTTCTTTTGTCCTACAGTTAAGGAATCTGCTCTGAAGGGACTGGTTAATTTTAACTGATCTAACTCTAATGGCATGTAGTTGGAAATGAGAACAAAGGCAAGAACTAAGATATTTTGTTGTATTCTCAGGTCTGCAACTGGTTTATCAACGCACGACGCAGACTTTTACCTGACATGTTGAGGAAGGATGGAAAAGACCCAAATCAATTCACAATCTCAAGAAGAGGGACCAAGATGGCTGATGGAAGCCCGGTGGAATTCTCCATTGGCACAAAAAACTGCATTCCACTGATTGAGAGCTCCTACTTCTCTGGTAGCCCAGGACCAAACAAGACTTGTAAACCTTCTTCCCCAGCAACTGTTTTGGCTCGACCATCAGTCATATGCCACACCACAGTAACTGCACTGAAAGATTCTCCTTTCCATTTTGGTCAACCAGCTGGTGCAGGTCAGACTCTGGAAGACCTGCAGCAGCGGGCCTCACCCACCAACTTCACAGACAACTCTCTTATATATCATGACAATGCATCTAAACTGGAAACGAGTACAAATGCACAGAGTGGGTTTTTCAACACTCCTCCTCCTACTCCTCCAGACCTCAATCAGGATTTTAGTGGGTTTCAGCTCCTGGTGGATGTTGCTCTAAAACAGGCAGCAGAGATGGAACTGCAGGCAAAACTCATGGCATAAATCCTCCCCTACTTTATTTTTCTTCTCCCCTGGCAGGGATGTAATAGAAATATGTGGCAATTGTCTACATGATATCAAAGACTAACTGCATTTTTTTAAAAAAAATTAATCTTATTTGCACAAGGGATTGCTGAGATGAAGCTTCCTGAAATGGTCTTCAGTGGAATATAGTCATTCCTAGAGTTATAAATGTAAAGCTACTGTAGAAACAAAAGGTTTTTTCTCTCCCTTTTTTATAATAAATGTTTCTTAGTAGGTTTTTCATAATGTGAGATGGTTCCCAAGGTCATGTGATTTTTTTCGTTATTGTTTTCATTGTTTCTTTCTCACTGTGCAATATTTAGTAACAAGATTAGTCTTCATATCATTCCCATGTGGAACAAAATATACCAACAGGCTGTCTTAAAACAAATTTCAGATTTAAAAAAAAGTTTGAATTTGGATGATTATACTTTTTCATGATGTAATAAAATATTTTCTTTAACATTTGATTCACATTGAGTGTTTTGTTGAACTGTTACCTCGGAAAACAGCCTGTTGAAATGCAATGTAGACACCCCCACACACATACACCACCCAGTAGGAATTTTTGAACGTTTGGCTCAGGTGCTGGGTTTTTGAAATGATAGGATGCTTTAAATCTATACTACTGAAACTACCAAGAACCAGTAAAAGCCTTTTGAGGAGGGCTGCTTCTGGTTTTATTAAAGTCGTTGGCGAAGAGCGTCCAGGAAAGAAGAATGCCAGGACTTGCCTTTTGTCAGTGAGGACCAAACAATGTGCTACCCTAGTTCTGGCTCAGCCTCAGGTTCCATCAAGCCACATGTGCACTGGGAGTTCTGTATTGGGAATACACCATGATTTTATTTGCTTTGCAGAAACTCACAAGGCATTCTTTTATCCCAGTTGTTACATTGGTTGGAACAAAGAACACTCTTCCAGCAAAATATTTCAAGGGCCATTTTAGGCTGTGAGTAGATTTTTTTTAACCAATAAACATCTGTAAATGGAAGTATCTCCTGACAGTGAGGCACAATGGCTCCTTAACATGCTACCTGAAGCCCTTTGAACACTATTCTCCAATATGGCACTTGCTCCAAGTTCCAAGAAAGCAAGGAAGGACATTGCAGGGTAGGGCTTGTGGTTGGCAAGTGATTCCCACCTTGAAACAGTCATTGGCTCAAGGACTGTAAGATTGATAAGCCACAGACCTCCCTGAGCTGTGGGCCTTTCCAGTTCACCCTTTTCTGCAGTTTCTGAATTCTCATCCCACTCCCATGGCAACTGCTGGGAAGAGAAAAAGCTAGCCATAGATAAGAGACACTACACTACTATGGCAGCCACCAAGGAAAGGGCAAGCTGACCACATTGGGATGTGAGTGGTTTTCCTCTCCTTTCTTCACAATCAGCTTGGTCTTCTCTGGGGGTGCTACAATTCTCACTCTCTCACCTGAACTACTGTGCCTTATGCCAAGGGGAAAGTGAGAAGACAGAAGTCCCTCCTATCAGTCCAGACACACTTTTGTTGTTCAGTCGCACAGTCGATTCTGACTCTTTGCGACCCCATGGACAAAGTCACGCAAGGCCCTCCTGTCTTCCACCATCCTCCGAAGTCTGCTCAAATTCGTATTTGTTACATCAGTAACACTGTCCAGCCATCTCATCTTTTGCCGTCCCCTTCTTTTGCCTTCTGTCTTTCCTAGCATCAGGATCTTCTCCAGGGAGTGCTCCCTTCTCATTTGGTGGCCAAAGTATTTCAGCTTCAGCATCTGACCTTCCAGTGAACAGTCTGGGTTGATTTCCCTTAGGACTGACTGATTTGATCTTCTTGCAGTCCAAGGGACTCAAGAGTCTTCTCCAGCACCACATCTCAAAAGCATCTATTCTTCTGCACTCTGCCTTCCTTATGGTCCAGCTCTCACAGCCATACATTACTACTGGGAATACCATCACTTTGACTATAAGGACTTTTGTTGGCAGGGTGATGTCTCTACTTTTTATTATACTGCCCAGGTTCGCCATAGCTGTCCTCTCAAGGAGCAAATGTCTTTTGATTTCATGGCTACAGTCATCATCTGCAGTGATCTTGGATCCCAGAAATGTGAAATCTGTCACTACTTCCATATCTTCCCCTTCTATTTGCCAAGGTTTGATGGGGCCAGATGCCATGATCTTAGTTTTTTTGATGTTGAGTTTCAAGCCTACTTTTGTGCTCTCCTCTTTCACCCTCAAGAAGAGGTTCTTTAGGTCCTCCTCTCTTTCTGCCATTAGAGTAGTGTCATCTGCATATCTGAGGTTGTTGATGTTTTTCTCAGCAATCTTAATTCCGGCTTGTGCTTCATCCAGCCAGCATTCCGCATGATGTACTCTGCATATAAATTAAATAAGCAGTGTGATAATATACACCCTTGTCGAACTCCTTTTCCTATTCTAAACCAATCAGTTGTTCCATATCCCATTCTAGCAGTTGCTTCTTGACCCGTATACAGGTTTCTCAGGAGGCATGTGAGGTGGTATGGTACTCCCATCTCTTTAAGGATTTGCCACAATTTGTTGTGGTCCACACAATCAAAGGCTTAGTATAGTCAATGAAGCAGAAATAGATGTTTTTCTGATACTCCTGTGCTTTCTCCGTAATCTATTGAATGTTGGCAATTTGATATCTAGTTCCTCTACCTCTCCGAAACCCAGCTAGTGGACCCACTAGGGTTTGTTAAAGTTCAACACATGGGGAGAGACCACCCTATGTTCTTAGAGGAACTCTGGCAATTGTAAATATTCTTTTTATATATTTAATAGTTATATTATTGTATGTGGGGAGTGATACACAGGGTATACAGTTGTCATGTCGTTCTTTTGGTTGATGGTAACTGAATGTGGCTCTCTCTGAGAGTCAAAGTGAGTACACTGCCCTAGGACAAAATTACAGACAACTACTGTGTGCATTCTGTTTCCTCCCCAAATTGGTAGGACTTTACTTGATATAATTGCTAGGGTTGCCAGCCCCAGGGCCAGCTTTAGGGCGTCTGGCACCAGAGGTGATAGCCCACTCCCTTCCTCCCTCACCCCCTCACCTTCTGGAAGCACAGACCTATAAAATGTGCTGTCTGTACCATCACAGGTCTGTGTAAACTCACCTGTAAGTTCTCTCCACTTTGTAGCACTTCTTTCGGATTCTAGGATCTGCAAGGTCCACTGCATGTGTGGAAGGGATGTTTCTCACCCCGTCAGCTGCAGTTCTGCCATACCACTTGGATCTCAATTGACAAAGCCATGAAAGATTGGGGGAGGAAGGGTGAATGTGCAAGTAGAAGTGCCTGCTGCTCATGCTAGGACAGCCTTGAACATAACTGTCTCTGCATTGCAACCATGCATCCTCATTTTAGTTCTACGGTTAACTTAGCAAGAGGGGTAACTCAGAATCTCCACCAATGTTTATGGGGATTCTTCCCACAGAACTCTCACACTAGACTGTTCAACTGGAAGTTGTTGTTTTTTAAATAATGAAGATAGGAAACAAACACAAAACAAACTAGAATGATACAATCTAGCTAAGATGAATAATAGGGATGAGTGGGGGGAAAAAGGGGTTTTCAGGGTTATATTGCAGCTTCAGGTCCACAGTGAAAGAAGTGACCCGTGTTTCTGTATCTTTGGTGCAGGGCTGACGTCAATAAGACACACACATAATGAAGATGAGTGCTTTTTTTGTTTTGTAGCAAAAGCCCATCAAGAACTCATTTGTATATTAGGCCACACCACCCAATGGCACCATTGTTTCAAATTGGGCTTTTGGGTAGAAAAAGCCTAGCAGGAACTTACCGTATTTGCATATAAGGCTGCACCCCCTGACACCAAGCCAGCTGGAACTGTGTTCCTGTGTGTACCTGCTCAAAAAAGGCCCTGAGTGCTTGTATTTAGAAAGGAAATTTACCCTAAGGCTGTATGGCATGTTTGCCCTAAAGGATAGCTAGATGTGTTTACTGAAACTTTCTCAAAGACTTGATGGTTCTATTAGAAGGAGATCAAAGAACTGAGTATAGCCAAATGGCCAGGATATAGGTGGCAATATTATTTTAATGACCCCTTGGAGTACAGGATGGGAGAAACCTCTAGGTGATAGATATGCTGATAAGGGTAAAGGTGCCAGGAGAAGGAAGGATCTTGGATGAAAGGGGTTCATTCAAAGTGAAATGCTGTTTCCCTGAGAAACCCATTATAAATTATACATTCTTTTAGGGTGGAAGAGGTTTGTTTGCAAGTTAGTCACTTTATTCACTTCCAAATATTTTCCCAAGCTGGTCTCCTGACTGGCAAACTTTTGGGGGTCATTTCTGGGCCAAGCGGCGTGTTGTACTCACAATATTGAGTGATTTTATATGAAAGGTATTTGGACTTGTTATTCTCTCTGGGTACCAACTACCCATCTGCAGGAAGGATCTGACTACTAACACCACAATTTCTCTTTCCACACACCAAGGTCTTCCTGCCTTTAAACTTGTTATCCCTATCTTCTTCTCCATCCCCCACAAGTCTCTCTGCTATTTTATCTTTATTTACACCGTATGTCTGTGTACCTCATGTTACCCTGTCCCTGTATGCCTCTTGGCTGTTTTCGCTCATCTTTACACTGTCAGATATTTCTCCACAGCCCTTCTGCTGTTAATATCTCACAGCTCTTACTGCAAATCTTTTTTGAAACTCCCTTTTCCCTTCATGCACTGGTAGGAATATTTACCACATTCTTTTAAAAGACACATTGTAGAAAACTGGGAACAGGTAGATATTTTTTGATGATCGGTTTGACTGTGGCTGTTCAGTATCATGCTTCACTGTATTGCTTTCTAGCCATGCAGTACAGTGCAATTGGCTTTTTATGCTTTCTTATTCTCACATTGGCTGGTGGACTACACCATCACATCCTTGCTGTGTAAGTGCTCCACTCAGTAGGCAATTGTTTAAATAGACAAATCAGCCACAAATAAATGCTGTGCTTTAATAAAATCCTACCTGTTGCTGTTCATCTAAGTAGTCCCTGATAATTCAAATGGCTGCCAATTGGTTTGAATCAACAGCATCTTTTGCACATGAATGTATTGCAAAAACCACTCAATGCAAACCTATTTGGCAGGCATTCATGGCTGTTTGGCAGAAACCAAACAGGCTGGGTGATCGGTTCACCTCTGATTGACATCTTCAAGCATTGTAAATTCAACTGGCAGACACATTTGTGGTGAAATTTGCATCCCTAATTTTCTTTGGATTATGCTCACAGGAGGAAATCTTGATGAAGCAGATCAGTAAAGACACAGTAGCCCAGTGATTAGCTGAATTATTTTAAGACATTCTCAAACTGAATAAAAGCAATTTGAAATGTAGGGCGGTTTCTTAAGTCCCTACTTAAGAATATTGGCATATACCTTCAGCATTAAGACAACATTAAAGATGACAAACTTTTTGGAAGAACAAAAGGAGCAGACTCTTGGTGATGTAGGCAATGAAGCTACAAGCCTATCCATTGTTTTCCAGTACAACAATCCTAAAAACATTTTCTGGGAGTAAGACCCACTGAATGGACCTAAGTAGTGTTCCAATTTGACCTGTTTAGGATTGCTCTTTTTATTGCATCAGACAAATCTGGATAAAACTACTTAAGGAGATGCTATGCCTCTGATTACAGTCTCTGACTACAGTTGAGGCATGTAATATTTGCCTTCTAGTCTTGGTATCATTCTGTGGTCTGTGAATGGTTTACGTAGCTGAGAATGTTTATTGAGAGCCTTCACATAATGGGAAATGTGTTTTTAGACAAGAGTTTCAATAGTGAATTTCAATACTATTCTGTTTTTTAATTTGACCAAGGATTGAGGTGAAAGAGGGTGTGTGTGTGGAAAAAAACGAAAAAGCTAAATATGAATAAATGTTCTGCTCTTGTCTTTGAGGTTAGTCTACACAGGCAATGCAAAATTCTGATGCAAAGTGCTTGCATTCCTAAGAACGTTTTGCATTTTAGGATTGCACTGTCAAGACACACACAAGAGGGGGAACCCTCTCACAGCAGCTGTTGTTATGGTTACTAAATACCCAGCTGCTGATTTATAATAATAAATTTAATAAAATGTTACGTAGGTTCTTTTTGGCCAGGGTGTTACCAGGTCCCAAGTCTACTAAGTAAAAGGCAAAACTTATAGAAAAATATGTAAACTTTATTTACAAGATAAGAGGGAAAGGGAAACACAAAATGGGATGGTAAAAACCAATAAAACAAACATACTGTGCACAAAAGAACACTTAAACAAAACCTCAAGGCAATTTGCCTATCTCCCTATACTGGACTCTGTAGTAGTCGGCTAATTCCCTAAACTAATACTCACTGATGCTTTTCTTTGTCAGGCCCACAACACCAGAGAGACGTCTTGGAAGTCCCATCCTCTTCACCTGGTTGTGCTGATACCTTCTCCTGGAGAAGACTTCTGACTTGGAAAAGTAGACGCTCCTCCTTTTGTAGGCACCTAGTCTGATTTTGTCCATGCCGGCTGATTGGTCAGTCAGTCGCTGACAAGATCTAATTTAAAAGCTGTCATCTAGCCTTGACTCTAGAGTCTAACCTGTCAAGGCTAGATCTAAACAATCTATGCCTCTTGTGGGCTGACTTCACAGGTGTATCCAGTTAGTCTCCACCTGTAACTACTTAAGTGCCTATTAGTTTTGACATATTGTTTGTGCAAATCCTGAAACACTTATAACACGTATTGCCAATGAGTATACAAACACTTAGGTGTCTCAGTTTCTTGAAATGCACATCATCCAAATCCTTGGCTTTAGAAGTTATGCATATTAACTGCAGCTTTCCATCTCACTGGATACTTTCACTGTAACTGCTTGAGCTGAAAAGGGCTCCCATCCCTATCTGAAAGGTAAGAAACCACATAAGAATTTCAATTCTGCAGCAACTCTGTCTGGGCAGCAAAAAATACATAAACTACAAACACAAGAACAAAGAAAATTGCTTAAGAGTCATCTGTATGCCAGTAAAAGTAGGTAAGCCATAACATCACAAAATCAAACATTGTTTTGTTAAGTTAGGTTAGGTTTATTCTATTTATATCCGTCCTCCCCACCAAAGCTGGCTCAGGGCAGCTCACAATTCACAATAAAACAACAATAAAAAGCATTGGGTTAAAATAACATTCAGGTGTGCATGAATATTATCTCCATCAAAAGGATAGGAAGACCCTCAGAGCATGCAGGAGGCAAAAGGTAAGGTTAATTTTCAGTACTACTGGCTGTGTCTGAGTGGAGTGGTTCTCTTCTGGGGTGGCTTGCTGAACCACAAGGGTCCTTTTTGTGTGATTTATTCCTGGGTCGTGTAAACTTCCTGGTCTGCCTCTGGGTTGTTTGGCATAATTCTTCACATCTGCAGGAAGCAATGCAAACTCTAGCAGGTGCTATTTCCTCCCATTTTATAAAACTTACAATTCATGTCTATTGCTTATCTTTCCCACTGAAAATAAGGCATGTACCTTTCCCTCACCCATACACCTAGTCTCAAACTTCCCTGATGTCAGCTTGCATGGAAAACATAATGTGTGAATGATGGCCTCTTTAGATGTCACTGCAGAGCTGCAGCAATATCTGGCAAACCCATAATGTAGGTTTTTGCTTCCCCAGGTTTCATGTAGGCCAGGTCTTAGCTTTGGTATCTGTTTCAATTCCAGTCGGTACCCTGGATCTTTTAACGTAAAATGAAAATTAATCTGAGCAGCTTCAGAGTATATATCCAGAGTATATATCTGAGCAGCTTCAGAGTATATATCCCCACTGGATAAAGAGGAATTAGGGGAAGGGCTTGCAGATAAGAACAGATGGTATGTTACGATTATGAAATATGGTATGATGAAATATGAAACTTTTGCCCTAACCTGGATAGCCCAGGCTAGCCTGAGCCCCTTAGATCTGGACTGCTACGCTGGCTCACCCTCAGCCTGTCTAGTGTTTGGCTAGGAGACCTCCAAGGAATACCAGGGTCCTGATGTGGAGGCAGGCAATGGCAAACACCTCTGAATGCTATGGGGTTGCCATAAGTCAGAAATTTTTGCAGATATTTTGTGTCATTGTTCCAGCTATACAGTACAGCAATTGTGCAGCCCTTTAAGATGGAAAAATATGACAGCCCTTAGTTTACTCAGATTATTTGATCCTTGACTCCCAGCAGAACCAAATGTTTTATAGTTGTGCAGAGAAAGACCTATATTTTTTTTTGTAAAATTTTGGGGGTATGTATTTGTACCTGGAAGCCATGTCACCTTCTGGTGGCTGATTGCTACTGGGGGCCCGGAGGATATTCAGGGACGTGGCTGAATAAAGCCCGCCCCTGTCCTCCTGACTTGTTATTTTAGGGAGGTCCTTCATCCAAGAACTAACTGAGTCTCATGTTGGCTGATTTTGCAGGTTATTATATTATGGTCCTGTTACACTGGTTTAGCCTGCTCATTAGCAATATATTCAGTAAATTTAAATAAAGACAGTTCAATGACTAGTGTGCACTAGGGAATTTTTACTTCATATTTCCCTTAGTAAGTCAAAACAAATGCAATCTGACCCCCCCCCCCCCCACCCAATCCATTGAAGTTGTTAGTGCAAATTCCAGTTAACTTTAGTAAAGCAACAGCTTTCCTTCTACTTACCATACCTACTATTAATTATTGACCTTTCTGACAATGACCTCTTACTTCTCAGGGGTTTTGTCATGGGAAGAGATTGGTCATTATTTCACACAGAGCCAGTCCCAGTTGCCTTCGACAGAAACAAAATTAGAAAAGATACCAGACTGGAGGAAATGCCACTGCTGTTGTTGGCAATATGAACAGAGTAATACATATTTGTCCCATCCTTTCTTTTCCTCCCCTGGGAACTATTTGTCAGGAAAAGAGCTCTGATCCAAAAGCAAGCAGGATGTTCACTGATCCAGAGAGAATTTTAAAAAGGGGCAGAAGTTACCTTAGCAAGGGGTTTGTGGATTTTACAGAAATAAATGAAAAGCAAAACTGAGTTAAAACTGAAATTCTGTTTTAACATGCTGGCTGCTGCCCATTAAGCATTATTGACAAAAAAAAAGTATGAGAGTTTCCCTGGCTCAGATTTTGAACTGCCCCCCCCCCTGCTTCAACTGCACAAATCATCCCTCCTCCTGATAATTATCGTTTAGTTCTCTGTGCTCCTCATAGACAAAAAGCTGGCATCAACAGTGTAGAGTTGTACATGTTGTGATCATCCAGAGGCTAACATATATATCCCTGTCATAATTCCAGATGATAGAAAACTGCACTTGGAATTGCAAGTGGATGACTTGCAGAGAAACCAACTAAAGTCACTCCGATTTTCCATTGTTGCTTTATGCTTGGAGTGAGTGACTGTAATCGTGTTATACTGAACATGGTTTCCAAGGTACAAGATTTCCCTCTGACTCTTTGTAAAGCAGTGTCATTAATTAAAGGGAAAACAATTTGCTTTGAAGACTTACTGGAAACCAAGCCAGAGAAGACACTGGGAGTTGAATTATTGATGTTCCCTGTGTTTTTCCTGTACATTCAATTGTCAGGCATATAGGAGTACAGTTCTGATTGGGATCTCAGTAAAAGGGTTCTTTTAAGACTCTCCTCTCGCATTTTCCTATCCCAATAAGCCACTATTGATCTCAATGGGAGACCTTATAGTGCTCACTGGGCAATTTCTGATCCTGATCAGAACCTGGCTCTCACATTCCTGATAACTCAATTAAAAAAATTGGGAATACCAATCATGGACTCCCAGGCAGCATCTTACCAATTTGGCCTTGTGAACCAGAACCATTCAGAAGTATAATGCTTACAACTGTGTCATTAGTAGTGTATAAGTTTGATTTTAAAACATCTTTCTTTTCACATCTGTCTTTCTTTTAAAATAAATAACAAGCAATCAGTATCCTCAAAACACTACCAAATGTTGAATCATTGTAGCATAATGTTTTTACAAGTTGCTGGACGTTGCAATCAATGAGGAATCATCAGGGCCAGCACTAGGGGTTCTGCTGCTCAAGGCAGACCCCTGTGCAGTGCCCCCACCAGCTCTCTCGGGAAATGAAATTGTGCGTGCAGCATGATGACTGACACCAACAAGCAGTCCAGGGACAGGGAGAGAGCCCGTACTTGCATATCGCACTCTTGCAAGAAGCTTTGCAGGAAGCTTAATTGGGGGCGGGGAGAGCTGACGCTTTTGTATCACACTCCTCCCAAGGAGCGCAGTATGCAAGCCCCAGGCCTGGCTCATCAGGGGAGAAAGGTGGTGCCCTAGGCAGCCACCTACCCCGCCTACTCCTACACGCCAGCTCTGGGACTCATACAATAGTAAGATTCTCATACTTTTTGAGGGTGATTATTATCTTAAGAGTATGCAATACAAGAAGAAAAGGGAGGGGATGCAGCTCAGTGGTAGAAATCATTTTTCCTTATTCATACATAAGATCTTAGGCTCAGTTTCTAGCATCTCTAATGAAAAGACCCTGACCTGGATATAAGATCTCAGTAGGGTTGCCAAGTCCAATTCAAGAAATATCTGGGGACTTTGGGGGTGGAGCCAGGAGACATTAAGGCGGAGCCAGGAGCAAGGGTGTGACAAGCATAATTGAACTCCAAGGGAGTTCTGGCCATCACATTTAAAAGGGCAGCACACCTTTTTAAATGCCTTCCTTCCATAGGAAATAATGAAGGATAGGGGCACCTTCTTTTGGGGCTCACAGAATTGGACCCCCTGGTCCAATCATTTTAAAACCTGGGGGGTATTTTGAGGAGAGGCACTAGATGCTATACTGAAAATTTGGTGCCTCTACCTCAAAAAACAGCCCCCCCAGAGCCCCTGATACCCGCGAATCAATTCCCCATTATTCCCTATGGGAATCGTTCTCCATAGGGAATAATTGCCCAGTAGGCATTTCCCTCTCCCCCCCCCGCCACTTTCTGATGACCCTAAAGGGGGGGGAAGGGCCTCCAAACCTGGGGATTGGCAACCCTCTTTCTCACACATACACACACACTCTTACTGGGTCTGGTTCCTCCACAACGACATCTGAAAAGAACAGGGGCTATGCTGCTCTCTCTCTCTCTCACACACACACAAACACACTTAGTTGCTCTGAAACAAAAGCAAAACAAACGGAGGGATTGTGTTGCTGACCCTTTCCATGAAGTACTTCCTGCTCAACTTTAAAGGCACACACACACACACACGCACATTTTGAAACGGAACTGTTTGCAGGTTTCTAAACCTGCCCCAGATCTAGAGTTGCATGGTGGCTGTGGGGCGAGGCTTCCCCCACCGGCCAGCTGGCTGGGGGCAGGGGGAAGCCTGTAAAACCGGGGGATCCCCTGCTGGGACCTGGGGATTGGGAAGCCTAGATCTCAGAAACTAAGCAGGGTTTGCCCTGGCTAGTATGTGGATGAGAGACCTGCAATGATTACCAGGGTTGTCATGTGGAGGTAGGCAATGGCAAACCACCTTTGTTGGTCACTTGCCTTGAAAACCTGTAAGTCAGCTGCAATGATGTCTCTTTACACCCACACTCACCAATGAAAAGATATCTAGAGCCAGTGGATGCTACGACAACTGAAAGTCTGATTGACTGACAAAGGTTTCCAAATGCTTCTCTGTTTAAGAAGATGAGGAAGATGAAGATATTGGATTTATATCCCGCCCTCCACTCCGAAGAGTCCCAGAGCGGCTCACAATCTCCTTTACCTTCCTCCCCCACAACAAACACCCTGTGAGGTGGGTGGGGCTGGAGAGGGCTCTCACAGCAGCTGCCCTTTCAAGGACAACCTCTGCCAGAGCTATGGCTGACCCAAGGCCATTCCAGCAGGTGCAAGTGGAGGAGTGGAGAATCAAACCCGGTTCTCCCAGATAAGAGTCTGCACACTTAACCACTACACCAAACCAGCTTTAAGGAAGATCTAGCATCCTATTTCAGAATACAGCAAATCCTTATTTTAAAAGGATGTTTTTAAAACCCCCATGGTCGGGGACAGAGGGTGGCTCTCGCGGGGGGGGGGGGGGGTTGTCCCAGCAGCACCCATTGGAATGTGGGGTGCCGCAGGGGGCAATCCTTTTCCCGATGCTATTTAATATCTATATGCACCCTCTCACTCAGATGGTCCAAAGATATGGCTGGGTTGTCACCAATATGCTAATGACACCCAGCTCTATCTGCTTATGGATGGCCGTCCAGTCTTTGCCCCTGAAGAACTGGGTAAGACACTGCAAGCTGTGGCTGGTTGGTTGCGTCAGAGCCAGCTGAAGTCCTGTGTCTGGGGGCAGCTGGGAGTTGGATCAGGCTCCTGCACTTTTATGGTATGTAAGCTGAAATGCCCTCAAAACTGAGGTTGGGGAATTATCAGGTGGGCACCTGGCTAAATAGGATCTTTTACCAATGTATACAAGAATACATGTCCAGAAAAGTAATGCTTAAATATTTGGGACACTAATTAAGTAAACCAGTAAAATTTATTTAGAAAATTATAGGCTTCCATACAAGATAAAAATACTCATAAAATCACACACACAGTCCTAGGAAAAACAGATAGAGAGATAGGGGAACACAAGGGTAGACAAACAGGGTGATATTTACCTATCATAGTCTTCCAGGAAGGCTCCAATGGTGACTGAAAAGGGAAGGGGGATATGGGACCCTCAACTGGCCAAGAATCGGGGATGTATCTAGACAGCGGAACTGGGGTACTGCTAGATTCACACCTGAGTGGAGTTGGGTCAGAGGTTAAATAAACTACCTTTGACCCTCAGGGGATGGGAGGTATGGGGAGGAGCAAGGGGAGGCTCTGCAGTGACCATAAGGGCTGGACTTCTGCAATAGCCAATAGCAAATTAACTGGTGGCACCTAATTGGGTGCCTGTGACTGACCAAGGAACATGCTGGATCCGTGGATACCTGGTGAGACTTTCAGATTGAAAGATGCCCAGGGGAGGCTCCAAAGTGACCATTGTGGAAAAGAATGGGAAAGATGACTGGGTAGAGGGATGCTTAAGACTAACAAGAGGGTGACAATAGATATTCAAATTATTGCCTAGGTAACACCTGGTTTGGACAAAGGAACTTGGCGTTAGCTGAATATGTTCTTCCTCTTCTTTAGTCTTATCTTGGTGCTAGTCTTTATTTTCCATTTCGCCTAACAAAGAAAGCGATGGTTGGATAATTGTCTTTGCCCAGGGTAGGGGTGATTGCTGTTTGTGAAAGGGGACAGCTGGTGAGTACGTGAGTCCTTTGCATAGCTGGAATGGAGTTTGGTCTGGCGGGAAGATAGCTGCAAGTGGGGTTAGCCTTCCATGATCAGCACTGCAAATCGTCTGCCTGGATGGCTTCTTGCGGCGCAACTTCCTCTGCTCCATAGCCGAGATGGTCGTCCTACAGAACGACGGGAAACCATCTATCCTCTTGGAAAGCACCCTTCTACCGGTGTTGCTTTCTAGTAGTGTTGGATCTGTTGGTACTTGTCCAAGTCCCTTTGTCCCTGGTTAGGTATGCTCACACGCTCTGGCCAGACATGGGTGAGTTACTTCTCCAGGGGTGCTGGCAACCATGCTGGTGACTACGATGTTCTGTTAAAAGTGGCATTTTCTTACAGGTACTCAATTAGTGCTGTTGAGAGAGGTGAAGAGCTTGGAGGTATTCCTGGATGCCTCTTTATCTATGGATGCCCAGGTTGCCACTACTGCAAAGGCTGCCTTTTCCCATCTGATGTGGGCCCAGGAGTTGGTCCCCTACTTTACCTCCCATGATCTAGCCACAGTGATTCATACAATGGTCACTTCCAAATTAGACTATTGTAACTCTCTCCACTACCCTTGATCCTGCTCTGGAAACTCCAGCAAGTGCAGAATGCAGCAGCTCGGTTGTTAGCATCGAGGCCTATACGGGCGTGGATGCATCTGGTGCTGCACAAACTGCACTGGCTACCTCTTGAGTACTGCCTCTCTCCATGTGAACCCCCCCCCGGGCTCTGAGGTCCACTACACAACATCTTCTTGTGATCCTTGGTCCTAAGGGTGCCTGACAGGCCTCAATGAGGGCCAGGGCCTTTTCGGTCTGGGCCCCGACCTGGTGGAATGAGCTCCCACTGGAGATGCGGGCTCTGCGGGACTAATCCAGGTTTTGCAGGGCCTGCAAGACTGAGCTCTTCTGCCAGACTTTTAACTGATCCAGCAGGTGTCCTTTGAAAGTCATCGCTTCCCCCAGCACCTTATCACCATGGTGCTTATGTTGTTTTGGCAGTTACCAGCCTACATGCTGTTGCGTGGTTTTGCTGCCAATGTCTGAAGTATTGTTTACTGTGTTGCCTCTGATTTTGTAGTATCCATCTTTATGATGCTGTTTTAATATTGATATGTGAATTTTAATCTTGATATGTTGTTTTTATTGTTGTAAGTTGCCCTGAGCCCACATGCAGGATAAGGCGGGATATAAATCTAATAAATGAATGAATGATTCAAAACTGGATCAGACAGCTCAGCAACAATACCTTGATTTTATATAATGATAGCAAATACGGAACTGGAATAAATGCATACTTTTGCCAAGAGTGTTGAATGCAAAACCTTTCCACTATGTAGCCTCTGTCCTTTTGACTACCGAACAATCAATCAATGTGGAAGTTAATAGTCTTTCAATGGGCTAGCTCTACTGCACATGAGAAGCATGTTCTGTTCATGAAGGGATCTCATGCTGGACAACAGCGAAGTGAAACTACATTTAAAAAGTGCAGTCCGCTTGTGCCAGCTGCTGTAGAAGCACAAGAACTGCTACAGAGCCTGCCTATTACACCTCTGCATGAATGAATGTGTGCAAACATTTGCAGAAGAGAGCTAGTTGCTGATTTTCCTTCTGCTTACAGTTCTTTGGATCCATCCAAGAACACTTAACTCCAAATGCAATATGGACTTTGTTCCATAAGGTGCTGGAAATTGTATCTCATTTATATTGATGGGTTTGTATCCTCTCTCATGCTCCTTGTGAGTTATGTGCAAACAGAACTTATTGATTTGCTTACTGGTTAGCCTGGGAGGATAGGGCAGGTGGCAGCTGGCACTGGTGTCTGAGATCCTTTGTTCTTGACTTTCCTAAAGAAAAGAACTGTTGGTGGAAGCGAAACCTATAAAACCTGCTTTCAGCAGCAGCATACAGCATGTAAGATCAAAGTGCAATTCATGAAGAGCAGCTGCTTAAACATTAACCAAACGCATGGAGTTTTTCTGCACTTGCTGTTGAATTCTACAACTTGAAGGCAACAAAAACAGTACTGAGCGTAGCAACAGAGCATTGTGGTTGCAGAATGCTTGCTTACATTTGGTAGAAATATCTAATCCAGGGGTGTCAAACTCATTTGTTAGGAATAGGGTTGCCAAGTCTAATTCAGCAAATATCTGGGAATCTGGGGGTGGAGCCAGGAGACTTTGGGGCGGAGCCAGACTTTTCCATTTCCAAAATAAATGCATAACAATACAGCAGTGCAGTTCACCTAAATAGTCATCATTTCCTCATCTCCCAATAGCTGCAATTCTAATAAATGAAAGTGAAAACACTTTACAGGTGGGGGGAGCCTGTAAAACCAGGGATCCCCCACTGGGACCTGTGGATTGGGAAGCCTAGTTAGGAGGATCCAATCTGACATAAATGAGACCTTGCCAGGCCAGGCTATGTTTGTCATAAAATGTAATGCCAGGGAACAGAGATATAAACTTTATAAAGGACACAGATAAGCACAATGGTTTTTTTTTTAAAAAACCCAAAACATAAGATATGCTTAAAAGATTACCACTCTTGCAATAGTTCGATTATTTAACATTTTCTGATAACTGACACCTCTTGCTCTGAATTATTGCATCAAAATCTGGAGAATCTGTGTTTAGTGATCTTGAGTATGCTACTCAGATGTTGTTCAGGTGTGTGGCTGTAAGTTGCAAACCTACCTTTGTTTTATTGACATTCATTACAGAAATCTCATGGTCAGTACTTTGAGCCTAAGACTCAGGGGAAAACATAAAATGGCTGGGCATTGTGAACTTTTGTACACAAGTTGCTTCATGCGCTGGTCAGCCAATGGAAAAAAATAGAGGCTTTGTACTGTAGCACCTGTGTAATTCAGCAAGCCTGGCAAAGCAAGCTGTGTGACGCAGAAAGAAGCAAGAGAGAGAGAAGGAAGCAGATGGCAGTTGCTTGTGGGCCTGATGGTAGCCTTCTGAGCGCCTGATCCAGCCCTTGGGCCACACGTTTGACACCCCTGAATTCTAATTCATTGTGCTGGAAGACAAGAGTCAACTTTCAACTGTGTGAGATGCAGTGGCAAAAATATGCAGGGAACCAGAACTGACAGAACATTATTGAAGTACTCATATTTCACCTACCTGCAAAATAAGGGAGTTTTGGCAAAAAATTGAAATCCCTGCTCAATAGCTAAAAAACTCTGGTTCTAAAGAACACTGAAGGCATTGGGCTATAGGCAAATGCTCCTCACAGTTATTCCTATTGGTGTTCTTACATGTACAATGCATTGGGAAATACCAACTCTGAGCAAGTTGGAAAATCTGTGTAAACTGAAGTGCAGAGGCTAAAACTGGGAGGAGACAAAATGGCTGTGCTTTAATAATGGCTAACCGAGGCCATAGCTGCCAACTGGGATTGTTGCTTCTCCTAAGTGAATCTGTTAACATCTGAGTGGCATCAGCTTCTAAAGGTTAGATGAATGAATACTGAGATAGGTTTGCACTAATTTTGGCAATCCCTCTCAAGGGATCTTTGTTTGGTGCAAGTCTCTTTTAGGTGTAGGTGAAAGATGTGTTCGCCATAACTTTGGGTGATGGACGATAATGTTTTGCTTATAGTGTGTATTTATTGTAAAGCTGGCTTCATGGTTGGGTGCTCTGACACTATGTGACTTTAGGATTTTTGATTCTTGTTGAATTTTGCATGCTTGTACTGCTGTATGTCTGTATAGAACATTTGTCTTGCAATTGTTTTTATGATAGCTGATTGTATTTAACAGTTGAGAGCTAGCAGGGTGTGGTTGTTAGAGTGTTTGACTAGGATTTGGGAAACTCAGGTTTGAATTTCCATTCTGCCACAGAAGTTCACTGGCTGACAATGGGCTAGTCATACATTTGCAGCCTAGCTTACCTCACAGGTGGTATTGTGAGGGTAAAATGGAGGAGAGGAGAACAATGTAAGCTACTTTTGGTCCCCATCTTGGAGGGGAAATGGTGTTTGTAAACAAATAGAAGACGTGGAGGAGGAGGAGGAAGAAGAGATTGGATTTATATCCCACCCTTTACTCAGAATGGCTTATAATCTCCTTTTGCTTCCCTCTGCACAATAGGCACCCTGTGAGATAGGTGGGGCTGAGAGAGCTCTCCAAGAACCGTTCTTGACCAGAACAGCTCTGAGAGAGTTATGATTGACCCAAGGTCACTCCAGCAGGTTTATGTGGAGAAGTGGGGAATCAAACCCAGTTTTCCCATATTAGAGTCCACATTCCTAACCATTACACCAAACTGGTGAGTCACTGTGAGTGCCATTTTTGGAAGAAAGGCAGGATATAGCTGGTTCTTTTAAATAAAGAATAGGGAACATCAGTTTTTGTAAGCATATTGTAAGCATGAACAGTAAAACAGCAAAACATAATATATAAAACTGCTCCTCTTCAATGAACCTGCAAGTATATTTCATTCAGAACCTACCTCTCACCTTGATTTGGCTCTGTAATCCTCTTGAAACTGAAGGAAAAAAGCAGGAAAATGGTTTTGTTTTATTCTATTGGGCTTCTTTGGGGTACTGAGTACTAATTTGTATGTATCAGATTGCGTTAAAGAAGATAATACAGAACTAAACTGCCTTCCCCCCAGGCATGAAAGCATCACTACGATAGGCGAACAGGATTTACCATAATTGGGACTGCAGCAAGTCTGGAGTTAAATCCTTTTGTTACAAGTTGGATTGGAAGAATGAATTGGCTCATGTCAATAGATAGTATACCTGAAGGAGTGAATGGGAGTTGTAGCTCTGGTCTGTCCATTTTATAGCACCCTGGAAGAGTTGCTGTCCTGAGGAAATGGCTGAAGTGTACTAATTTCAGTGGTGAACCAAGGAGATCTTTTGTCTTTTCATCTCAGTAACAGAGGAGGCTAATCCCACTAAGCAATGGTCCAACAGCCATTATCAGTGTTAATTTAGCAGTCTTCTTCCTCTTTCCCAGCGCAATGTAGCTGCACTCACAACGAACTTACTTGGAGTGGGCTAGAGGTCCTTTGGGTTTGTCCTATTACATATATATTAATGCTGTTGTCTCTGTTTTCTGCTCCTCTGTCATGTGGAGCAGGGGGGACTTTTATGATAGTGAATTTACAGACATCTCTGCCTTATTTGCCATGAACAAAAAGTCACTTAAGCAATAATAGCACTGCATAAAAACTGGGATAGGATAGGATATAGTTAATATTCTATACAATGTTGCAACTTGCCCAGAGATACTGATGGCTAATGCATATTTATGCAAAACAATATTTACATCAGCTTCATCAAGTTACATCATTTATTGTTTTGCTCAGTATTGTGGAATAAGCTTAGAAGCACCCAGAATGTTTTACAGTGCTGATTTCTCATGTGTAAAAGAAGTGGTGAACCCAGACTTAGCTTAATGCTACAAGATTGTTGGCTAAAGCCTACACATTTCCTCTTTTACTGTTAGTTTTACAAACCAGTTTTATTATTGATTTTGTTCACTGATTGGACATTTTGTTTTGATTGTAAGCCACCTTGGGAACTGCCAGACTGAAAGTCAGAATGCACATCATTAAATACACAGAGCTATTACAGAATAAGTAGAAGAAGAATCAATGCTCAAGGGAAAAAAATCCACAAGTGAGCAAAGCACATATTCTGCTAAGCAAAGCAGGTCTGTT
This sequence comes from Heteronotia binoei, assembly GCF_032191835.1. Taxonomy (NCBI): domain Eukaryota; kingdom Metazoa; phylum Chordata; class Lepidosauria; order Squamata; family Gekkonidae; genus Heteronotia; species Heteronotia binoei. The sequence goes on from NC_083229.1 coordinate 83,664,655, forward strand.
TGTTTAGGAAACAGAGGGTAACTTCAATTGGATCTTCAGTGTGGTAGTTTGTGAAACCAAACTATGATTCCCAGGGGGCAATTTGATAATGTGCATGTGTGCAGCACCATCAGCATGCATGCACTCACTCACAAGCTACGAGAGAACTCTCAGAGAATACACACTTTTTTTTAAATGAAAGATCATAAACACTGAACAATTCCAATGGAGCTGAATGGAGTTCACTCTCCAATGCTTAAGATGTGGTTTTCAGACTTTTGGTAGCTAAACTTTCATCAGCTAGCAGAACCCCTCAGAAAGTTTTTATTGTCTCCTAAGCAGGAATGATGACAACAAGGAGCACCTTTGTCAAATAAGAACAAAACTAAATGTCTAAATCAAAAGGATAAGAACCTATTCCTCAATCAGTTTATTTATGTTGGATTCACACAAATCCTGTGACATTCCCATTTTACAGACCTGGGAACTGAAACTGAGAGAGACTCAATCTTTATTCTCTCATAGACTCACTGGATGACTGGGAGTAAATCATTCACTTTCAACATCAATTTCCCAGTCTTTAAAAATGACCATAGAGTTGTTCTTATTCAGAGATACACAATATAAAGCCCTTTGTAGATCAAGGATGACATATACATCCTAATCTTTTTTTTTAGGGGAAGGAATTGTCTAAAATAGTAATTATGATTAGGATATTAGTAATACTAATTTATAGCTTGAGGTCTTTTAGAGCCAAACCAGACAGTTGCCTCTCTCTTTTTAAAAAAATAAATTTAAAACTATTGTGTGTAGCTGCAAGCTTGAGCAGAGAAATGGCTCTAAACATTCCCTTCTGCTATTTTTTCATATAAAACCCTTGCTCCTCAGAATGCTTTTCTACCTTTAGTGCACATGATATGTTTGCTCATATCTCCTTCTCCCATGGGCATAAAAAACAGCTGGCTGGGCTGATTACATACACACATACACACACAGAGAGAAAGAGGGGAATGGGCTGAATAGCCATCCTCCTGCTATCCATCCATTCATATGGAAAGCGTCCCATGGCTGATTTTAAACTTTAAAAATCCACTGGCAGAATATTATATGTGTTTGCTGTGAACATTCTAGTTCGTGCTCAGGATACATATAACTAATAAAGTGCAGGCCATTTGAATAAGGACAACAGTACAGGAAACTCTGCATGTGGCATTCCATTGACCTAAAGACAGCCTTTGACTCCATATCTAGAAAAAAACTTTGGGAGAAATTAGAAACTACTACTATCGACCAAAGGCTTCTTAATTTAATGCAAGTATTATATGTTAACACATCTATTAGAGTCAGATGCAATAGGAATGGGCACCTTACCAACTCCATTCCAACAGCAAAAGGGGTGAAGCAAGGATGTGCATTGGCATCTTTATTATTCATCTTTTATACCAATGATATGATTAGTAGCCTAAACAACATTTCCTATCACCCCCCTACTCTAGCTAATAGAAAGGTCCCTGCACTCCTATATGCCAATGACACAGTACTCCTCTCTAGAACACCTGTGGGGCTCAGAAGAGCACTTCAGGCATTTAGTCTCTTCTGTTGCATGAATTTTGCAAAAAAACAGAGATGGCTTCAAGGAGGTGAGGGAGATTGTAATGAAACACCCCCCCCCCCAACAGATCTCCAATTCTCCCTTAAGCTATTCCTGGAGGGTCTCTGTCCCACGTGAACATTTCAAAAGGCAATTGGGGCTGCTGAGGGAGGAATTAATTGGTAAAAATTACCCTCATTTAGCTCTTAACAGTGCCATCCTACACAGAGTTACTCCAGTCTTAGCTTTGGCTGGAGTAATTCTACATAGGATTACATTGTACACTGACAACAATATCAAAAAGCATTTGAAAAATGTCTAGGTATCCGGGCACCTATCCTGAAACATTCCACACCTGAGTAGCTATATGCCTAAGTGTTCACATTAAGCGAACTCACTAGGATGGATCATGTGAGTGATGTTGCATGTTCTTTAAAGGCTTAGTCTGAAATTCTGTGCTAGTTTCTCAAAAGTAACAGTCTTCTGCTTTTATTTTTGCATCAATCCAAGCAACAGGATCACTTCATGCAATGGGGGGATGTGAACTTATATTGAAAAGTCACAGCTCTTACAAGCAGTGCATTATTGTTTTATTAACTTGCTCTTTTTTACATTATGGGAAACATTAATCTATTTACATTTTTTGTCCACACACCAAGTCAGTAGATAATCCTATGAAAACCCCATTTCATAATACCATACATTGCTCTCCATCTCTCTATACCTCCATTGACAGGCTTTGCAAGTTGTATTCCAGTTTTGCAAATCAAAAACATATTTATTATCATGACTGGGAATGCAGGTAGACTGTGAGTATGCCAATGATTTACATTCTGGTTAAAATATGCATTATAACTTAGAAAAACCAAGCAGTAAATTCACAAACATAAATTTTAAATTAAAGTGATAGTGCACACCAGAACCTCAAGGGAACACCCAATAAATAAATTGGAATATATTACAAATAACTTATTCCTATATACCTGTTCAATATTAAAATGTTTAATCATTACTTTATCCATCATTACAAAAAGATTAAAGAGTATTTTATGGAAAGGTCTGCAAAAATATAATAAATACTTTTAAACTTTCAATGTAGGAGGCCAAAACCAAACATTTTAAAAAAATATCCCACCACCCAGGAAATGCCAACAGATCTGCCTTCAAGAACTGATAACAATTGTTTCACTTAGATTAGGGTTTGTTTGCTTTTTAAAAAGACACAATTTGAATAAAATAGTAAAGGGCACAATCCAGTCAAAGGCAAGCAATTTTTAGTCCCATTTGTTTCAGTGGAAAAGTTCCAAGCGCTTGCTTAATTTTCCCATTGATATCAATGAGACACAAAGTACTTTGCCTGAATTATGCTCTAAATATATCACTGTATGTTTGCAAGGTGGTAGTTAATGTTAGGTGGTCAATATATGGCAACTGTAGGGAATAAACATTCTCTTATAAGGCTGCCTGATTCAAAGGTGTGTTCTGCCAGCAAAGAAATGGTCAGGATGGGACTGCTGTCCAATGTGTTAGTGCAATTTCACAAACCACAGCCTCATGCTTGTGTTGTATGCAAATATTTGGAATCTGTTTATTAACAGGGCCTGCTGGAACACCAGGCAGTAGTTCTGTTCATACATGGAGCCCGTATGAATTACTATACCTCATGATATTAACATCCTTTTACAATTAATACCCAAAATATTTGTGACATTTAAATGCAACTATCCTCATGTGCCAGTTTTTGGGCTGCAGATCCTCACTGTATTCATTTGTGTATATGCCCAAAGAAAAGCACTGGATCTTACTAGTAAGTACCTGTGTATATGCACCCAGTATATGAAGCTATCAGATTTATTGCATAATCCTGACACAATTGTTCTCCAATAGCCTGCCAACCAATCTTAAATTCTGTTCCAAAGAAGTTCAAATAGACAACAGCAATTTAGCTGCAAAATCATTTTTTCTGGCTGCTGCTCTGTACATCTTCATACAAATGAGTTCCCAAATCTCTTTAATACATAACATGATGATATATGATTAAAGGTGGCAATTGGCACTATGCAGACTGCAAACAGTATATGAGCCTTCATTGCTGCTACAAGTTTAGTGAAACATACTTTTAAAATAAAATAAACCAAACCTAGCAAATACAATGCAGCTGAATCCTTGCAAATCAGATTTTTGCCAAGTTCACTTAATGTGATGCATGTGACGAGTTATACTGGATTTTTCATCCTTCAGTTTTAAAAGTCTTTAAAATATTAAATTATTAGCCCTTTACTTGTAAAACACAGCAGTGATATCTTGTGCCCTGTTTATAAACACACAGCTAGGATATATCAATGGCTTTGAGAGGTAGCAAATTCTCTAGTGGTTTTACAAATGTTTTATGAAAGTTTTCTTTGTCTGAACCTCTCCTAAATTCTTGAATAAAATTAAAGTTAGCACCTGTCTACGATGCTGTGTCATGTGAAGTGCCTTGGCATGGCCGGTTAATGTGCATTTCCCCCAAAAGGTCAGCTTTTCAAAGGTAACTGATGATGTTTTGAGATGTACACTATACAATTATGCCAACCATGCCATTAAGGTTTCCACAGTTGGAATATTTTGAATGTTTCGGGAGCAAGGGCACTGAAATCCATCTCTGGTGAGATGCAAAGTATTCATCATCCCTACTCTGTTATGAAGCATCTCTTGTTCATAGAAAGATCTCCCTTAGTCTTGTGACAAGTAAGGGCCACAACCTGCCATGTTCAACATGGGTGCCCAGGTAAGAAAAAGGATGCTTCAAAGAACAAACGGACTTGGATTCTTAATATGGCATCTGAGAGAACACTAATGAGAAAGGACTACAGATGGCTCAGACCTTAAATATATTCACTTGAATCAATGGAAAGCCTCATAGTGCTGTTGTCAGTAGGATGTGGACCAGGCTTTCTGAGTGAACCCACTAGCTCCACAAAGGCACAGTCTGCTAGTCCTATAGCGATCCGTGGACAGGGCTCATATAAAATCTGCATCCTATCATGCATACTAGTGGGGTGCTGCTGGATGCCATTCTTAAACTCTGTGGAGCTTTTTGTCCTCTCTGCTGCCATGATAGCTGGTGTAAAGATTGCACAGGCAGAGAGCTTTCCCACCAGTCTTGTTTCATGGGATGGTTTACTGCTCTTGATTCAAAAGAACCTACAGCTACTTACGGAGTGCAGCCTTTAAAAACTGTTCTGTGGAGGAACGTTTCTCACCAGCTGATGATCTCTGATAATTCCTTGGTTTTGTTAAATTAAGCATTCTTTCTTTAAAGAATAGACCAAAGGAGAAACTTGCACTCAGGGGTGAAGCGTATGATGCAAGCAGTTGGATTTGTGGTGTGGAAACATGTATTTCATTTACAGCAGTTCAGCAACAAATGATTGTTAAAGTCTGTGTGATATCTGAGTCTCATCAAAATTAAGACATCAATTAAACCAAAGCTATTGTACTTTGAAGGGGAAAAAACCCAAAACATGATGTAATCCATACATTACAATAGGAATTGATAATATAATACAATCTTTAAAATTCTCACTAGTTAGTTTGGACAAAAATATTCCTGCAGCCATTTTTGCATCTTATCACTTCATTACCCTTTTATTGCCTTTTCCAAAATACATTATTCCTTGAAAGGCTGATTTTTTTCAGTCTTCTGCAGATTAAAAAAAAAAAGTTTTAAAGTGAGGCCAAGGAAATAAAATTGAGGCAGTTTGTGCAGCTGCAGGCTCTCTCTATGAAATCAGGTAAAACTCAGCTATGTCACCTTCTACTCAAGCCGCAGGCCCCCACCACCTTACAGTTGCCAGGTGAGAATCTATGAGTCTGAGGATCAGAATAAGGAGTGCCATTTTTTTTAAACAATAGTCACAAGAAGAAGGGGTTCTGAGCTGGAGCTCCTTTCATTCTTAATGAGGAAGACAACAGAATCTTAGTTTACCCTGCAATACTGGATCTCCAAAATACCGTATAATTGAATATTGCTGTACACTAGATAACAGACTAGTTTTAAGGACCAAGGATGAGTTAATTAGTGTATCTACTGTACAGGTGTTTGTGTGCGTGCGTGTGTGTGTGTGTGTGTGTGTGTGAGAGAGAGAGTGCATTTGTATGTTTTGTGGGAGTCTTTACACGAGGCAATTGGTAGCATCAGTACATGTGACAAAGCATTAGGATGACATGGGCAAACCTTTAGAAAGCAAGGATTATTAGCAAAATCTCTTGGAGGACTGACAACTACGCCACAGAAGTGTTACTTCATTGGGAGAGAGGAGAGAGATAAAAGGAGGGGACATACAAATACTTATTGGTGTCTGTGAGCATGGACCTAGAAGGGCAGATTATACAAGAGATATTTCTTGCCATCAAGAGTCCTCTTGCTTGAATCCCTTCATAGCCTGGTCTGGGCTTCGGGGATGTAAATCTCAATGCTTTCGGCGCTTTCAGTGGCTGAGTTCTGACGGACAGATGCGGCTCGTTTGGCAGCCATCAGCCGTTTCCGGGCCTCCTGACGCTGTGAGCTCTCCAGAGAGCGTTCCCGTATGAGTGGCACCTGACCTTTCGATGGCTTCTTTGGCACTGGAGGAGGAGCCCTTCTCTCCTGATCAAAGCAGAAGGTTAATGACATTATACAGCTTCTTAGGGGAAAAACAAAAAAAAATGGGGTAGGAAAAAAGTACTAGCACAGGTCGGTAGTTAGAACACACATTTCACCTAAAGTTTGTTAGTTCTTATCTGAATTTTTTTTCTTCATTGAACTGGCTTTTATATTCCTAGATTCATAAAATAATGCTCTCTTAAGGGAGAAAAAGGTGGCATTGATAGCAGCGCTAGTTCTCCAGGGCATGGTGTTTCAGCTACATGCCTGGTGTTGAAAGGGCTGAAGCTCCCACAGCTAAATATTGCATGTGGTTCCTTCTGAGGAACTCCTCTTCCTAATACCAGGAATTAGAAAGGACAGTATTTTATACACTATCACGGCTTAAACTAATACAAAGTCATACATCTAAGCTATCAAAAGGCAGCTATGTAAGGAAGACAACCCATTAACCCACTGTTAATTTAAAAATTGGGATTTCTTTATCAAATTATTGAACTAGAATAGTGTGTAAAAGGTATGAAAGACACACACATAATGAAGCTCCCCCGTCCCCTTATGTACAATATACATATACAACACTAAATGGGCTTACAACACTGAGCATTTACGGGTATATTTCACAACCATATAAGCTAGCAGGTTGATGTAAGTTATCACAGCAATATATATGTATATATTTTTAAAACAATGTGTGCTTAGAAGTGAGTGACTGATTTGGATAACAGCTCACACAATTCATTCTTTGGCTATTGCCATAAAAGTGCTTCTTAAAGCTCTGTAGAATTGTGCTCAATCAGCACCAGAAGTTTACATTTTAATTACAAACTCAAAGAAGCTAGTGGCAGGGACTCAAAAGTCTTTGTGAGAACATATATTAATCATCACTTTGGCATCCAAAGATCACATGGTTAACAAAAGAAAACTTATATATACATGCTATATATACATACATACACACACACACACACACACACACACACACACACATATATATATATATATATATATATATATATATATATATATATATATATATATATATACATACATATATATATATATACATACATATATATATAAATTCAGAAGAGGGAATCTTCAGAGAAAAATGTATGTTACATTTGGCCTGGCAGGATGCTTCAGTACAAAGTACAAGTTTGCAGTCCCTAATCTTGTATGGCCTTCCATTAGGACCATGCTTTCCTAGAGAAGGGACTGTTAATTCCATTACACTATACACATTTCATTTTAGGTTCTAATTTTCTCTGTGTTGATGACAACAGCTTCATTGCTCAATCTGTATGAGCATTTTAATTGAACAGAATTTGTTCAAAAGTTACATTTATTCAGCATGCAAAGGTTTATCTATGCTATTTATTGAAGGCTAAAAAGTAGATGAACAAATAAAAAACATTAATTCACAAACACTACCTTTAAGTATGGAAAATGACCCTCAAGTTTAAGATACTAAACACATCCATAAACTTTGAATGCTATGGTAGCTGCGTACTGCAGAGTCTCTATGTACCCATTACATATGGCAGAAATACCCCTTTTTCTTTTTTGTTGTATGGGGCCTTTATCAGTAAAATAATATTTTCTCAATCTTGGTGATAAAATATGTTATGCAACAAGGTCTCTCAACACCTAATGGAAAATGTTAGTGTATTATTATTATATGTAATTTAGTGTTTAGCATGTTGAAGGCTTTGTAGTAGTAATTCACTTCTAGTTTGGTCCAGGAAAAAGGAAAGGAAAAGCATGGGCCACTTGCAAACACTATGTTGTAATAAAATGTGATGTTTTACTAACTGTGCTTTTTTAAAAAAATAATTATATTTCAGGAATTTTGCAGGGCTCAGCTGAATTTGGCATTTAAAAATGGGCATTATGGAGAGAAAGTTAAGTAGGTAACTTTTCTGTGATTCCCTTCTGTGCATTTTTAAGGGATCCATTTTTTTTATTTCTCAGAAAGAATGCAGAATGCTGTTTGTCAGCAACAGAAGACATCATGGTTAATGGGAGGGATGTAACCAGTAGTAGACTATCTGACAGGCTAATATCCAGTTAAACTTAATCCAGGATCCTTCCTCATCCTTTATATCCTCTCTTTCCTATATCTCACAAAACAAACAAATTCATTGAAATACTGAAGATATAAGAGGAAACCCCATGCTTCAGAACAAAATTGACATTTTGTGAAAAACTGAAATATTTGCACCTTTATTAGATAATTACTCCATTTGTTTATATCTTTTTGACTCAAAAACAAAAGATGAATATACAATTCCCCTTAATTATAAAACTAATGGAACCAAATGAGTTTTCAAAATACTGTGTTTAAATGCACCAGCTTCATTTCTAAAAACAGGCATTAATGCAGATATTGTAGACAAAACTACTTCAGATTGTCAAAACCAGTCTGTTATGAGAAGAAAGGGAGAGCAGTCTCCCTGAGCTTGTTCACGGTATGAAACTGAATTGGTGCATTTTCATATGAAAGGCAAAGATGATTTAAAACTCTGGATTAGCCAGTAGTACCTGTATATAAAATAATCTGCAGCCTCCAATTCTGAATATTTACTTTGTTCTTCCTCTACTTCTGGAAATGGAAATTTTACACAAATCTAAATAATCTCAATATGTTAATCTTGTTTTGGATTTTATACAATGCTAACATTATGAAACATTAGTAAGATTAGAGTTCCCAATCCCCAGTTGGGGGCAGGGGATCCCATGGTTTGGAGGCCATCCTGCCACTTCAGGGTCATCAGAAAGCGGGGCAAGGGGGGAGGGAAATGTCTGCTGGCAACTCCATCACACCCTATGGAGACCAATTTCCATAGGGTACAATGGAGAATTGATCTGTGAGTATCTGGGGCTCATGGGGGGGCCTCTTTTTTGAGGTAGAGGTACCAAATTTTCAGCATAGCACCCAGTGCCTCTCCTCAACCCCCCCCCCCAAGTTTCAAAAAGACTGGACCAGGGGGTCCAATTCTATGAGCCCCAAAAGAAAGTGCCCCTATCCTTCATTATTCCAAATGGAAGGAAGGCATTTAAAAGGCATGTAGTCCCTTTAAATGTGATGGCCAGAACTCCCTTCAGAGTTCAATCATGCTTGTCATAACCTTGCTCCTGTCTTCACCCCCAAAGTCCCCAGATATTTATTGAGTCAGACCTGGCAACCCTATTAAGGATAAAAGGGGAGCAGTACATTATATATTTTAGGGTTAGAAACATTACATTACATTATTTTCGACTTCCTTGTGGGAAAAAGTATTTCAAGGATTTCAGTTTTTTCAAAATGTCCACCCTCCCTCCCCTGGATACACAGTTCTGGACTCTGGAAAAGAAGAGGAATAATAATTCAGTTCATATACAAAAGTTCTCAATTCCCTCTCTTTCTTCCCCCTGCCAACTAAGGTATCCTTAGATCTCTTATATCAGCTGTATACTTCTGTTTCAAATTAAATACTTAAAACCTGGTTCTGTTCTTATTGATGCCATTGGGGCAGGCCCAGAATATTAAATGATGTTCTTCTGGGCCAGATCCCATTTTTATGTGCCTATTCATACTGTGTGGTAATATAAGATGGCTACATTTCCCCCAATATCTGCTCCTGACACAAAGGCTGAAAACAAACAAACAAACAAACAAAGCTGTGTCAAAGCACAATAAAAAGTAAAATTCAGTTTACTCTTAGAAATGCAAGAGAACATTATTTGCCGATCTATTTAATGTTCCAGTGCTAGATTATATTAAATGAAATGAGGTGAACCCAGTTATGAGATCGGCATCTAAGAAATCAAACAAAAAACAATGACATGAGAGGGTTACCATGTAACTTCTATGATGGCATGGTTGGAGAATACCCACACAGTTATCGGTGGGTATGGGGGTTGGTTACCAAGTCAGTGATGATTACAGTGGTTCCCTAAAGTTCTTGCTTACACATTTCACAGTGCATTAGTAGCAAACAGAACTCTTACGCTAGGCAGTACTATGGACTGTCCATATTATTTATTTAAATTTAAGAACCAATATATGAGGCAGTTCCTTTCAACAGTTGATTATCTAATATGGTTATACGTTAAGTATAATAAAACAAATGAGCACATTCCCATTATTCAAGTCACAGAAACAAGTTTGGTTTAAAAATTTGCCCGAAACATTTTACAGATAATATCCCAGGTAATTAATATGTAAACATTTTTACAATGAAGTTAATCTGATATGAGCTCCATTTCACGTTTTTTTAAACGTCAGTGCTGTATTCAGAAGCCTATTTAATTTGTCCAGTATTTGTGCAGGGTTTTAAATGAAGCATACAAAATCGACAATGTTCTACCTTCTTGTCATGCGCATCCATCTGTTTCCAATTATTGGCCTTTAACTGATGAAGTTCATCAAATTTCATACTAATATTTTCTATGGACAACTGCAACATATCCCAAAACCCTGCTAAATCCTGGGAGGCTGGTCTCGGATGTGCAGTAGGGTTCTGTACAACAGAGAAAAAAAAGGGGAGGGGGAAAGCCATGAAAGAAAATATTTTTTCTCAGAAACTGTTTTGGAAATAATTGCGAAAAACCTTATTACTTTTTACCTCAGTCTAATGATACCAGTGAACTAATGAACTATTGTATTAGACTCACTTGGATTACATTGAGACACAGAGGTTATTTATGCTAAATAAACTATGATTTATCATCACTCAGATTTGGTATTGAGTGTCATTAGGATTTCAGATTAATCTGAACAAAGTTTACCACAGGAGTGAACCTCATCTTCATAGTGGAGTCTTTGATAAAGAGAAACAATTGTCTGATTCAATCATATTTTGTTTCACTAACTGGGTAATCGATATTGGCAGCTTATGTCTATAAGAAATATCATTGATTTTTCAATCTATATATAACATATATTCTTTAAGTATGGGGCAAGATCAAAGTTTTAGTTACAATGCTATTATATGCTTCTTTAGATAAGCTTAAAATGCCATGTTCTGGGATAAATCTTCATTGGTTATGTTTTTGTTGTGTGTATTCTAATTATGCATAAAGCCTTGCCCAAATGTATGCTATAGTTGACTTGATACATACAACTGAGATCTAGCATGGGTATAAAGGACTTTTTTTGTAACAGAAACTCCTTTGCATATTAGGCCATATACCCTGATGTAGCCAATCCTCCAAGAGTTTACAGGGTCAGCTGTAAACTCCAGCAGGATTGGATACATCAGGGGTGTGTGGCCTGATATGCAAAGGAGGAGTTCCTGCTACAAAACAAGCCCTGGGTATAATTTAGTAAAGGTAACGTTGAAATGATTTCAGCTGGTGAAACACATGTTTAACTCCTGATGATAATGAATGGGACTTGGAAATGATGGACTTCAATGGTACTCTAGCTTAGAAAGCCACCTAAATTTAAAAAAAGATGTGTAAAACTCTGCCCATGAATAGATTCACAGATTTATCTGCCAAAGTGTAAAGAAAAAGGACAGTGTGATGTAGGCCCAGAGTAGATCCTGGTTGATATAATCTCAATCAATGCTGCTAAAATGATACCAAGAAGAATTCAATGAGGCACAAGCATACAGGGTCAGTGCAAACATGAACCATATCTTTAATTGGAGGCAGCCTTATGCAGGTGTGCTTTATGTAGAACTCTTAACTTGCATTCAGATTGCAAACTTAACCATTGTTAAGTTAAAATGTGCACAAATCTGCCCTGTTGCTAGGCTTGTGCATGCATCTTGTCCCTCCCACCTTCTTTTTCACATGAAATGCAATAAAAGTATCCTGTTTAGAAACTTCAGAATGCAAGTGCATGGCTAAACTGGAGTTAGTTTCTCTTCACTAACCAAGATTCTACACTGGAGTTTAAAATACTTGCTCATGGGCGAGGGCGAAAAACTAACTATGGTTAACCTGTGTACTTGCATTTATAAACCACGGGTAGCTGGGGCTAATTTCTAATAAGAGATACTTATACAATGCTCCATGTGGGAAGGCAAGGGAAAGAGGGAGAAGTGAGGTACATGCTGCATGGCAGAGCAACAAGCTATGTTCATGCACATTTGACCTTAACCACAGTTAAGTTTGATATATAAGTACAACCTTAAAAAGATGGAAAAGTGTCTCATCATACTTATGCGGAGAGTAAAACTTTCTTTGTGGGCAAGTTAAACAGCTCTCACTCTCTCTCTCTGAGCCACAACTGATGATTTACCATTATAATGATATGGCGACACACAACCCCACCCCCCAAAGAAGAGGTAAAGGTAACCCCTTCAACCAGAGGTATTGCTATTCCCTTCAAATAGCTAGCAATTGTAAGGACACAGTCATATTATATTATCAAATATAATTAGAAAAAATGCAGTGATAATGATATATATCAAATAATACAAAAAGCAATACCACAATTCAAATACCCACAGAATGCATCAGCATATAACTAGAAATATCAAGGTCTGCAATCAAATGTGGGTGCAGAATAGATCAGAAGTTCATCAGTACAGACAAGATATTTTAAATGCTCTGAATAATTTTCAAGGGAAGACAGTTGATCAGTTTTCTTTAGCTGATTCTCATTTACTGGAAGAAGAAGAAGACGAAGACCATAAATTTATACCCTGCCCTTCTTTCTGAATCAGAGTCTCAGAGCGGCTTACAATCTCTTTAACGTCTTCCCCCATAACAGACACCCTGTGAGGTGGGTGGGGTTGAGAGAGCTCTCCCAGAAGCTGTCCTTTCAAGAGCAACTCTTACAAGAGCTATGGCTAACCCAAGGCCATTTCTGAAGTATATTAGCAGAACAGTATCACACACACACAACCCCAAAGCACACACATACACACACTCATTTTACTCCATTGTTCCACATATATTAGACCAGGATTTCCACCTGCCAATACTTGCCCTGGCACCTACCAAATTTTCCAGAGAGTGATTGTAAAGCAGAGCTTATTATTTGCTGCTCTCATTCAAATGAAAAGGTTTTCCACAGCTGCAATTGCGGTCACTGGAAAATTAGGAGAACTGATAAGTATTGCCCCTTTAGGTTTCCTTCAGGCTTTCCTTTTTAAAATTCTGTTTCTTTCTCCTCCTTGGGCTTTCTATCATTTCTTTTTATTCTCTAATCTTTCCCTCCCTCCCCTCAGACTTTCCCTCATTTCTTTTTATTCCCCTTCTGTGACTCACACCATGGCTCACAGACAGGGGCGGCGCTGGGGTTTTGCCACCCCAGGCTGCCCCCATGCCTGCACCCCCCATGAGGGTCGGAGTTAGGCCATGCCACCTCTTTTGTCTGCCTGCGTCTCGGGCAGGCGAAAGGGGCCACAGGGCCATTCTGCTTGGCTCCCAGGCTGTCTCTCCTGCAAGGGGAGGTAGCCAGGAGCGAGGCCGTGCTGCCTCTTCCCTCCACCCAAGTCTTGGGTGGGTGAAAGGGGCCATGGGGCGGGCCATTCTGCCTGGCACCCAGGCTGTCTCCTCTGCAAGGGGAGGCAGCTGGGAGTGAGGCCGCACTGCCTCTTTTCTCTGACTGAGTCTCAGGTGGGCGAAAGGGGCTGTGGGGCTGTTCTGCCTTGCTCTCAGGCTGTGCTGCCTCTTTCCTCTTCTCGAGCGGGTGAAAAGGGCTGTAGGGCCATTCTGCCTGGCTCTGAGGCTGTCTCCCCTGCAAGGGGAGGCAGCCAGTAGCGAGGCCGCACCACCTCTTTTGTCCACCTGAGTCTTGGGTGGGCGAAAGGGGCAGCGGGGCTTCTTCTGTCTCACTCCAAGGTTGTCACCCCTGCAAGAGCTCTGAGCCCGGCTAGGAAGCCAGGCTTGGAGGAGAGCACACACTGGCGCACCATCCGGCCACTCTCAGCTTCCTGATCCAGAAACCTAAAAGTGACAGGGCGGGTGGACGGGGCATCCAGCGGTACCCTGTAGGTGAGGTGGCACCCCATACGGCCACCTACCTTGCCTACTCCCATTCTCTGGTCATGCTCACAGAGAGCCACATTCATTAGTGACCAAAAAGGCTACTTATGAAATATATAACCTTTTAAATTAACAGAGTACCTCTACACATGTAGGGCTGTCTCTCCTCACCCCTATTGCCAGCCCTTGTGTATCTGGAGTGAAGGGAAGGGATTCCCTCTCTTCCTCTCTCCTTACCAGGAGGCACAGCAGGTTGGGCAAGAAAGTGAGGCTGCCAAGATGCCCAGAGGACCACCAGCTAGCTGTTAAGAAACGGGAGTAAAACCACCCCCTGCTATGGCCAGCTTACTCTTCTCTTGGGCGGCTGTTACGGTAGTTAGCTTACTCCCCTCCCAGCAGTTGCCCCAGTGCTGAGATGAGACTAAATAAGCTACAAAGAAGGTATGTGTGTGGGGTTTAGAGCAGACAGGTCCCTTATTTCTCTCCCTGGAATAAGGCTTCAAGGTCAGGGAAGCTAACAGCTTACCTATCCTCCATTTCCTCCAGCACCAGCTGTTTTAAGATTTACCGTTTTCGCACACAGCTCACCTCGCAGTTACAATCCTGTTCCCGCTGCAGCGTCTGGTCGGATTTCCCACCATCTGCGCTGAAGTTACAGGAAGTGCCGCAGCTTTTGCGTAGCAAACGTAAACCGCTAAAACCCAGTTAACGTTTGCTACACAAAAGCCATGGCACTCCCTGTAACTCTGGCACAGATGGTGGGAAATCCGACAGACGCTGCGGAGGGAACAGGATTGTGACTGCGAGGTAAGCTGTGTGCGAAAACGGTTGTGGAATCCATCTGCCAGCTACAGGTTCTACTGATCAATGAGCTTACCCATGTTCCGTAACAGTGAGTAAGTACTATGTTGGGGAAAAGCCAGCAAAGATTGCAGCAAAGCCAGGGTGGCTATCATTCGGATGAGAAGGTTCCAATTTCCCCAGACCTGCCTATATCAGCACCATTTTCTATGTTCCAGTCTCCAGCAATGGACGATCCTCTCTGCCAGTGGAAAACCTTTTTGTTTTTGAAAAATCAGTGTCATAATATAAAATTTATATTTGCTCACTTCATTTATACCACACTTTTCTCTCCAATAGGGACCCAAAGTGGCTTACAAAGTTATCTCCTTCTCTACTGTAGCCTCAAATCAACCCTGTGATTCAGCTAAGAGTGTGCGAGGTAGATTAAACCTAAAAGAATATGTGTGGTTCAGGATGGACAAAAGAAAATCCTACTTTACAAAGAGAAGGATTAAATTGTGGAATTTATTGCCAGTGGATGTAGTGATGGCCACAGGAATAAACAGCTTTAGAAGGAGATTAGATAGATTCATGGAGGGTAAGTCTATCAATGGCTACTAGCAATGACTGACTGAGGGGAATGACTGAGGGGAACCTCCACAATCAGAGTTACTAAGCCTCTTAATCCTGGAGCCAGGAGACATCAGGGAAAGGCCTTAACTTCTGTGTCCTGTTGTTGGCCATCCAGAGAAACTGGTTGGCCAGTGTGAGACAGGATGCTGGACAAGATGGGCCATTGGTCTGATCCAGCAGGGCTCTTTTAATGTACCAAGATCACTCAGCAAACTTCCATGGTAGAGTGGGATTCAACCCTCAGTCTCCCAAATCCTAGTATGACACTCTAACTAATACACTTGCTGGCTCTTGTTATAGCAATAAGATAATTACTGATTTTCAAGAATCCTGTGAAATCCCCCAGTAGTATGGGGTGGTGGTAGCTGCTGTGGTGAACTGAGGAACTCACGTAAAACTGACAATGTGTAGGAGGGGTCTAGATCTGATGATCTTGTCATGGCTCCCCAGAGTCATGTTGTCATTTGGCCCTGAGAACAACCTCAAATATGGGTGGGGTTTTTTTCATGTTTCTCATAAACTTTGATGATTTTAAGAGCCAACTGTTGCAATAGGAGTAATCATAGTTTACAGCTGTGCAACTTAAAAGAGTATAGTCCTTCTTGACTGATCCTCCAAGAGCAGGGCTGAGCCAGGCACCGTGAAGCCCAAAACATGTGGCCCGGGGGCCGAATTAGGCCCCTAGAGGGCTCCTACCAGCCCCCCAAACAACTGGCTGTCATCTGCTTCCTTTTCCCTCTCTCTTGCTTTGCCAGGCTTGCTCAATCACACAGGAGCTACAGAGAAAAACTTCTATTTTCTCCATTGGCTGAGGCGCCTCCCTTGGGGAGGAAGAGGGGGAGGCTGAGACTGCTTTCCCAGGCTCTTCAATTGCACAGCAGAGCTACTGAGCAAAATCTCTCTTCCTTCCATTGACTGAGGCTCCCTCCCTCCTGATCTCCTGGGGAGGGAGAGAAAGAGCCAGAGCTTACTTTGCCCAGCTCCCTGGATCCCATTGGAGAAATACAAAGAAAGCACCATTAAGACAAATAAGTGTTAATGTTTTAAGCATGTTTTACTTTAAGGGTTTTTTAAAAAAAAATTGTGTTTGTCTGTGTCCTTATAAAGTTTATATCTCTGCTAGCTAATCTTAAATCGGTACACACATGGCCCAGCCCAACAAGGTCTTCTTTATGTCAGATCCAGCCCTCATAGCAAATGAGTTTGACATCCCTGACCTATGCTGTAATGCAGCTGAAGTGCCCATTGTAAAGCTAAGCCTCTTTAGCTTGATGTATGCAGCAAAGTATTCTTCCTCCAGGTTGCTGCATTTGGTGGTAATCCCTATTTTAACCAAATTTGCCAAAAGTATTTTTATTTATTTATTTATTTTATGATTTGTATCCCGCCCTTCCAGTAGTCTTTATGTCAGCCAGTTAAAGGAGAAGTGAGTTGTTGACTGCTTCAAGATAAGGTAAGAAGTTGTGTGCGCACCCACAGTGTTTCATTTCTAGATTTCTAGATTCTAGAGAGGTGACATGATAGAGGTTTACAAGATTATGCACGGGATAGAGAAGATAAAGAAGTACTTTTCTCCCTTTCTCACAGTACAAGAACTTGTGGGCACTTAATGAAATTGCTGAGCAGTCGAGTTAGAACAGATAAAAGGAAGTACTTCTTCATCCAAAGGGTGATTAACACATGGGATTCACTGCCACAGGAGGTGGTGGCGGTTACAAGTATAGCCGGCTTCAAGAGGGGATTGGATAACCATATGGAGCAGAGGTCCATCAGTGGATATTAGCAACAGTATATTGTTGGAACTCTCTGTCCGGGGCAAGTGATGCCCTGTATTCTTGGTGCTTGGGAGGGGCAACAATGTGAGGGCTTCTAGAGTCCTGGCCCCACTGATGGACCTTCTGATGTCTCCTGGGTTTTTTGGCCATCATGTGACACAGAGCGTGGGACTGGATGGGCCATTGGCCTGATTCAACATGGCTCTGTTATGTTCTTATTCTGAGTATGCTCACTTACTGGTGTTCTATTGTGATGTTATTCATATTAAATTAGCAAAACAAAAAAAAAAGTCTGGCCAACTCAGTATTGGGAGAGGATGTATAGGATGTATAGTGTATAGGTTTTATACACTTTAGGACAGTGATGGCAAACCTTTTAGAGACCGAGTGCCCAAACTGCAACCCATAACCCACTTATTTATCGCAAAGTGCCAACACAGCAATTTAACCTTAATACTGAGGTTTTAGTTTAGAAAAAACAACTCATAGTGAAATTAACAAACTGAAAGAACATTTGGTCTGGATAGCATTTGCTTAGGAAACCAACAAAATAGTAACATGTCAGAATGGGAGAATGATGGTGAGAGTGTCATAAGGCAATAAATGGAGACTGTTTATTGCTCTGTTGCTTGCAGGTCTGGGTTAAACTGAGAACATGCCTTTCCCAGAGGTGTTCCTGTTAACATAATTTACTTTTGAACATGTACATACATTATAAACATCATTCTTGTTTGCCATTAGGAAAAAAGAATACATTAAAATATAGTGTGTTTAGCAGGAGCTGGTGGTTAGGGTGTCCAAATCAGATCTGGGAGGTCCTGATTCATATGCCCACTCTGCCTTGGCAGCTTGCTGGGAAACCTTTGACCAGTAATATACTCTAAGTTAACCAGCCTCATACGTTTGTTGTGAGGATAAAAGAAGAGGAGAGTGTGTCAAACCACTTCAGTGTCCTTTTGGGGGAGGAAGACAGGGGATACATGATGTTAGTTAATAAATTAAGTTGATGAAAGGAGTCCACTGATTTATATGGCTAAATCTGAGTCCAGCAACACCTTAGAGAATAAGATTTTTGAGAGTCAAAGCTCCTTTTATCTAATTGAGGGAGCTCTAATGCTGGAAAGCTTGTGCCCCCTCCCCCAAATCTTGTTGGACTCTAAGGTGCTCCTGGGCTTGAATCTAGTTACCCTTGGAAACTTCAGGGATAGTCTGAATTGTATTAACTAGAAAGTCTGATGTGAGAAAGGAGGGCCAGTTTGGTGTAGAGGTTAAGTGCGTGGACTCTTATCTGAGAGAACCAAGTTTGATCCCCCACTCCTCCACTTTCAGCTGCTGGAATGGCCTTGGGTCAGCCATAGCTATCACAGAACTGTCCTTGAAAGGGCAGCTTCCGGGAGAGCTTCTCTCAGCCCCACCTACCTCACAGGGTGTCTGTTGTGGGGGAGGAAGATAAAAAAGATTGTGAGCTGCTCTGAGACCCTGAGATTCAGACTGAAGGGCAGGATATAAATCCAATATTTTCTTCTTTCTTTAAACCAAAACTGTAATCCTGTGCATTGTGTAGAGAGTAGGTGCCACAGTGCTCAATGTAGATTACTTCCGAGCAACTATGGAGAGCAAGCCCAATGAGGAAAGGCTAAGGGACTTGGGGATATTCAGTCTGGAGAAGAGGAGGTTGAGGGGGGGAGACATGATTGCTCTTTTGAAGTATGAGAAGGGCTGCCACATAGAGGAGGGCAGGGAGCTGTTCCTGCTGGCAGCCCTTTTCATACTTCAAAAGGACTGGCATAGGAAAAACTTTTTAACAGCAAGAGTTGTTCAACAGTGCAATTGACCCCCTCACTGGCAGTCTTTAAGCAGCGGATGGACAAACACTTGTCAGGAATGCTATGGAAAAGAACAGGTTGCTTACCTGTAACTGATGATCTTCGAGTGGTCATCTGTGCAGTCACACTGATGGGATATAGGCGCCTGCGCCGATCTCGATCGGTATTCTTGAAAGCTGCGGATTTCCGCGCCCCAGGCCCAGTGCGCATGCGCAGAAGCCCCACTGCGCATGCCCACAGGGACCGGAGCGGACATCCCGCCAGTTCCTTCTGACCGCTGCGTAAGCCCTTAGAGATGGACCGGCAGCGGAGGGGAAGGAGGGCGGGTAGTGTGACTGCACAGATGACCACTCGAAGATCATCAGTTACAGGTAAGCAACCTGTTCATCTTCTTCGTGGTCTCTGTGCATCACACTGATGGGAGATTAGCAAGCAGAGTCCTACCTGGAGGAGGGTGCAACGGTCCATCATCGAGAAGCCTCTTGAAGCACCGCACGGCCCACTGATGAGCGTCTACGCCAGTCCAGGTCCAACGCATAATGGTTTACAAACGTATGCGGGGAGGACCAAGTGGCCGCATCACAAATGTCCTTCAGTGGGATTCCTCTCATAAAGGCTGCCGATGTCGCTAGGGCTCTAGTGGAATGAGCTCTAATCTGTCTTGGCAGGGGCCTCTTGTTTAACAAGTAGCATAGTTTTATCGTCTCAGTTATCCATTTGGAGATCCGCTGTGACGATACTCTTACACCTTGAGATGTTGTGGAATATGAGACAAAAAGTCTAGTGTCCTTACGTCCAGGCCTCACTCTATGTAAGTAGAACGAGAGTGCCCTTTTTACATCTAGAGTGTGAAGTTTCCTCTCCCAGTCTGAACTTGGGTTTGGAAAGTACACGGGTAAGCATATTTCTGCATTCAGGTGAAAGGCAGATGTCACTTTCGGAAGGAAGGTTACATCCGGGCGCAGCCTCACTCCTTCCGCGCTGAATTTCAAGTATGGGTCATCGCAGCGCAACGCTGCCAGTTCACCGACCCTGCGGGCTGAGGTAACGGCCACTAGAAAGGCTGTTTTCCAAGACAGTAATTGCAAGGAACATGTCGCCATTGGTTCGAAGGGTTTTCCCGTTAACGCCTGCAACACTGCTGGGAGGTCCCAGGCCGGGGCTGGGTCACGTACCGTAGGGTACAATCTTGCTAAGCCCTTTAAGAACCGTTTAGTATCAGGGTGAGAAAATACCGAATGGCCTCCCAATTGTTCATGGTTAGCCGATATAGCTGCCAGGTATACCCTCACCGATGACACCGTTAGTCCCTTGTCCATTAGTGAAAGCAAAAAGTCTAATATTAGTGGCAGGCCTGCTGTCCTAGGTTCTTTATTAGCCTTGTTAACAAATTGGGCAAACCTTGTCCATTTATACTGATACGATTTTCTCATGGATAACTTTCTACTATTCAGCATGACGTCAAGGGCTCTGTCCGACAATCTCGTCACTCCAGCCGCCAAGCTGTGAGTTTCAGGTGGGGTACATCGTGGTGAAGCACCCTGCCGTCGTGAGATAGTAGAAGGTCTGTGCTCACTGGAAATTGGTGGAACCTCCCGTGAGACAGCCGCAGTATCGGGGAGAACCATTGTTGTCTGGGCCACCATGGTGTGATGAGAATCCCCTTGGGGCGTTCCAAATGAATCTTGTGAACCACCCTCGTGATCAGTGGGATCGGTGGGAAGAGGTACACGTGCCGGCGGGACCATGGGATCAGTAACCCGTCTCCCAACGATAGGGGGTCCGCCCCCCCTCTGCAGCAAAATTTTTCGCATTTTGAGGTGCTGCATGTGGCAAACACGTCCACTTCCGGTGTGCCCCATTTCTGGAACACCGGCCGAAGAAACTCCCAATTGAGTTCCCATTCGTGGAGAGAGGCCCCCCCTCGACTGAGGTAATCCGCACAGGTGTTCAGATTGCCTGGCAGATGTGTGGCTACTAGAGTTGTGTCCAATTCTCTGCAGACTTCCCAAATCCTTAGGGCTAGAAAGCACAGTTTCCTTGAAACCGTGCCGCCTTGTCTGTTCACATAAGAGAGGGCAGTGGTGTTGTCTGTCAAGATCGCTACCGTTCTCCCCGTAATCAGATGTTTGAAGGAGAGGACGGCATGATGTATGGCCAGCAGCTCCAGGAAGTTGATGTGGTAACGCAGAAGATCCTGAGGCCATTTGCCCCCCACACACATGTCGTTCGCGTGTGCACCCCAGCCCCACAGGGATGCATCCGTGGTTATAGTCAGCGTGGGAGTCTGCCTGTGGAACGGGGCTCCCTGGAGGAGGTTCTGTCTCTCCTGCCACCAGGGCAGGGTCCAGAGCACCGACGGTGGGACCGTCAGTTGGCGTGAAGGGGGGTCTGTTTGGCAGTTGAACACACGTAGGAACCACAGCTGCAGTGTCCTCATGTGGAATCTGGTGAATCTCAGTACTGCCGTGGTCGCTGCCATCAAGCCCAGGAGGCGTTGAATTTGGAACGCCGTGACTGTAGGGTTGGTCAGGAACACGTGTATTAGAGATATGATGTCTTCCGCCCTTTGTGTCGGCAGGAAAGCCCTGCAGGCTTTTGAGTCCAATATGGCCCCTATGAATTGCACCCTCTGGGAGGGCTGCAACGCCGATTTCTTTAGGTTGACCTGTAGGCCTAATTTTTGCAGAAGGGCTAAGGTGACTTCTACGTGCCGTGCTAAAAGTATTTCCGAACTCGCTACCAGCAGCCAGTCGTCTATATAGGGAAAGACAGTGATCCCCTGTAGACGCAGATGAGCAGCCACCACCACCATGATCTTTGTAAAAACTCTCGGTGCCGTAGAGAGGCCAAAGGGCAAAGCTTTGTATTGGTAGTGGGAGTCTCCAATTGTGAATCTGAGGAACTTTCTGTGGCCCTGATGTATGGTCACATGGAAGTAGGCATCTTGCAGGTCTAGTGTGGCCATCCAATCCCCTTGGTTCAGTAGGGGTAGGATGTTCTGTAGGGAGACCATTCTGAATTTGTGGTTTTGTATGAAATTGTTTAGGCCTCGTAAGTCCATGATGGGTCGAAGGCCTCCATCCTTTTTGGGGATGGTGAAATAACGGGAGTAAAACCCTCGCCCCTCTTGGTTGGTTGGCACCTTCTCTATCGCATCTTTTTGGAGAAGCGATTGGACCTCTTCCTGTAGAGTGAGAGATGCTCTGGTGTGAATGACAGTGGGAACTGTGGGGTTTTCTCTGAATTCTATTTGATAACCCTCGCGGATTATCGACAGAACCCATTTGTCCGTAGTGATTGTGGACCATGCCGGAGAGTATGGGAAAAGTCTGGTATGGTGTGAGTCCGAAAGGTAGGGGGCAAAACAGGGGGAAGGGCAGTCAAAGACCCTGTTTGGACGGTCTATTCCCCTTTTGTCTGGATGGCTGTGACGAATTAGGTGAGTACTTCGTTTTCGGGTTGTACGGCGGCTTGGAGTAGGTTGAGGAACCTTTGGGCCTCCATTGTTGATCGGTGGGTTGCTTGGAGAATGGCTTCTTACTCCAAGGTTTGTTCCAGGAGCGTTTCCCCTGGGTTCTAGATGACATGGGAACCCCCAAATTGCGAGATGTTTTGATGCTTTTGTCCATCTCTTGCAATATGGTGTCTGTGGTGGAGCTGAATAGCCCACTTCCGTCAAAGGGAAGATCTTCGATGCAGGATTGTGTATCCGGCTGGAGTGCCGTCGACCTCAACCAAGAGTGGCGTCTTAAGGTGATAGCTGAGGTGAGTGTTTTTGCTGAGATGTCACCTGCATGTTTAGCCGAATTAATTTGCTGCTTAGCTAGTGCTATGCCTTCCTTTTGAATTTTCTTGAGTGCCTGTTTGGCTTGTTCTGACAGGTCCGGAAGTGTTGATAACTGATCCCATAGGGCGTATTGGTAGCGGCCCATGCACGCGCCATAATTTGCCACCTTTATTCCCAGCGAGCCTGCCGTATAAATTTTTCTGCCTAAATTGTCCAACTTCTTTCCCTCCTTGTCTGGAGGAGAAGCATGTGTCTTTCTGGCCTTTGACGAGGACGCCACCACCACCGAGTTTGGCTTCGGGTGGGTAAACAAAAACTCGGCTGTGGATTCCTGGACTCGATACATGTGGTCGAGTCTTCGGGAGCCTATTGGTATTGAGGCTGGCTTGTCCCACGATGCTTTTGTCGTGTGTAGCATCACCGTAGTAAGCGGTAAAGCTATGGCCGTCGAGGTATCCAATTGCACGACATCGAACACGTTATCGGTAACCACCGGCTTGGGTTGGACCGTCGGTAGCGATAGAGTGTGTGCCATCCTTTTAATTAAATCTCCATATGATTTTAAGTCCTCTGATGGAGATATGGGCAACTCATCGCCTACCTTGCTGGATGGAGCTGGCTCTTCCGGCGAAGAAATTTCCTCTCGGGGAGAGTCTTCCCCGGATGTTGGGGAGTCTTCTCTGGATCCTGAGTGCTCCGAGGAATGCTTGGGTGTTTCTTGGGCCCTTGGTGACTCGGGAGTCTTCCGCTCGGGGCTCCGAGATCGTGGGGTAGTTTTCGGCTCTTTCGGTGGCGTTGTGTCCGGTGGTTTCGACACCGACGGTGTGTGTCGAGGTCGGTATGACGTTCGGGATCTGACAGATGCTTCCGATTGTTGGTCCCAATCCAGATGTCTGGGAGGGAACCAGGGGAACATAGAAGGCATGGGGCAGGACCCGTAGAGGTACTGCCACTGTCTTTGATCCCACGACATTGTAGGTGGTTTCGGTGGAGAACGATCCCTGTTGCGAGATCTCTCCTCTGAATCTCTGGATCGATGCCGATACCGGGGAGCGTGTCGAGGGCTTCTTGAACGGTCGCGCCCGCGGTCCTCCCTCGGCGTGGTAGATCGATCTTCCTTGGGGTGCTGGGTTTGCCGACGATCGGGGCTGACTGATGGTTCCCTGATCGGCGTTCGGGGTTGAGCGGTGTCCTCCACTGTGTGTATCTCCAGTGGGCTGCTCTCCGCTCCCGACCTCTGGGATAGCTCTAAGTCGCGATCCGAGTCGGATGAGATGGCGATCTGCGTCGACATCGATGCCAACACCGGGGGGCTTAACCGGCGGCGTGGGGAAGCGAACAGCTTCAGTGGCGGTACTCTCGCCGTCGATCCCGATGGTGACGTCGGTAGCGAAGTCGCGGATGATCGGTGTTTGTCCGATTTTTTCTTTTTCTTCGCTTCCGGCTGCAGTCCCTTCTCCTCCCTTGGCCGTTTTGCAGGAGTGGAGGAGGCGGACTTTAGTGCCGAGCCCGATTTTGTGGGGCATTCGGCGTCGGAGGTGCTCTTGTCGGCGCCGAGCGACTCCGATGTCGACGGGGTGTGCGTCGCTGCCGACGTTCGTTTAGGCGACAGTGCTTTCTCCATCAGTGCCGCTGCTAAACGACCCGCGCGGTTCTTTTTCGTCTGGCGGGAAAATTTTGCGCAGTGGACACACGCGTCGGGGATATGCGTTTCTCCCAAGCAAAAAAGGCAAAGAAGGTGTCCGTCTGTGGGGGAGATCTTGCTACCGCAGTTCTTACACCTTTTGAAAAATCCCCACCGTTTTTCCATACGGGGGGGGGGGGGGGGTGAGGGAAAGGCGGGAAAAAGGGGGAAAACTGAGGGAAAAGTTTCGGAAAATTCTTTCGCCTTCTCCCTCCCTAGTCTTTAAAAAGACTGTTGTGTGGTCTATGCCAAGTAAAGTTCTATAACGTTCAAAATCCAACAACTAGCAACTTCCAAGAAAAGGATTTCTACCGACCGTGCGAGAGATCGACCGATCCAAGCGGCGGTCAGAAGAGAACTGGCAGGATGTCCGCTCCGGTCCCTGTGGGCATGCGCAGTGGGGCTTCTGCGCATGTGCACTGGGCCTGGGGCGCGGAAATCCGCAGCTTTCAAGAATACCGATCGAGATCGGCGCAGGCGCCTATATCCCATCAGTGTGATGCACAGAGACCACGAAGAAGATCCAGAACAGCAGTGCAACAGTTCAAAAGCAGCTTATCAACAATTTGCCTTATGTCCCTGTAGCTTGAAAGAACTCTGCTCAGATACTACTATCAGAAACATCATATTTGAAAGCAAGGAAGCCTGCAGTTCCTCCCTTTCCACTCCTAAACCAGAGGCGATCCCGGCTGCTGTTTCTGCCAGATTAGTGGGATCCAACATTTCCTGTAATAAACCCACATCCCTTCAAAAAAAGTGCTTGATTCAAGGCCTTGATCTCTCCTCCCCCCCCCCCCCCCCCACAATCCCCACACACCCATACTCTCTTCTGCCCTTCGGCTTGGACTGTGCCACAACAGTTTTGAAATATGAAACGCAACCAGGTCTTGGCCACATGAAAATGTGAAGCTGCCTTATACCCATCTCTCTAGTGCAGGGGTGGCCAAACTGTGGCTCGGAAGCCACACGTGGCTCTTTCATACACATTGTGTGGCTCTTGAAGCCCCCACCAGAGAAGGCATTTCTCTCTCTAAACTATTTCTTCAAGCCAACCCAGCCAGTGGCTTGGAGAATGCATTTAAAGTTCAAGTCACTTTCTTTCCATCTCTCTCTCTCCCTCCCCGCCTATCTTCCTTCCTTCCTTCTCTCAGACATCTGACATTCGTGTCTTGTGGCTCTCACACATCTGACATTTATTCCATGTGGCTCTTATGTTAAGCAAGTTTGGCCACCCCTGCCCTAGTGGGTCCCATCTAACCCCTCCCTAAAACTGCAGGAACACCTGCAAGGAATTTTCCTCTGTGTGTTGTGCTTGGGGGCTGAATTGTGGTTGCACCCCCCTCCACATCAGAATTCCAATGGTGCCCACGAGCTCAAAAAGGCTGGAGTGCCATGTTGTCTCTCCGAAGGAGGCCCAGTTAGGGTTGGCAGGTTTAGGTTGGGAAATACCTGGAAATATGAGGGAAGGAGCCTGAGTTTGGGGAGA
This sequence comes from Heteronotia binoei, assembly GCF_032191835.1. Classification (NCBI taxonomy): domain Eukaryota; kingdom Metazoa; phylum Chordata; class Lepidosauria; order Squamata; family Gekkonidae; genus Heteronotia; species Heteronotia binoei. Next base: position 83,690,758 of record NC_083229.1, read on the forward strand.
GGAGGAGTTTCAATGAAATATGACTCCAGAGCCTCGTGAGGGGGGCAGGGGGCGAGGGAGTGCATGTGCCCACAGAGAGGGCGCCGAGTGCCACCTCTGGCACCTGTGCCATAGGTTTGCCACTACTGCCTTAGAACATAACTATACATTGCATTATTCTCAATTCCTCTCTAAGTCTGCCATGAGGACTCTCAGTTAGACATACTTGTGCAGTCTTGCCAATATTACCAGTGGTCAACAGCGGTAGCTCCCCTAGAGTCTGCTTAGGGAAGTCTGACTACCCACAGCTCCACCCCTTAAAAGGATGAGGTGAAAAAAGAGTTGGGAGTAAGCAGCAAAGTGGCTAAGTTTGCAGATGACACTAAATTATTCAGGGTGGTGAGAACCAGGGATGATTGTGAGGCCCTCCAAAGGGTTGGCGAGTGGCATCAATGTGGCAAGTGAGGTTCAATGTGACCAAGTGCAAAGTAATGCAAATTGGGGCCCAAAATCCTAAATACATGTTGATAGGGTCTGAATTGGCAGAGATAGACCAAGAGAGAAATTTTGGAGTTGTGGTAGATAACTCACTGAAAATTTTGAGACAGTGTGAAGAAGAAGAAGATATTGGATTTATATCCCGCCCTCCACTCCGAAGAGTCTCAGAGCGGCTCACAATCTCCTTTACCTTCCTCCCCCACAACAGACACCCTGTGAGGTGGGTGGGGCTGGAGAGGGCTCTCACAGCAGCTGCCCTTTCAAGGACAACCTCTGCCAGGGCTATGGCTGACCTAAGGCCACGCTAGCAGGTGCAAGTGGAGAAGTGGGGAATCAAACCCGGTTCTCCCAGATAAGAGTCCGCACACTTAACCACTACACCAAACTGTGCAACTGCAATAAAAAAAGGTCAACGTTATGCTGGGGATTAGTAGGAAGGGAATTAAAAACAAATCAGCCAGTATAGTATGTCCCTGTATAAATCAATGGTGCGTCCTCATTTCGAGTACTGTGTACAATTCTGGTCACCGCACCTAAAAAAAGATACTATAGCATTGGAAAAAGTGCAGAAAAGGGCAACTAGAATGATTAAAGGTTTGGAACACTTTCCTATGAAGAAAGGTTAAAGCACTTGGGGCTTTTCAGCTTGGAGAAATGTTGACTGAGGGGTGACATGATAGTGGTTTACAAGATTATGCATGGGATAGGGAAGGTAGAGAAAGAAGTACTTTTCTCCCTTTCTCACAATACAAGAACTCATCAGCACTCCATGAAATTGCTGAGCAGTCGGGTTAGAACAGATAAAAGGAAGTACTTCTTCACCCAAAGAGTGAATTCACTGCCACAGGAGGTGGCGGCAGCTACAAGCATAGACAGCTTCAAGTGGGGATTGGATAAGCATGTGGAGCACTGGTCCACCAGTGGCTATTAGCCACAGTGTATTGTTGGAGCTCTATGTCTGGGGTAGTGATACTCTGTATTCTTGGTGCTTTGGAGGGGGGGAACTGTGGGAGGGCTTCTAGTGTCCTGGCCCCATTGGTGGGCCTTCTGATGGCATCTGGGGTTTTTTGGCCACTGTGTGACACAGAGTGTGGGACTGGATGGGCCATTAGTCTGATTCAACATGGCTTCTCTTATGTTCTTAAGCAGATCAGTCTTCTACCACACTTGTACTTGTCCCATCTGGGGTTTGGTCTACTGGTTTCCAGCAGCATTGGAGGCATTGCTTGATGGGGTCTCATCCTGGAGTTTTGCACAGTGCCATAGAATTACAGAGTGCCCCAGCAAATGTTTTGCAAGATTCATACTTGGAAATCAATGCTAATGGATGCTTCAGGCCCTGCACATTTGGGAACTGCATTCCGAGCACAGAAGTTTCAAAGAAGATCTGATCAAAAGAACTCATGGCAGATGTGAAGATATTAAAATGTGTAGTTAGGTCTTTGGAGAAAATGTTCTGGTCACAATGTAAGATATATTGATTTTTATAAAATGTTATAGCTAACCTCTGATTTGCTTGAAACAGTTTCCAATCAAAAGTATAAAATATAATAATAAAAATTCAACAGCAAAGCTAAAATCAAATATTATCACCAACAAATCAGAATTATTGTACAGATAGTAATCATACACATGGGCTCAATCAGGTCAAATCAGGGAATTTTTTGTAGAAAAAGCCCAGCAGGAACTCATTTACATATTAGGCCAAACCCCCTTACATCAAGCCAGCAGGAATTGTGTTCCTGTGCATTCCTGCTAAAAAACACTGGGTCAAATGTATCACAATATAAAAACAACCACTTGCCACAACATGTTAAAAGAAACCATGAGAAAAAGAAACCTGAAAAGGTTATGGAAGTCAGATCAGACCCGCAGCTGGATATTTTATAGTAAGGGAGCAAAGTACACTGGGGAGAGTGAATGAGTCAACATGTCCCCATCATCCCAAACCCTGAGACTCATTGAGTGAGGCCTGATGATATCATGAGTGGGTTATAGTGATGTAATGGAGAGGCAGCTACTGATGTTACACTATAGACTATGAATAATATGCTATAGTAGAGTATGAATAATAGTACTGCCACATATCACTAGGTATCCACTACATGGATCTGGGTAATCTATATTCTTTTCTCAAGAGATGTCACAGAGTATAAGGTTGGATGGTAAGATTGAAGTGGAAGAGATGGCAATTAGTGCTTTAATTTTGAAACTGGAGATTCCTCAATTATACCAGCTTGCAAATCACTCCCTTCAACCTAGAAATTATTCCCCAATAACAAGCAGATAGTGGTGTATTGTTATAGCATAGTTGACCTTCACTGTGCTCATGTACAGAATGTTTGCAGTTTTGGCATTTGGAAGGATGAATTTAAAAAATGTTTTAGATTATCACAAATGCATTTGTATTTTTCTGCAGTGAGAAAAGATTATGCCTCCTCTGCCCTTTGGCCTTCTGCTCTGAAATACAATTTTTTCTGAGAACTTCTACAGTTTACATCTGTCTGAGCATGCTAGTCCCCAGGTCCAGGTGAGGTTCCCTGGATCAGGGCCGGCACATCCATTAGGTAGCCTGAGGCGGCTGCCTGGAGTGTGGCCTGGGGGAGAGGGCACTGTTTTCGGCTCTCTCTCTCCCCCGCCCTCGCCCCTGGTGAGGGAAATTTCCCAGCTTGGCAGTGGCAGCGCGGTTTGCACAGCGTGCCCCGCTGCCGACTGCCATAGCTCCATCTCCTGCACTGTATCTGTGCTTCCAGATACACAGACACAGCGCAGGAGGTGGATCTATGACAGTCGGCAGCAGGGCGTGCTGTGCAAACCGTGCCGCTGCTAGCCAAGTTTGCCAGTACTAGGAGCGAGGCTGGGGAAAAAGAGTGCACTGGGTGGGGAGGGGCACCATGCCTGGGGTGCTGGCCTTGTGTCGACACTCTAGCGCTGGTGCTGCCCTGGGTTTTGCAGGCTTCTCCCCACAGCCAGCCAGCTGGTTGGTGGGCAGAAGCCTCACCCTGACAGCCACTATGTGTCTTTAAATCTCGGCAGGCTTAGAAGAAGCTTGGAAACTGCTTGTGTTTTGGGAGGTTTGTGTGCCTCTAAATTTCAGTAGGAGGAAAGCTAGATGGGGGTGGGCTGGAGATAACAGGCAGAGCCACGTGGCTCTTTCCAGTGAGTCTGTGAAGCTGTGTGAAAGTAAGACAGCACAGTCTCTCTGTTTGTTTTGCATTCTTTTCAGAAGTTGTTTGCACAGTAAAATAGATAATAAAGAGTAAATTAGAACCTGAGTATGAGATACAGGAAAACTCCACCCCCTAGACTACTCTGGTCAGTACTTTTGTTTTCCTCTGTTAGTCTGTAGAAGATGATTGAAATACAGCAGGCTGTTCTATTCAACAACTCCCGTGAGTATATTGCCCCAGTGAGATCACAAAAGTGTGGGCTTGCAAACTGTGTTTATTTTGGATGCTTTGTGTGTGTGTGTGTGAGTGTGTGTTCCTTAATAAAGCCATGGCAAGGGACTTGTGGGGGTATGACAATTTCACTTTAATTTAGTGGAAGTGCATCTGCTGGGGAAGTCTTTGAAGGTAAAAAGAGAGGATGAGGAAATGAAGACTGTATTCAGGGGAACGTTTTAGGGAATGGGAAAGTCTCCTTGTTCCACCCTCAAAGTCTCTAGGCTCCACCTCAAAGTCCTCAGGTATTTCCTGAGTTGGATCTGGGAACCCTAATTGCATCTTTTTAATCCTTTAGTACTAATCCTAGATTCTGCAGAAGGAAGGACATGAGCTTGCTATGGTTTTTCATTCTGAACATGCTCAAGCCACACATTATTTCTCACTGGCAAAATACAGCAAGCTAGCTTGCAATTAATTGTTTAAAAATATCAGGCTGAGATTGATTTTTCTGCTCCTGCCCTCTATGACCTGAGGCAAATTTGCTACCGCTAACAGAGGAAACACAACTCTAGAATTTCACTCCAGTTTATTGGGGACATTAAATAGCAGAGAAACAAACAAGAAAAAAGGAAAGGGACTAAGGTTATGGAACAGAGGATATCAGAATTCGGTCAGTAAATGGTTAAATAACTTGCCTCAGCTTTCTTGCCTTCTACTCCCCCATTCCTTCCCAGGTAATCTGAATTTTAAAAATGTGAGGATATCTTTCCTTATATCTCCACAATGGGAGGGGGGGCAGGGAAGCTAGACATTTACTTCTTTAAAATGAAAGTTGGGAATTTAGAGAGGAGACATATTTCTGTGAGGCATTACTTACACCTGACCCCTGTAGCTGTGGGTCTAGGACAAATGAATCTCTCAAAACCAAGGCATTTTTAAGCAACAAGTAATGGGGAAAACTTGCCTATCAAAGCCAGTTTTAAATAATTTTAACAGCAGTAAATATTTTAAAATCTTTGACAAATCAAGATATTCACTATAATAAATTGCATATATAATGTCTAGCAAAGTCTTATATGTTTCAGTTGTATGCAGAGTCGTCTTCTGAATTACCTTTCCTCAGTTACAGATATAAAATTGGGATCATGATGCATATTACATACCAGATTTTCTTCACAGAGTTCTCTGAACTGGTAAAATTTCTGAGCCATGAGAAGCTTAGCACTGCCAACAGCACTTCGAATTTTACCTAGAACTGGAAAGAAAGAAAAACAATAGGAAATTACTGTTAAACACTGCCAGGAGGCAAACATGCAAATCCACATCTAGGCAGGTTGGATCTAGGGTTGCTAGCTCCAGTCTGGGAAATTCCTGGAACTTTGGGGGCAGAGCTTGGGGAGAAGAGGGAGTCAACAAGTATGTGATGCCATCAGGGTTTTTTTTTTGAGCAGGAACACACAGGAAAGCAGTTTTGGCTGGCTTGCTGTTGGGAGTGTGGGCCTAATATGCAAATGAGTACCTGCTGGGCTTTTTCTACAAAAAAAGCCTTGGATGCCATAGACACCAATCTCCAAAGTAGCTGTTTTCTCCAGGAGAACTCATCTCTGTTGTCTAGAGATAAGTTATAATTCCAGAAGACCTTAAGCCACAGCTGCAGGTTGGCAACCCTAGCTCTGTTCCCATTTAAATTCTGTGTAACTTCCCTGCTTCCCCTACTTCCACTTTGGCCCAAGTAACCCCAGTAACAGGACCCGCAGGAGCACCGGGGGTGGGGTGGGTGGGTGGGCTGAAGGGCTGTCACAGGATGTGGGGGGGGGGGAGAAATCAGCAAAGATTAACCCCACAAGATTGCAGATCTTTCCTACAGGATCCAGCCCCATACTGTTACAAAGTCTTTTGGAGACAGGGTTACCATCCTCAAGGTGGGGCATAAATAAGAGGCCTTCAACATCCAAACCACCAGTTCCGATCCTACCACTGATAAGATTATGAAACATTCAGAGGCCATTTTATGAATGTACATTCTCAAGAACTTAGGTTTTTGGCCCCAACTCAGTTTACCAGTGCGAAAAATGCAAGGAAAAAGCCAAAATGATAGATTCAAGTGGTTATTCTGTAGTTGTAAGCAAACTCTATCATGTGATTATCTCTCTTAAAATGGATTACTAAGAGCTACCACACACCATAGACCAGAGGTGGCCAAACTTGCTTAACTTAAGAGCCATATAGAATAAATATCAGATGTTTGAGAGCCACAAGATGTGAACACAAGAGGGAGAAAGCAACAGAGAAGGGGAGGGAGGAGTAGGAAAAAAAAGAATGGTGGAAGAAAGAAAAAGAAAAAATAGATGGGAGAATGGGGGCAAGGAAGAGGTGGAAAGAAAGCAACTTTAAATGCATTCTCCAAGTCCCCAGTGTTGGTTGGCTTGGATAAGAGATTTAATGCCTTCTGCAAGCTGGCCAATGGGTTGGTGGGGGCTTCAAGAGCCACATAATATGTGTGAAAGAGCCGCATGAGGCCACCCTGGCCATAGACTATTTCCCAGTTGTTCACATGTCCCAAATTTATGTCATCAAAGATGTGATAGAATGATGTAAAAACTGGACCTAGCACTGTACTTTTCTAATGTGAATCTCTTCTTTATTTTGATTTCCACTAGTACTGATTATATTTTTTATATATTGATTGGATCTCCATTGGTCTTTTTTGGGTCTGGACTTTTATGAACATGCCAGCCCCACTGAAACCTGTAAAACCTTAAATAGTGAACATGCAGTGCAAGCAATGTGCTTCACTGACTCCAGAACACATTAGCATTAATGTGATATCCCTAGATAGACAGTATTTCATATGTTCCAGCCCTCCAACAGCTCTAAAAAATGGCAAGAAATTTTATTTAATTATTTGGATTTCTATCCCACCCTCCCCACAAGTGGGCTCAGAGTGGCTAACAACAAAGTTAAAACATTAAAAACCAGCAATCATCTTAACAGCTATGCAATTGAAATCAACTAAAAGATGGTGAAAGATAAATAACAATCAGATGTAAACCCTTGAGCTGGGCAGACAGAATGGAGTCAATTAGGATTACATAATATCAGTGCTCCATATGGGCAGATGGATGGGCAGTGTTGGTAGGGATGCCAGATGGTTGAGTGGCCACTGACTCGATGAAAGGCCTGGTGGAACAGCTCCACTTTGCAGGACTGCAACAAGTCCCTGATCTCTACCAGATTATGCTCCACCAGGTAGGGGCCAGGACAGAAAAACCCTGGCCCTGGTTGAGTCTAAGTGGACATCATCTTTATGAGGATTTATAAGGAAATGCACAAAAGTATCAAAGTTCAGAACTTGGTCAATAATACAAACATTCCAAATGGACACCTGAGGCATTATATTTTAGGAGCATCACTCTGCCTTTGTAAGAAGTTACTGATGAAAGAGCATGCAGCATACAAAGAGAGAGTGGTGCTTTCAGATTCCTTATGAAATGCTGCAGATGCTAGGGTTAAGGTTACCAGCCGCAAGGTGGGGCCCGGAATTCCCCTAGCATTACAACTGATCTCCAGACTACAAAGATCAGTTCCCTGCCAGTTCCAGTGAACTTGAAGGAGAAACAGAAAAGAATAAGAGTCCCATAGCACCTTAAAGACTAACAAAATCTATCCAGACCGAATGTTCTCTCAATGTGTTAATTTCATTATTTTGCCATTGGATTCTAACTTTTTCCACTTTGCATTCTTAACCACTGCCTGCCACCTATATGTAGTTCTGCTCACTGTACCCCATTCCATTGCCTGATGAAGTATGCATGCATACGAAAGCTTACACTCTGAATAAAACTTTGTTGGTCTTAAAGGTGCTACTAGACTCCTACTTTGTTCTAACAAAATCTGTGGTAGGGTATGAACTTTCACTTCTTCAGGTAAGGAAAAGGAAAAATAAAAATCATAGACTGGTTACAGAGGATGGATATTCTAAGACTTCCAAGGATTAAAAAAAAGAGATTGACTATCATCACATGTACAAACATTGAAGGGCAGAAACAGGTGGGGAATTGAGATGGGAGCAGGACTGCTGTGAGCTAATGTCTTCTTGTGGATTATCATAGTGGATTTTCCCCCTTCATGGAGCAAAATTTGAAGAGGAGTTTGAGAATTTTTTAAAGTCAGGTATTAAACTGAATGGCACACAGTTAGATTCAGCAGCAGAAAATATTAGGATCAAAAGTTCTTACATACAGAATACATGCCCATCAGAAGCCTACAAACCTAGTGACATAAGGAGAAACAGACAGATATATTATATGAGATTTTTAAAAAATTAAAATTTGAATTTTGGTGGGAAGCACTGACCTCTCAGGATGAGGAGAGTTGGAGAGCTGGCATTTGTCATGAAGGCAGCAGAAGAAGCAGGGACGGCCCTAGAGCATTTTGCACCCTAGGCAAAACTAACTTTCCCCGCCCCTCTGCAGCACCACACCAGAGAAGGGGTTTAAAGTTTAAATCCCCTTCTCTAGAGTAGCGCAGCAGCAGCTGCAGATCCCTCCATTCTATCCTATGGGCCCATAGAAAAGAATGGAGTCCATTCTATCCTATGCAGACACAGGATAGAATGGACTCCATTCTTTTCTATAGCTGCATAGGATAGAATGGGCCAACAGAGTATAATGAAGAGAGGGGGGAGATCCTCTCCCTGCTTTTGCACCCCAGGAGTGCAAAGGCAGGGAGAAAGCCCCTGCCTCTCAGGAAATTCTGAAGAGGCATGGGGGGGAGATCCTCTCCATGCTTTTGCGCCCCGGGGTGCAAAAAAACACCCCCCACCTCTCAGAAGACATGGAGAGGCACGGGAGGAGAGATCCTCTCCCTTCTTTTGCACCTCAGGGGTGCAAAGGCAGGGAGAAAGCACCCACCACCTGCACCTCTGGGGAGACTCTGGGAGGCACAGGGAGTGGAGATCCTCTCCCTGCTTTTGCACCCTAGGGGTGCAAAGGCAGGGAGAAAGCCCCCGCAGTCTGCACCTCTTGGGAGACTCCTGAGAGTCTCAGGGGGACTCAAAGAGGCAGCCACCAGGTAGCTGCCTGAGTCATGTGGGGAGAGCCCAATTTGGTGCCCCCTGTCTGCCGGTGCCCTAGGCAACCGCCTAGTTTGCCTAGTGGCAGAGCCGGTCCTGAGAAGAGGCCAGAGGAGACTTCAGCTACTGGGCTGATGAGATAGCAGCTGCTCCAAGACAAGGTGGGGTGCCACCCAGAATGCCAGTAGCAGCATGAGGGCTTTAGCAGGAGAGAGCCTGCCCCTTGCAGATCTGCTGAAGAATAGAGTGGCAGGGGCAGGAGTTTTATCCTGCTGAAAGTTTCAGCTGGGGGTGGGGCTGGCAGCAAGGGACTCTGATAGGGTTGCCAAGCAATCAGTAGGCCTGGCAATCAGCAGAAGGGTTGTGGGAAGGATCTCAGAGCATCACAAGAGAGGTTTTTTTTTTTAAATGCCACCTTGTATACTCACTGGAAGTTGTTATAGGAAGTGACAAAGGCAGTTGTAGAAACTGCTGGAAACTGCTTTTATGAAACCTTTATGTCAGGGGTGGCCAATGGTAGCTCTCCAGATGTTTTTTGCCTACAACTCCCTTCAGCCCCAGCCATTGACCATGCTGGCTGGGGCTGATGGGAGTTGTAGGCAAAAAACATCTGGAGAGCTACCGTTGGCCACCCCTGCTGAATGTGGTTTTATTGCAGAATTTTTGGTTATTCCTAGAGCTACAGTTGTCACTTGCTGTATTAACTTCTGGTGAGTATGTGAGACTGCTCCCCCCCCCTTTGTTTTCCCCCTGCCATCACTCAAAGTGGCACTGGGCAATGAGACCTGGGCATAGGGGATCCCCATTTGGCAGCCTTAGGCTCTGGCTAGCCCTGCACAAACTCAGCTTGGGGGGCGGGGGACAAGGCAAGACAGGAGTTAAGAGAAAAACATGATTTAGAGAAGGGGGTGCGGGTGGATCTGGGCCTGGCAAGGATGGGTGGAGCCCCAGGAATAAGAAGGAAGATGTCAAGGGAGAATGGGTAAGTAACAGAAGAAGAGGAAGGCACACTGGGAGGGAGGCAAGGAGGGTGAGAGAGAACCAGGCCTGTGAGCAACTGGTGCGAGAGAGGGAAGGCAGGAGGCTGCTTGGGGGAGTGGGTTCGAGGGCACACCTGGTGAGGCCAAGAAATGGTCAAGAAATAAAAGGAAATGGTTAGGGGACAGGTTTGCTATCCCTTGGAAAAAACTAGTCTTGCATAAGATTAAATACATTTATTGGGACTTTTGTGGATTCTCAGTAAATCAATTGTTTTCACTCCGAGGAATAAATTGCTTTTGTTTATATTTTGACTAAAAAATAATACCGTTAATTGGATTTGCCTGTGTCATTTATAAAGTTTATATCTCCAGTACCTGGCATTTCATTTTATGACAGACATGGCCTAGCCCAACAAAGTAATTCTTATGTCAGATCTGGCCCTTGTAACAAACAAGTTTGACATCTCTGGTCTAAGGCTTTAAAGGGACAGATTGGATGGGTAAAGGAAACTGTACTTATGTGGAAAGCTGTTTAGACTTGTTTCTGACAATAAGTCTTAATGACCACTATTGAGTTTGGGTGAGTCTCTGCCTGTCATAGAAAATACTTATACCGTCCAGCTGTCCCCTAGTGAGGCCACACCTGGCCATGGCATTACAACTAGTAACATCGTGGAGTGTGATCTTGCATGCCTGCTAAACTCCCTTTCCAAGCTGCACCCTCGACACATACAACCTCATAACCTCCAGGGATTTTTGAAACTGCAGCATGCCACTTTTTTTTTCTTTTGTAGCTACTTAATTGGGCTGATGTCACTGCTTGTTATCTCAAAGGAAAGGACCCACAGTCTTGAAAAGACTAGATTAAGTCATATTGGATTAAATCAATCCCCCAAATGTTGGAAAGACTGCGGAGATGAGGGCACATTTATCCACTGTTGGTGGTCATGCCCGGTGGTGCATTCTTTTTGGTCGGTGATCGTGGAAAAAAATCAAGGATATCGCAGGCTATAGTTTACCCTTACAATTGGAACTCATATTGCTGGATTGCTGGAAAGATATACCTATCACATCACTCAGCAAATCTCTGATATCCGTCTTACTTGCAGCTGCTAAAATGGTGTTGGCTCAATTTTGGAAATCTCCCAATCTTCCTTCGGTAAAAGTCTGGTATGCAAAAATTTGGGAGGGTTATGCAATGGACAAGATAGCAAATAGCTTGAGTCATATAAGTGATTCAGGGGGCAACAAATCTCCAATGTACTAGTGGCTTCCATTTCTTGAATTTTCTTTTGGTCATATGGATCATGTGTGTTCATACATACCCTGTAGATACTACGATATTATCGGCCTAATGTAATCTTGATGTGATTAATGTAGTTTATTCATTAATTCAGCTGCCAATTATGAGTTGGTTTTATATTGGGGGGGGGGGTTGCTATCCCTCTTATGTTTTGGGGGGGGAGGGTTGTGCATTTTATTGTTTCTGCTTATTCATGAAGAATGAATGGAGGCACAGTTATTGATTATCTTGCTTATGCTTTTATTAAGTTCAATAAAAAGTTTTTGGATTTTTTTTTAAAAAGGAAGACTAGATTTCCAGACCCCAAGTCTTTGTGAGCTGAAAAATGAAATTAGAATTACATATGGGAGTATGGAAGAAGGTGTTTTAAAACTGAACAGTAAAGTATACAGTACACACAGAATAACCTAAGTAAGTTTTATATTGAGACAGTCCAATGCTAGAATTTAGAGCTCATTTTTAGCCTGGTATAAAAAACTGCAGGAAAGCAATCTGAGAAAATATCAAGCAACACGTTTGTGAAACAAATAACCTGATGAGGGAGGCCTATTTCAGCCTAAGTGAACAAGTAGGTAAAAAGTCTAAGCATATCCAAGCTCAAACTAACCTTTTCAGTTTGCTCCCAGGCTTCAGGACTCACCACTAAGCGGAAATAACTGTAGGCTGGAAGATTTAAGAGGAATACATCCAGTGCCCCGTGCAGGGAATTCTATACACAACTGCCATTATTGTTCGTAAGAGTTGCGTGTCTAATTCCTTGCACACTGTGCTGAAAATGTACCCCTTGGTGTGTCTAGTCCTTTATTCTGCCCAATGTGCAAACCACTCAACTGAAAGGAGCCCTCAATAGTGGGGTGGAGTCACTCTGAGGGCTTTCATGTGGTTCTCATTGTTATGAAAACTCTTCCCACTGCATCTACTTCAGAACAGCTGCCTCAGCTGGAGCTGGGCCATCTGACACTTCACAAGGCATTTGAGAATTCGAAAAGCAGGATGGGGGGAAGAGGGACAGAGGCAGAACTTCAGCTATGTTACAAGAGAGGTTTATGTGTAAAATAAAGATCACTTGGGTACTTGCACTGGCAAAATATATTACTGAAAAGCAGAGCTTCTTGATGGTGAGGTGCTAGTCATACTTCACTTAACTATAGCAAATAAGTTTGAGAAACAATAATATTCCAAAATCAAAGGGTGGGGGAACTGAAAGAATGCTTTGATCCCAGCCAGTTTAGTGGTTGGTGATTGTTTAAAACCCAACTTCCCTGCTGAATGTGAGATGAATGCTGAGGTTACTCTGTATGGTTACTACTGTTGCAGAATCGACTATTACCAAGGACTTGTGATTTGATATGTCATAAAAACAGGCAGTCTGTGGTTATGCCAGCAGAGAATACCACTACAACATAACAGAATTGGGGGATGGAGAGAGAAAATAAAAAAAATGCAGAGACTGGGACAAGTCTATCAAAAAGGTAAATATGTTAGTATCGATTAGTACTGCAAACACTGGGTTCAGAAATTCCTGGAGATCTGGGGACTCCACTCCAGTGGGAGCAAAATCTATCCACACAGCTTTTGCTAGTAAGGCCTCCAGATGCCCCTATAAGACATGTATGAAGAATGTATTTAGGAAGGCATTTCTATAAAGAGAGTAGGGCTGTAGTAAAATTGGAATTGTTTGAGGAGGATAGTTTAACAAAGGGATGTAATTTTATGGCTTTGTTCGGTGTATGCATTTCTTATTTTTTCTTTCTGCACATTAGAAAGAAAATTCTATCAAGTTCCTGGGGACATCTGCATGCCAAGCAGATGCTCAACCACTGAGACATGGGCCAACCCACCTATCTTCTAATGGGCTGGGTCCAGATCAGCAGCTTGGGGCACATGGGAGGCATCCCAAATTGAGCCGGCTCAAAATGGAGTAGTGGAAGCCCGTCCACATGCTCCCCAGCAAAACGCCCGTATCCCATGCGGGAGGTGTTTTGACATGATCAGATGGCTGTAGTGTGCCATCCCCTCAGCTAGGTTTGGGTATCTTCCGCCCCCCCATTCATATCAGTGGTCATGCGTCTATGCACCAATGCACTTGGAAGTAATGTTTTTTTCTAAAGCCAGAAGTGGCTTGGGACAGTTTGGTGGGTTCACACTGTGAATCCGCCTTGCTTGCACGCTCCAGTGTTCAGGTGCCAGAAAGGCAGATGGCCTGTGGTGCAAAAATTTGTTACCTCTTCGGAAGTGGTAGCTTTTTGAGCCGTCTCAGAGATGCCTAAGGACTGGGTGAGTACGGGAGTAGGACAGGAGGCAGATTTACTTGTTTGGACTTGATTTTTTGAGCCATCTGGGAGCTGTCCCTGTGTCGGCTTAAAGTGCCAGTCTGGACCCAGCTGCTGTTTTCTAAATTCTGTAATCCAATGATTGCATTTTGTATATCAAGGCTTATATTGTTTTATTGCACTGTTTTTTAAACTTGCGGTCCAATTTTCTTATTAAAATATTTTATATCTTATACTATTCTTGTAGCAGTGCTAAAGTTTGTAAACAACCTTGAGTTGCAGCAAGAAAGGTAGACTATAAATAAAATAAATAAATGGGCAGTTGCTTTGCTCCCGTCAGTGTAATAATGACAGACATCTTTGCTAGCAATAATATTACCAAAAAAAGTTCACAAAACAGCATGTCCTTATCCAGGGGTCATTTTGTAGAAAAAGAGGTCCCAGAGCTCATTAGTGCAACTCATTTACGTATGCCACATACCCCTGACATCACTGGAAGGTGTGCTGAATTCTATCAGTTCAGCATCTACCTTAAAATGCTTCTTGGATTATGACTGCCATAATAAAACCTTACTCCCATCATACTTTTTAAATTAGTTTCTCCTATGTAGCCACAGTGCAATGATGAAGATTTCCATGTCTTCTTTATATGTTTCGGTTATTGTCCCATTTTTTGTAGGGAGAAATATTAGAAAGTTTGTCTTAGAGTTCAGCAATATTCTCACAGGGGGGTTGAACAATGGAGCCCAGAAGCAAGTATTTTTTTGGGGGGGGGGGGTTTAAGAAACCACAATAAAATTTAGAGGTTCCAGAGCTCCGCTCCTGACTAAAATGAGGCCTGTCCTTAACTGTTATAGGCATTATCCAACAGATATTCACGTAAAACTCAGGCATTTAACCCAATACTAACTATCTTAGCCGAAGATTGTTGTTGTGTAAGGAAATCAGTTTACCAGAAGTGATATCCTGAGACAGGATTTTCTGCTGTCAGTTGTGGTGCATTTATTGTGTTATAAACTGTTCTTCCAACAAGTACAAAAGATAATAGCCATCATCTGAAGCTGACCACTAGTAAAAGGGCTATAGAATTTGGTTTTGTACTGCTTCAGAGATCTTAACTATATAGCCAACTTGTTTGTCACAAAGGCTAAGTGTTGGATTGCAGTAGATGTCCAGCCTCGCTGAGGGAGGTACGGCTGCCCATCTCCAGGTGGGTAAGGACTACTTCCATCTCCAGGTGGGGTCTGGAGCCCTCCCAGAGGCGTAGTCAGGACTTTTTAAAGGTTGGGTGGCATTTAAAAATTCAGGGGGCACTTAATTTTTTTAAAAGCGCCCCCCCACCTAAAAAGGTGGGGGCGGCAGGCTGAGTCTTTCTGCTTCTCACAGCCCACTGGCTGCAAGAAGCAGGAAGACTACCACCACCTTTCGCTTTCCCATCCTGCTTGGCTGAACAGGAGGGGAAAGTGAGGCGGGGCCAGCAGGCCCAGCCTTCCTGTTTCTCGCAGCCCTCTGGCTCCAAGAAACATGAAGATCTGCCGTCTGTCACTCTCTTGCCCTGCTCAGCCAAGCAGAAGGGAATGAAGAAACATGTGGCTGGCTTGGGGGTCCTTAGTTGGGGGGCTTCTGCTATAAGTCAGGAGGCAGAGCTCCCAGAGGCCCTTTGTAGCTAGGCCTAAGCCTCCTAAAATTACAACTGATCTCTAAACTCCCTCTTCTCTTCAAGGCCTTTCTCCTAAGGCTCTATCCCCAAATTTCATGCAATTTTCCAACCTAAACTTGGCAATCTTAAGTGAGAGGAAGCATCAACAGAAAGGGAAAGAACAAGAGCTTGAACCTCCAGGTATTTCCCAGCCCAGAGCTGCTTTTTAAGAGGGTGTGTGTGCATGTTCACTTTCATTTAGTGGAATGCAGCTGCGGGGGAACGAGGAAATGAAGACTATACTCAGGGGAACTTTACTGCTGTATTTTTATTTATTTATTTTAGGGAATGGAAAAGTCTCTTGGCTCCATCCCCAAAGTCTCCCAGTTCCACTCTCAAAGTTCCCAGATATTTTCTGATTTGGACCTGGCTACCCTTGTAAGACTGAAATAGGGTTTTGTCTTGGGACAAGAACCAGTAGATAAAACAAATTGCTCATGATTGGCCTGGGAATCTTGTGATAGTAGAAGCTTGATCCAGTCTGCAGAGAGAATAATGCAAGGACTTGTGCAAATGTTGAAAGAGAAGCTGACGGACAACACAAAATACTTGTTTTAATTTCTCAAAAATCACATGTTCTTGATGCTTTCTTTTAAGGCTCATAGTGGTTGTTCTTATGATTTTACTGTATTTGGTTGTACTTTGTGAACTATCTCAAACAGTTCTCTGGAGAGTAATCAGTTTCAGACCAATTTACATCCCACAAAGAGACAGTGCATTATTAAAAATACAACTTTGTTGCCATGTACACTGACATGTTAACAAATAAAGCTACCTTATACAGAGCCAGGCGATTGGTCTATCAAAGTCAGTATTGTCTACTCTATACTGATTGGCAGAGGCTCTTCAGGGTCTCAAGAAGAGATCTTTCAGAAAACCTACTGCTTACATGATCATTTTAAACAGAGACTGAACCTGCAACCTTCTGTATACAAAACAGATATTCTACTCCTGATCAGGGGTCCTACAACATCTAATAGTACGCCTCTGTTGAATATAAAAGATTAGTGGAAGTATTTCTCTTTGGCACCTTAAAAGTGAACTTTAAAGGAGCCAGCATTTTGCTGTTGTGTGGGAAGTGATTCCATGAGTTAAGGTTACTGCCAGCTTAGCAGAGGTTCTATCTGGGAAGTTTTTTCTCTATAGCAGGGAATATGATAATAGAAACATTCTGAAAAATTAAATGGCAACTCCCCTACTTTTCCATCCAGCAAAGCTAATGTACTTGAAATTTTAAGGGAACATAAGTTGCTTAAAAACCAAGAAAGAAAAATTTTGTGTTGAAGAGGACAGCACATTGGCTTTGATTTTCTGCTTCAGTATCAAAGTATGGGAGAGCCCCAGCACCTCCCTAGTCATGGGACAAAGAAATATAGAAATAAGGCGGGTATATGCTATCTGTGGGGAGGTGTAGTTATAAAACAGTAAGACAGCCCATCTAAGAGCTACATGAGGACAAGTGGGCATCCATGCACATACTTCTGGATGGAGAACTATGTGAGTAAACAGGTGCTCTATACATGATTTCCCTTTGCAATCCAACAGCTGGCCTGCCCCTTTAAAACAAAGCTAAAATCTTACTGATCAGCTGTTCAGAATGCTGGATTTAGCCACTCACCCCAAATGCTTTCCCATTTTCACCTAAGATTGCTTTAGAAGCTGTTTCAGCTGTTTAACGCTCAGATCCAACTGTTCTGGACACACACTCTTGGATCAGAGTCCATTTTTAAATCTGATCATTTGTTAAGCTTCTCAGTTTCAGATGTGCAACAATCTCAGAGTGGAACGTGTGTTCTAACGCAGATGCAGCAACAGTGGACTGGAATCAGCACTGACTTGTGGCTCAACAGCTGGTACAGAGGCTTGGTTTTAATTTGCTTATTACTTTTCTTATAGATAAGTTTTTCACATGAAACCAGTAAATTTTCATATACTAAAACTTGGGCCTAATTAGCTAAAGAAGCATCACCTAATGTGGCTTGGTGTCACCAGTGCTCTAACTCAGTGGTATTCATGTTGTAGCTTATGGAGAACTACATTTGCAATTACCACCAAAGAAAGAGCCATGTGACTACTGTAGGCCTTATCCATGATCCTACCAAACACACACACACACACAATAATGCAACATATAACTAGAGCTGCCAACCTCCAGGTGGGGTTTGGAGATTTCCCAGAATTATAATTGATATCCAGACGAGATCAGTTTACCAGGAGAAAACGGTTGCTTTGGCAAGTGGACTCTATGACATTACATCCCATTGAGGTCCCCCTCTCCCCAAACCCTTCAAACTTTCCAGGCTCCACCCTCAAAGCTCAGAGTTGGCAAACCTACATATATTAATATATATTGATATAATCTTTTAAATTACTAGAGTACCTCCAAGCATGCAGGGCTATTACTCCTCACCACTGTTGAACCTTAACTAGCTCTTTTGTACCTGAAGTGAGTGAGGGGATGGAAGTATGACACAAGACTGTGCAGCCTTTAGGTTCTATTGAACTCTTTATTATGCTGAATTTAAAAAAGACAAATGCTTCTTTAAGTTAAAAGCTGTCCAGGTGCTGGAATGAGAGTGCAGAGGCTACAGAAAAGGGCAGGGGATTGTTGTAAAGGACAGGCTTGCAACTTACACATCCTCCATTTGCTCCAGTAGTATCTCTTCCAAGGTGGGATCCACCTGCCTAGCACAAGCCACAACAGGCAATGGCTTTGCTCACTTTTCTGGAATAGGTGGTGGGTGCCACACTGGGGAACAGTGCACAGAAGATCCACAAGTAGCCTTTCAAAGAGCCACATGTGCCTTCCTATCCACTGAGTGAGTATCACTGTCCTAGCTTCTTGTTCTGTGCTGGAGCAAACTGCATTCCTAACTAGAAACATTCCACTCCATCTGGCAGTTCCATTCTCATGAATGTGTCTATGTAACATACAAGCCTGTCAAGCAACCCTGAGCCATCTCTTCTAGACAGCTGTTCTATACAAGAAGGCATTGTCTGAAAATAGTTTGTATCATATTACTTCAAGAACTGGGGAAGCAACTGAACTCTCTGCTACTGGGACACTGAGAAAACATCTGCAGTTTTATTTTTTACTAGTGTGTAATCTTGATGAGTAAGCCTCTGAGGTAGGAGTTGCAAGCATATAAAGCACCTCAGCTGCACAATCTATTACGGTACACCTGGGCAAAGGTGTTGAATAAATGACTAGTTGAAAGTCAATCAGCAACCATATTTCTGTGGTGTCTTATGATTAATTCTAAAAGGCAAGTTTTAGAAACTGAATTTGACACCTTTGAGGATGAGGCTAGAAGGATTATAGATGTTCCAGGGTTCCCAAGATGAAGGCCATGACCTTTTGAGGCCTGCAGCAGTTCGAGAACAAAAAGTACTGCAATGAAATTTTTTTAAAGTTTCTTTTTCTTTCTTTGGTTTGTGATCCAAACTGGAGCACAGCTAGTTTTTTGGAGTATCCACACAACATAGTCCTTTGCTTTGATGTGATTTTTAAAGGTTCTTCGTGCACTGGCATTATTTTCCTTGCTTCAGCCCCCTGCAGCTGCTGCTCCCCCCCTTGCCTATTTTTAACCAACAAATGCTGCAGTATAATAATATTATAACAATCTGTTGCAACTATCTGCCAGCTCCTCTGAATTCCCAGCTTTCATTTTAAAAGCAGGTCTGTAGCCTTTCTCACAAAGGCCTCCAGAAGCATAGTGATGGAATGATCACAACAAAGGGCTTTCAGAAGGAAAATGGTGCTTTTATGGACGGCACCTTTGAAATCATGCACTTTCCAGAAAGGTTAGACTGACTGCTAACAGACCGGCACTTTGGGCCAACTCAGAGACGCCTCTGAAATCGACCCAAAAAATCCCTCCACATGCAAACATTTGCCATCCATCCCCATCCCGTACTCATCCCATCCTCTGGCCCCCACAAACTGGCTCAAAAAGCTACCACTCCTGAAGTGGTAGCAAATTTCTGAACTGACAGCTAGTCGCCCCACCAGTGTCTGGAAGCAGAAAGGCGGAAGTGAGGCGGCTTGGCATGTGAAACTGCCAAGCAGCCCCAAGCTGCTTCCACTTTTTTTTGTAAAAAAACTGCCTGGAGCACTTGAGCACATGAGCACTGAACTTATCCAGGAGGAAAAAAGTACAGCCCCCCCCCCTCTTCAGGCTGAATTTGGCCCCTGTTGGCTTGAGAGCTGTGTGGGTCCTTCCCTGGTTCCCCAACCCCCACCTCCCTTCCGTCCCCTCCATGTCAATGCTGGGGAAGGGGCAGTGGAACTGCCTTGGCTTCCCGGGGTATGTAAAGCCCCCCCCCCCCGATCAGCTGATTGGCGGGTAAACTGGCTCCTGAGACTGGCAGCTTGTATGCCAGCCTTCTGGTGTGATTGCTGTCAGTGCAGGGTGAGGGGGCAGCAGCAGCAGCAGTGGGAAGGATGAGCCCCCGAAAGAGCAACTGCTGCCCTCTCCTCCCCCTCCCTTCCCACATAATCCAGGAAGGGAGGGGGGAGGAGACAGCGGCAGTTGCTCTTTCAGGGCTCATCCTTCCCACTGCTGCTGCTGCCCCTTCACCCCACACTGACAGCGATCACGCCAAAGAGCCCGCATACGAGCTGCCAGCCTCAGGAGCCAGTTTACCTGCTGATCAGCTGATCAGAGGGAGGGCTTTACATACCCCGGGAAGCCCCAGCGACTCCACTGCCTGTTCCCCAGCATTGACATGGTGGAGACGGAAGGGAGGTGGGGGCTGAGGAGCACAGCCCTTGAGCCAGCTTCAGGTGGGGGGAGTCAGGCAGGGGGGAGCTTGAGTGCCCCCTCAAAAATCCCAAGGCCCCCTGACTCCCCAAATCCTGCCTAAGGCCCTGCCAGCTTCTGAGGCACCCCCCGTCTGATTGCACCAGGCTGCTTTCCTCTGGAACGTGTGAAGGATTCTGGACAACTCTTTTTGAGCTGGTCCAATTTTGGACGCCTCTCAATCGCTCCAAAATGCCCATCTGTTATCAGCCACTGTATCCTTTCTGGAAGGATACCTGTTTCAGAAAGAACGTACCAAGAACAGGGAATGCCTGGAAAGTGTACCATCAAAGGACAAAGTTGCATGGATGCTTCTCTCCATCCCAGGTGCTTTGTTTAGAAACTGTGGTTGTGGCTAAATTCAGTAGTAACATCCCCACAGATATTATCAGTAAACCTTTTCAAGCTGCACAGTAAGATATCACAGTAAATGTTAAACAAATCTATTTCAGTCTGATTACTTAACATCTTTCACGTGGATTTTAGTTTTAAGAAATTATGAAATTATGTCACAGATACTGCCTTTCCTTTCCAAGGTATACCCCTTTGTTTCCTCTATAGATCCTCTATCTTTTTTATGCCAAATGAGCTACAGTACTAGAGAGACCTCTGACTCATGTTATTCTGAGGTACTACAAACAAACACAGCTACTCATCTGGACTTATTATGATGTGAAATAAAAAAACTGCACACAAAACTTGTCACCAGACAAGGGAATTTGTATTACAGATGTTTCAGCTTTCTGATCACTGTGTCCCTTGAAAAATATACATAAAGTCACTAAAACTATTAATGTACTTACTTTCTTCAGGCAGGATGTTTTCTCGCTCTTCTCTCTCCATCTGTTGGCACCAACCTTCCATACGCTCCCTTTCTGCTTGAAGAAGTTTCAGAAACCAGTGTCCGTCTCTATGACACACTGACCTTTGTACAGCCTCAATTGGGTCTTCAATTATAGAATCAATCCAGGGATCCGGTGGAGGTAAAATTGAAGGATCAAAATCTGCATCAAAGTCATCATCCACTGCACAGGCATGATAATGGTTTCCTGAGCCCTGTATGCTAACAGTGGAAGTGCTTGCATCTCGAGAGTACTGTCTTGATATTTGCCCAGGATATGAATCGTCTTCTTGAGGATCCAAGGACATTTCAAAATTTTCATGGAAATCCATGTCTGCTTGAACGGCTGTTGTAACACTATTCGATCGTGTGAACCTGCGGAAACTGAAGGACACAAAATAAATAGCTTAGACAAGACAAATGTTCATGGGCAGATACTTTCCAGAGATAAAAGGATGAAAAGAAGTGTATAAAATTCCTTATGTTCCCGCCTGGACTTGCCAGAATATTGACATTATTGGATCAAGTTGTCATGTCAACATGAATCTGCAAAAGGTTTTCAGCAAGCACTCTTGGTGTATGATCCTTAGATTAATTTATGTCTATAATCCTGCAGTTCTGCACATTTGTCCCACTAATTTCAGCAGGTGTCCCATGCGATTACTTTCAGGTGAGACTGTAATGATGTTTTTTGTGGATCTTCTTGGAAACACACTTTTGTTGTGTGCCTTGAGCAGTCTAATATTCAAGCCCTTTTCTGACACAGACACAATTTCAGAAAGCACAACATGAAATTTGTATAGGCAATATACTGACTCCACCTCAGTTTTCTATCCTGCACTTTCAATAAAGTGGTTCCAAGACAGCTGACAACACCATAAGAGCAAGGGAGGGGGACTGTGTAAAGATGAAAGCCAGCTGTTTATAATCCTGGCTAAGTTTTGGTCTCTCTCTTCCTGTAGGTGTTTAAAGCCTGGGCCGGGCCAGAGTATTTGGATGGAGGCCTCCAAGGAGTACCAAGGTCTTGATGTAGAAGCAGGCAATGACAAAACCACGTCTGAACAGGCCTGTAGCCATGGGGGGCCCACTCTGGGGGCCCTGCCTCCAACATCCTGCAGAAGCCCCCCAACTCAGGCCTCCCAGCCCGGCTTAGGGACCCTGAAGGTGAGTGGCAGCATCTGGGAAAGAGTTGCTCTGCGGCGGTGGCAGTGGAGACTCGCTCTTTGGGCCCAGCATGCCAACTCAGCTGCCTGACTCTGACCTGAGGTGAAGCAACCATGCCAGCCCCGTCTCTTGAAGATGCCATTGGCTGGGCAGGGAGCTGTGGGGTGGTGCCAGGGAGAGGGGAGCAGCCAGCTGGCTCTTATGCACAGGGGGTGGGCAGATCAAGCCCCAGCCTCCACATGCACCACGATGAGCCCATGCCCATCCTTGGCACAGCAGCAGGGTTGGGAGCCACCAGACCCTAGGAGCTGCCAAACTCTTCCTCTTCGCTTTGCCTCCTATCAACCCCATTCCAAAAACAATTATGGGGAAAGTGGAGGGGGAGTGTGGGAATCTAGTTTTGCATTGCTCTTTGCAATGAATGCAAACCCAGAAAGGTCTCTGCTGCTCATTTCTTGCTGCCAGATCTCAGATCTGCAGAAAGGATTTGCAGGATTCACAGCCAACAGGGGGGGGGGGAACCCAATCAAACTTCCCTCAATGACTCAACTTAAAAAGCAAGTGGGAAGGCCTTTAAAATGGACCAGGTTGTCCAAAATATCAAGGGGGTGTGCTTACTTCTTTTATTTTTTATTTTTTCCTTTTTGGGCAGAGGACACAAATGTGTTTGCTTAGCTCCAGAAAGAAATGCAAAAAAGGGAGAGAGGTGCATGAAATTGATTAGAGTAAAACTGACTAGAATGGAGATGGCTGGTGTAGGGATGGGAGGCTTGAAATTGACACAAGTGCTGGGTCTGATACCCAGCAATAGGGGAGGGGGTTTTCTCCTGACTGTGGAGAGGCAGAAACTGATCAGGGATCTTTGAGAAGCATCCTGAAAATTGCCCTCTCTCCGGAAAGTGATACCAAGGCAAGCTGGAACATAGAGAAAAGGTGCTGGGGAGTGGGGGATGCTGCACTCTGGCAAGCCTCAAATTAAATGCCCCCTGAAAAATGTCAAAGCCTCCCAACATTTTGAATCCTGGCTACAGAACTGCCCCTGAACATCCCTTGCCCTGAAAACCTTGCTGGGCTGCCTTAAATCAGCTGACTTAATGGCATTTCCACCACACATTGTTTATTTAACGTTTATTTTCTGTTAATTTTGTAAGCCAGTTTGGTTTCCCATTGGGGAGAAAAGTGAGCTAAATAAAGATAAGTAAATAACTAAGGCCGGTTAAAATACATACTAGCTTTTTGATGTAGTGTCACACTATGGTTTGGTGCTACCTGAATGAACTCTGTGGTCATGCTCTCAGGAGTCTATGGCTGAGTTTAGTTGTAACACAAAACAATGGATTTCCCCTATGTGAATGAGCCTGAGAAACCTTCAATGTCACAATCCTTTCTCCTTCCCTCATAAGTGCTATGACAAAAAGATGCAGATAGGGTTGCCACACACCAGGTGGGGCCTGGAGATCTCCTGGAACTACAACTTATCTCCTAATTCCCTTGGAGAAAATGGCTGCTTTGCTAGATGGACTGTATAGCATTATACCCAGGGCCAGGGTCAGATTTTTTGGTGCCCTAGGCACGGCAAAGGAGGGCCTGCAAGTGAACATGGTGCCCTGCCACCCCCACTCCGCCTTCCTGGATCTGTGCAGAAGCAAAGACCCAGGAAGGCTGGTTACATATAATTAATTCTTACTCCTCGCACACAAGAGCAGCAAGGAATCAATTACAATCCTTACTCAGCCTCCAGTGCACTGTTTACATTTCCCTATGTTGAAGCACCTACATAGGGATTCCTAAGTAGGGGGTGATCACTTTAGCTGTGGTGGGGAGGAGCAATGTGCACTTAGGATCAAGACCCCCTCCTCCTTTGCCTGCGTGGGACCATTGTGGAGGCTGTTGCATTTGCTTGTCCCCAAGACTGCCGTTGAACTCAGGAAATTATGCAAGGCACACAGAAGGAGATGTGTGGGGGGTGTGTGTGGGGGGGCTTTATTACAGAAAAGACCATGGGAGACTAAACAAGAAGGTGGGTGCTGCTCCAGTCACCCTCCTCTCATGAGGGATTTCATTACAGGTAGAATTGCGAGAAGGGGTCATTTTGTAGAAAAAGAAGTACTGGAGTTCATTAGCACAACACATTTGCATAACTCATTTGCATGTGCCACATACCCCTGACATCACTAGAAGGTGTACTAAATTATATCAACTCAGCATCTACCTTAAAATTATAACAGTCGTAATATAACCTTACTCCCATCATACTTTTAAAATTACTTTCTCCTGTGTGGCCACAATGGCATGATGAAGTTTTCCATCTATCTGCTGTACATGTTTTGGTTATTTCCCCATTTTTTTGTGGGGGGAAAATATTAAGAAGTTTGCCAAATCTTAAAGTTCAACATACAAAGAGTATCACGGCAGAAAGGAACAAAGAAACAAGAAGCAAAAAGCCCCACGTGAAACCAGCTTCTATATCAAATTACATAAACAAGAAAAACCATTCATATATAAATAATTGTATTTAACCCACATATATTACTTTCATCAAAACAACCATAATACTCAGTCCTTAGAACAAAAGGAAGCATTTACACCAAGAGTTCTTTTCCTTTATATGGTAAAATAGTCCAGCTTTTCCATGTAATCCTGGTGTGATCTTCCAAATGATGAATGTCTCTCAATAGATGCAGCCAAATAATTCAATTTTCAAAGAGGAAAGGGACAAGGTTGTACTAATACCCTTGTTTCGCAAAAAGCTTTTTCAAACTAAACAAGACCTCTTAGCATAGAGCTTCTTCAGGCTGCAATACACCTCCTGGTAGAGAGCTTATTCAAGCTGGAATAGACATCTTAACAGAGAGCTTCTTCAAGCTGCAATAAACCTCTTAGCAAATTCTTAAAGCAAAGGCAATCATAGCCCAAATGTTTTCTAACTGAACACCCATCTTAAAATTATAATAGTTGTAATATAACCTTACTCCCATCATACTTTTAAAATTATGTTCTCCTGTGTGGCCACAATGGCATGATGAAGATTTCCATCTATCTGCTGTATATGTTTTGGTTATTTCCCCATTTTTTTGTGGGGGAAAAATATTAAGAAGTTTGCCAAATCTTAAAGTTCAGCAAAATTCTCCCGAGGGGTTTGAACAATGGAGCCCAGAAGCAAGTATTGGGTCAGGGGATAAGAAAGAAAGAGCACAATAAAATTTAGAAGTTCTGGAGCTCTGCTCCTGTGAGTTCCCGCCCAAAATAAGGCCTGGTTCTGAGTAAATGGGGTGGCAACGGTGTGGATTTCTCTGGCTCCCTGAGGTGATCTGCTTGGTTTGAGACAAAGTGCAACACAACACTGACTTCCCCAATAAAGCTTTTGGGGCTGCTCTCCTGCCAGTGAGGGCCAGGGCCTCCCATGTGTGATTAAAGAGGCTGGCATTGCCACAGACTCTGTGCCAGTAGACCAGCCCAGGCTCTCATTGGACTATGCACCACCCAAATCAGTATACATGGGAATCATTCCATACTTCATAGTAAGGCAAAGTGAAACAAGCCAAGGATGGGGAAACAAGGTGAGCACATGAAGTGAAGTCTGTCTTGCAAAGCTCTTGTGGGCCTGCATTTATGCAGATGTCAAGCAGATACATGTTTGGAGTTCCTGGATGAAATGCTATATTATTATTATGCTTTGAACATTCTGTCTAGTTTCTCTTATGGCTTCCCTGGTTCTGGACACAGGAAAAATATAAGCAACACCACAAGCCTTATCTGTTTTCATTTTGCCTCAACTACCCCAAATTATTCCAAAGCAGAATCTCCATCACATTTTTATCCCACATTTCCTCCAAGGAACTCAGGGCTGCATCAAATCTCTCATCTTCTCCATTTTATTTTCATGACAACAGAATGATATGAGCACAATTTTGTTCTGTAATGGAATCCTGATGTCCACATGTAAGATCAACAGTGGCCAGAGTGAGGAATATATATTTTTTATTTTTCATTAATTAAAATGACATTCAAGAGGAGAGGAAAGTAGCCATGCAAAAATGTGTTGACTTGTCAGCTTTGCTTGAAACTGTGAACTGGTTCAGAGCTGGCTGCCTGATTATTGAGAACAGATGAATGACTAAGATTTCTAAGATGACTAAGATGATGAGATGGTCTCCAGAACACTTTTTCATTCTCTTTTGCAAGGACCTGGGAGTATTTAGAGAAGGTGTCACTCTTCCAGCTGAGGGAAAGACATCAATTTGTGTGAGAAGAAATTTTAGTTGGAAAAGGCAAAAAGAGCAGCCGGAAGAGTGAGATGCAAGCTGGTTAAAAAGAGAAACTCTGGAGTGTTGAGGTATTTTTCTCTCTATAGTGATCTAATGTGGAGTAGTGGATGTACTCTCTTACAGAAGCGTCTCTTTGTCTACTTGTAAATAACATAAATGTCACAAAGATACCTTAAGTCTCCAGTGTTATCTCATCCAGGGAAAAACAGACAACCAATGTTGATCTTGGAACTTCGCAGTGCTTAGGGAAGTAGAGAGTCAAGTCTCTCTCTCTTTGTAAGTATCAGTGCTGCTGAAGGCACAGCTAAAGGGATCAGCACAAATGAAGCCTAAGGCTTATTATTTGGTGAAATGATATGGTGATCATGGCCGGCGGGGGGGGGGGGGGGGCTGACATCATTTAATGCATGACTCATGTTACCGTTGGAAAAGGAGTTTTGACTGATTTGAAAGGCTCATCTTACAGTGCAAAAGAACAGTGGCTAGAGATCTGGGATCTTTGTAGTTATAAAAAAAGGCAAATGAGGACAAAGGGTGGAGAAGGAATGGCTGTCAGTAGACAATCAGAAAAAGAAAATATTTGGCAATAAAGATGTTTTGGACACAGCCAACATCCATTGCATATACAAACCCAGGGTTTGTTTCTCCTTTGCTTAACAGCAAAGACTGAAATATTTTTCATGCTACTGCACGTTTTGAAAAACACAGGGGAAGTTTTGAAGCACAGAAGTCAGTTATGCAAGTTCCATTGGCACTGACATTCTGCAATACTTGTTGAATATTCTTGATATTTTTTTGTCTGTGACATCTTCATTCCTCTCACTCCTTCACTCAGTCCTGGGATCCATATGTATTGTGCTGTGTCAGTGAATACTAGTGACTCTGTAATAACAGTCTTCAGTGCCTTTTATACAAGATGGTCTTTGATGTATCAATGTCCCTTTGAATATTCACAAACTGTGTGTCAGAGACCCAGGTCGGACTCTCATACATAGGAGAATGAGGTGACAGAGATCAGAGGGGATAGAATAGACCGAGCTGCTTCATATTGCTGATGGAGGATCACGCTTGGGAATCTCATTTTTGCCCAAAACACCCTGCAAATAGTGAACTAGCAAAGAGTGTGTGTGTGTTGGGGGTGGGGTGGGGAGTAAAGATGATATAATGTCAGAGGCATTAGTTGGCAAAAATTGTGGGAACACCTACCTTCTAGCTTAGCGAAGAGACTCCTACCCAGTTTCTTGGCTAAGTTAGTAAGTCAGTATCAGAAGACAGGCTTTGTTCAACGTTATAACATATAATGATGAATGACCTACTTCTGTGTGTTCTTATGTTTGTCAAGAGAATACTGTGGTACAACATTGTTGGGTGGACTATTTTTGGCACTGATCCATGTAAACATACATATCTTGAAAAGAAGCATGAAAATTACAACTGAATACCTCAAACCTCTATATACCTAAAAACCTTAAAAGACTAAGGGCGTTTTCGCACTCACCTTCAAGTGGCGCGACCACCCTCTTCACGCCGGAGGATCTGCAGGGATTTCGCATAAGAAGCGCCGGAGCAGCCAAAAGAGCCGGAAAGTTCCGTCGTGAAACCCGCTCAAACGGAAACCGCCAAGAAGCAGGAAAACGTTTGAGCGGCTTTTGCGACGGAAGTCGCCGGCTCTTTTGGCTGCTCCGGCGCTTCTTATGCGAAATCCCTGCAGATCCTCCAGTGTGAAGAGGGTGGTCGCGCCACTTGAAGGTGAGTGCGAAAACGCCCTAAGAGTTCAATGAATGTTTTCATATGTACTGTTCTGATATCCACAACATTTATACAAAAGCACTTGCTAATTTCCACCCATTACTAGTTTTGAGGGACAAATCACACACACAGAGTCTAGGTCTAATTTTGCTACCTTCCTGGGATTGCTAAACCATGGGAATTACTAGACACCTTTCAGGCCAAAATACATCATTCATTGTTCAGTGTACCATAAGTTGTACAGCTCGGTCCTACAACTACAGAGGTTGGCCCAATAGAAGAGATCAGGTTCTTGTATCTTAGAATTCTGCTTCTCAGCTTTATAGTTCTGCACACAGCAGGGCAGATGGTAAGAGTAAGCAGCAACAGTTTGTAAGTCAAGTGGATTAGCCCTGTTGAACTGGTGACCCACTTAGCCAGCGATGTATTGGGACTGGCCAAGTGTTTGGCGATGCTTCCGTTTTTGTATTCTCTGCCAGGCCAAAAGAACAGTCCCTGGCAGCTGCAAAGTATGGCTGATGGACTGCCTTTGGTCTGGTAGTTCACAAGTTATGTTCTAGATACAAAAGCTTTATACTGAGTGTAGGACAAGAGGGAGTTTCATAAATCTTTCAGGAACAGTTTTTCAGGTAATGTTCTCGATCCCTTGAGCTTTCCTTGTTTCTTATACTTTTTGAACCTGCATGCTTTTGTGTTCACCCCTTCCCTGAAGGCACAAAGTGTAATAATTTTAGCCTCTGAGAGCTATGACAGTTACCTGGCCTAAGGTGCACAAATCCATGAAACCACAGACTGGCGAAACCTGTCTCAAGCACAATGCAGAGTCTGTTCTGAACAGCAGCAGCAGGCTTATTTGCACCAGTTCATCTCTCTGCTGCTTCTTTTGTGTCCATTTTGAGAACCTTGTTTACATTTTTAGTGAAAGGAGATTTTCTTTTGCACAACAGGTGCTGAACAACTTACAGACGGCTTTGATGGTACTAATTATATACTGATTATCTTGTTGCTCTAACATTTTAATTATATACAAATGTATATGAACATTCTGGATTATGGCTGAAACGAACACATTTTGAATGAAACTGAATTTACAGATGGTAAGTAGCGACGGTACTGGTGAGGATTTCAGCCTGCTTCATTACAGGTCACAACAGATGGCTGTTGCTGGATTGATCCCAGAGAATTAGAAAGACAAAATGGTAATGTGATACTTTTTATTGGGGCAACTTCAGCTGGTGAGAGATGTGCAAGCTGCTGAGGTATCTGCAGTTCTTCATTTGAAGTAACTGGAACGCAGCCTCTTCTAAGCTACGCATGAAGCTAAGCTATTTAGCAGTAGAAAATACCTGTTTCAGGTAGGCAGTGACCTGATTCTAACTTTCTTCACACTCCTGGATCCTAGTTTGCTGGCAAGAAGGGCACAGATTGACAATGCAATCCTAAACAGAGCTACATTCTTCTAAATGTATTGAAAACAAGAAGCATAGGCTGCAATGTTAGGATTGCACTGTAAAGCTTCAATTGCAAGCACACTTCTGTGACCGGACTGTACAGTTGGCAAATTAAGCATGCACCTTAAAACTTACTTCCTAGTACATATGTTTAAGATTGGAGTGCCTTGCTATGATGCTAAGTACAACTTGGAGTCAAGTGGTCTGTCACCAGGATATTTGCTAGACTAATTGTTCCCTTGGTCAGGAACTTTTGGAGAAGCCCTTCCATGTTCCCCCCTACCTTGACCAAAAGCCAGAGTGGTGGCTTACCTGAGAGAGGGCCTTTTCTGTGGTGCTGGTGCCTTGTCTTTAAAACTCCCTCCCCACAAATGTGCCTTGTGCCCAGCCTACAGAGTTGTACGTGCTATCTGAAAACATTTATCTCTCTCCCCCCCCCCAAATAATTTTAGCGGTAGGATTCCCCTCCAGCCCCCTCCCCCCACTCCTTGGTTTTGCTGACTTTATATTATTACTATTGTGCTGGTTTTATCTTTTAGAGCTTTTATTATTCCATTTAGCTGCTTTTAAAATCTGATTTTAATATCAACTTGTTAGATAGCTATTCTATTATTAACTTTCATATTGTGGTTTGATTGTGTTTTAATGTTGCCTTTTTATATAACAAAAGCTCTACTAGCAACTTAGATTGAGAGAAGCAGTAAAAAAAATGATGGAATTAAACCAGTAATTTTGTGAAAATTGATTGGGGATTTCTTGCGTAGGTTTGAGAGGCAGGATGTAAACTGAATAAATAACATTCTTTCAAGGGAGATTAATTTAGGGCTGCACTGTGATTCACCCATTAAGGAAAAGCAGCTGTTCTGTGGTAGAATGGATGTTTTGCATGCAGAAGGTCTGAAGTTCAATTCCTGGCAACTCCAGTTAAAAGATAAGATTGAAAACAACAAGAAGACTGCAGATTTATACCCCATCCTTCTCTCTGAATCAGAGTCTCAGAGCAGTTTACAGTCTCCTTTATCTCCTTCCCCCACAACAGATGAGCTGTCCTTGAAAGGGCAGCTTCTGGGAGAGCTCTCTCAGCCCCACCCACTGTATTAAATTGTGATTTAAAACAGTGGGTTGTATGTATTTTTATTCTTATTGTTTGTTTAGAACTGTCTTGTGTACTATAAGGTAGAAAGATGGTTTGGTTAATAAATGTTGTAAATAAATAAATACTGCATTTCAACTTCAGAGGTTCATGTGATCTCATCAAAATACATATTTTGGCAATTTAATTGTTCTGACAAGTAAACGGAAATCTAATGGGATGTGTGCGTGACTCAAAGACTAACAGTATGTTTGGTCAGGCTTTTTTTTGTCCACAGCAAGTTATTTTTCTGGCAGTTGCCTTCCAGAAAAACATACTGGAATATAGAAATGGGAATGCTACTCAAAAGCTGTGCTGTTTCTATATATTCAAGCTGGCTGTACTTAATAGTTGTTGTTGTTGGGATAGGAAGAGATTCTTTACATACTTGTATTCCTTGTCTGAATTCTAACATAGAAAAATGTTTCTGAATCTAAATTTTGGCTCAAATTAAGCTTTCAATGGTTAATGGATACATACTACCCAACTTTCAAACTGAAATGTTTTCAGTGAAACAGTAAGGATATCTAAGAGATTTACTTCTTTAATAAATATCAATTTGAGTATAAATATCCATCCATTCAGGATGTGCATGCTGATATCTGATTGTAAGAAAGAGCCAGCATGTGTTCACTTTACACATATAACTGGGAACCAGTTCCTGGATCAGCTGTACCTGTGTTGAATACAGCATAAGAATTACTCAGGGAACATATAAATAAAAATCAATTGTATGCTGTGTATGGATTGTATATGCAGTTCACTGTAACGTGAACAGGAAGGGATCCATAAAACCCAATCCTTTGTACTGTATCTGCCTGTTTGTGTTTTGAGAGGAGGAAAATGTAGCTCATTTACAAGTAAATTCCTTTAAGAGACAGTAATTCAGATTTGCTCTGCTATATTAACAATATACATGAAACATCTTAATAGCAATGATGAGTCTTTTATGTGCTCAATAAACTTCTTTTCTGTCAATTCAGATGCAAGTTTCCATCAATCAGTCCATTCCTGAAGTTCATGAGGAGTTACAATTTACCTTTCTGCTCAATGACTGTAGTTCCTTTGCATTTATCACCAACTGATCCACATTTACAACTCTGACAAGTATTTGTAAAAATAATGGTTTTATAGGACCCCAGAGGCAGCAATACTTCTTGAATTTATTCCTGTGAGCATTAGAAATACATTTTCAAAGAAAGTATGAGAACAATAGTCATAGTGCCTCATTTTAAAAGAAGAAATAACATTTGTGCTCGGGAAGGACTGCACAGGGCTATCACTAAGTTTTGTGTGGTTTATTATTATTATTTCTATTTAATCACAAGAAGATCTCACTGCTTGAGTATGCCAAAAATGCATACATGAAATGTCTATCAGAAACGAAGGTCTTGATCCATTTCCTTCTGCAACCACATTAGAATATTGAATGTGTATAGAGGGCACTGCACAAGCAGGACTTGGATTACCCCCTCAACATCACCATTATCTTGCCCTCCCCTCACCAATCAAGATACCAGCCACTGATACCGATGATGGAATGGATCTAACCATCCTCCAAGGAGCCTTCCTCCAATGTCAGGAGCCATTCTCCAACTTAGGTGGTTCTTCCTCCAATTGAAGCACTACTTAAATTGGAGAGAGGTTCCTTCAGGTGGAGAAGGCTTCAAACTTTGCTCACTGGAGTGGTAAGATCCACCCCACTGGATATAAGAATATCAAATTAATATTTGCTTACCACTTCTCCTCCTCTACTTGAACACCTATGGATTGGAACTTACTGGTTGCTCTGTTTTCATTTGGGCTAGTGGATTCCTCTGCACCATCAACCTAAAAGAGTAGGCAAATACAAGTAGCATTAAATGATGATATACATACATTTCTCGGGATTTATGCTGTGTTTTAATATTTTCTCTTATCTATATCTATGTCTAAGATTCTCCACAAAAGATTGTTTAAACTGTGCAAACTTGGGACTATACCAATTAGATTCATGCATCCACTATGTCTTGACTAATCTCATGATGAAGCCACTCAAAAAGAAGGAGGAGATTGAATTTATGCCCTGTTACAATCTCCTTCCCTTCCTCTCCCCACAACAGACACCCTGTGAGGTAGGTGAGGCTGAAAGAAAGAGAGCTCTGAGACAACTGCTCCTGAGAGAAGAACTCGCTCTCCTCCTTCCTCGACGGTCGGGGACAAAGGGTGGCAATTGGGGGAGAGCTGTCCCGGAGGCACCCACTAGTGTGTGGAGTGCCACAAGGGGAAGCTCTCTCTCCGATGTTGTTTAACATCTACATGCGCCCCCCTGCCCAGATTGCTCGGAGGTTTGGGCTTGGGTGCCATCAATATGCAGATGACACCCAGCTCTATCAATGGACGGCCGACCTGACTGCGTCCCAGAAAACCTGGACCTAGCATTGCAGGCCGTGGCAGGTTGGCTCAGGCTGAGTGGGCTGAAGTTGAATCCAACGAAGACGGAGGTCCTCTGCTTGGGTTGCGATGCCCCGGGAAGGGAAATCCCCTTGCCAGCTCTTGACGGTGTGCCGCTGAAAGTGGCCCACAGGGTCAAGAGCTTGGAGGTTCTTCTGGAGCCTTCATTATCAATGGAGGCACAGATAGCGGCCACTGACAAGTCCGCGTTTTTTCATCTCCGGCGGGCAAAGCAGCTGGCCCCCTTCCTGGAGCGCTGGGACCTGGCAACGGTGATTCATGCTACGGTCACCTCGAGACTGGATTACTGCAACGCCCTCTACATGGGGCTGCCCTTGTGCCGAACTCGGCGGTTGCAGCTGGTGCAGAACGCGGCGGCTAGGTTGCTATTGGGGCTCCCAAGTTGGGAGCACATGCAGCCAGGGCTGCACGGACTGCACTGGCTGCCAGTGGTGTACCGAGTCCATTACAAGGTGCTGGTCATTACCTTTAAAGCCCTATATGGCCGAGGGCCCGCCTACCTGAGGGACCATCTCTCCCCATATGAGCCCCAGAGAGCGCTGAGGTCAGCTCGAAAGAACCAGCTGAATATCCCTGGGCCAAGGGAGGCCAGATTGAAGACCACCCGGGATCGGGCCTTCTCCATTGCGGCTCCGCTGCTGTGGAATCAACTCCCGGAGGAGGTACGGGCCCTGCGATGTTTAGACCAATTCCGCAGGGCCTGTAAGACCTACCTCTTCAAAATAGCCTTCACCTATACCGAGCTAAGATAGTGCTGCTGTATATGTTTTTTGCCACTGAACTTATGAGAGACCTATTATAGCACCTTAATGTTAATTTTTAATGTAATTTGTAAATTGATTTATGACGATTTTATTGCTATGTATGATTTTATTGTATTGCATTTATACATTGTGAGCCACCCTGAGCCTGCTTGTGCGGGGAGGGCGGGATATAAATAAAAAGTATTATTATTATTATTATTATTATTATTATTATTATTATTATTATTATTATTATTATTATTATTATTATTATTATTATTAACTCTTTCAAGAACTGTGACTGACCCAACTGTGACTGAGGTCACTCAGCAGCTGCATGTGGAGGAGTAGGGAATGAAACCTGGTTCTCCAGATTATAGTCCACACACAACCACTCTGCTCTCAACCAGTACACCAAACTAGGAAGTCACCTGTTCTCAAGAGGGCTGTACTCCCCCTAAAGAACAGGCTCATAGCTTAGGAATGTTCCCGGACCCTCTCCTAGGGTTTAAGGTACAGGTCTCCTCTAAGGTTACCAGCTCCCATGTGGGCCCACAAAATATACACAACCATGGAGTAACACACAAAAGATACACTTCTTATAAATATTTTTACAATAAAGTTTAATATCAGAAATTAAAGTGACTCTATGCTCCATTACAAAGTAGTATACTTAACATGTATAAATCAATACCAATCACAGTTCTTGTATACAAACGCTCAAAGGAAATTATTCCAATCAAACAGTCTACAGCATAAGGCCAGTCCTTGATGAATAACTTTGAAAAAAATTGACTAAGTAAAACAATAAATAGTTGGCAATATTGTTGGATATATTGGAATTATACTGTCCATAGAAACATTACCAAGTCAGGAAGCCTGAAGATAACCTGGACTACATGGACTCAATGGAAAGTAATTTACTGTGCACAATGCTTTTAAAAGGCTAATGACATAAACTTAGTAGGTTTGTCCTCCCCTGGAAGATAGACTGTTTCCTTTGAGCATTTGTATACAAGAAGGAAGATTGGTATTGATTTATACATTTTAGGTATACTACTTTGTAATGAAGCACAGAGTCACTTTAATTTCTGATATTAATTCTTTATTGTAAAAATTACACAACATATTTATAAGAAGTGTACTCCAATTGTGTGTTTCTTCATGGTTGTGTACACTTTGTGGTCCATTATTCCACTGTGGTATCTTTCGTTCCAGGTATCCAGGTGGGAGCAGGGGATCCTCTGGTTTCGAAGGCTCCTGCCCTCCTCCAGACAGCTGCCAGTGGGGGGAAACCCAACCCCCCCATCCATGAGCCTGGTGAGATGTCCTGACATGAAGATAAAATGCAGAAGTGATGTCATCACACTGGAAATGTCACACACGGCAAAGCTGCCACATTCTGCACACTTCCGGAGAGCTCCCGGTAAGAACC
The DNA here is from genome assembly GCF_032191835.1 of Heteronotia binoei. NCBI lineage: Eukaryota > Metazoa > Chordata > Lepidosauria > Squamata > Gekkonidae > Heteronotia > Heteronotia binoei. Next base: position 83,725,989 of record NC_083229.1, read on the forward strand.
TGGCAACCCTAGTCTCCTCCTTGGCATATAGCACCATTGGTCAGGCTCAGCAGATATGCCTGCTACAGCTCTTCCTCAAAAAGCAGGATCTAACCATGGCAATCCATGCTCTGATCACATTCAGATTAGATTGCTGTAATGAACTGTATGTGGGGTTACCTTTGAAAACTGTTTGGAAACTTCAGTTGGCCCAGACTATTTATTTATTTTGCTGTCAAGTTGCAGCAGACTTATAGTGACCCTATTGAGTTTTCAAGGCAAAATATGTTCAGAAGCAGTTTGCCATTGCCTGCCTCTATGTGGCAACTGGTATTCCTTGGTGGTCTCCCATTGAAATACTGACCAGGACAGACCTTACTTAGCTTCAAAGATCTGACAAAACTAGGCTAGTCAAGTTACAGCTGTCCAGAATATGACAGCTAGGTTAGTCTCAATTAAAACCAAGTTAAAATACACATACAATACAATAAAATACATACATTAAAAATAACAAAAACGGCAGGAAGTAGGGATCACTGTCTTTACCTGTTGGTGGAAGAAGGCAACAGAAGGGGATTTTTTTGAGTCTCCCTGGGGAGAGAGTTCCAAAATTTTGATACTGCAACTGAAAAGGCCCTCTCCTGAGCTGACATCCTGCATAATTGCAGAAAGCAGAGGCACCCAAACCAGGGCCCCAGAAGACGACCAAATTGGTCAGGTAGCTTCATTTTATGTGATTTTATGCCCTGGCTTCTTTTTATCTGTTTTTATTGGCATGTTTATTTATTGCCTTCGATTTTTTTATGGATATGATTTGTTTTAATTGTCTGCTTGGTTTTGTTTTATTGTGTAAATTGCCTTGAACAGGTCTTGAGAGTCAGCATACACATTTTTTACATAAATAAATAAATGTTTTCAGGTACTTGTAGCAAGATCTTACAAAACAGGTGAGTTTGGTATTACACAGGTTGTCCATTTACTGCTGGAATTGGCATATTCTTCTTCCCATGTATGCCATGTTCCTGTCATGATTTCAGTGACTTTACAATACTATTTTTGTTATTTTGAAAGGGCCTCTGTTATAGCAATACATCCTCATTATGTTATTTGTGATTATTCCCTACATTTTATATACTGCTGTCCTTACTTTCATTGAAAAAGTTAACATTTAACTGTGTAATTAGTTCACCTTAGCAAGTACCACCAACACAAGTATGAACATTTTATCTGTACAACACTCCATTTCTATATCCATTTTTGGTCAAAGGACCAGTCTGTGGTGAAAAAAATCTTCCCTGTGGAGAACAGCTGTAAAATATGCCCCCCCCCCTCAGACTACATAAGATAGATAAAGCACACGGTAAATCAGCATGGTCTCAGGGGAGGAGTTACAACACAATTCTTTCATTATATGTCCCCAAGGTCTTGCTAGTTTTGTGTCCATAGGGTGTCAGGGGTCACAACTGTTCATGTCCCTCCTTTTCGCTATTTCCTTAGACACATGTTGGTTTGGATAGTTATAACATCAATAATAATCTTTAGATTATGTTAGTTTGTATAGCATATACCATACTGCAACATATACCCAGCAAAGATTGTTTTGTTCAGTAAGCAAAATCCAGCAGATGAGTAACTAACATCATACTGCAGGTCTGCCTTCATTTTAAAAGGCGATAGGTTGTTGATTTGAGATCAGTTCTTTTCCACATTTAACACTGATGTTTTTGGAATGAACACTGTAGAAACCAGAAAAAAGCAATAAAACACAGGCCAGGGTAGAGTTAGTGATGATTATAATTAAAAAAAAGAATAAACTGTAGGTTACTGGTTTGGCCAAACAGAGCTTGGCCAAACAAACTCAAAGATTCCACTTCTTCTTTTACTGCACAAGGCTCATAGCTTTCCCTATTGTGTTACTGCTCTCCAGGGCCCTAGACATCCTGCTTTGGGTCCTTGTTTAGCTCTGCTTGAACTTTGATCAGTGTAGGACAAAGAAGAAGAAAAGTTGGATTTATACCCCTCTCTTCACTACCCAAAGGAGTCTTGGGAGCTGCTTATAATCACTTTCAGTTCCTTTCCCCACAACAGACTAAACTAAGTGGGGTTGAGAGCTCTCAGAGAACTGTGATTGACCCAAGGTCACTCCAGCTGGCGTCAAATGGAGGCGTGGGGAATCAAACCTGGTTCTCCAGATTAGAGTCCTGCTGTTCTTAACCAATACACCAACTGGTGTAGCTCTTAACTACAACACCAGACTTAACTAAAAGTAGGGTTGCCAAGTCCAATTTAAGAAATATCTGGGGACTTTGGGGGTGGAGCCAGGAGACTTTGGGAGTGGGGCCTGAAGACATTGGGGGTGGAGCCATGAACAAGATTGGAACAAGTACAATTGAACTCCAAAAGGAGTTCTGGCCATCACATTGAAAGAGACTGCACACCTTTTAAATGCCTTTCCTCCATTACAAATAATGAAGAATAGGGGCACCTTCTTTGGGGGCTCATAGAATTGGTCCCCCTGGTCCAATCCTTTTGACACTTGGAAGGTGTTTTGAGGAAAGGCATCAGATGCAATGCTGCAAATTTGGTGCCTCTACCTCAAAGAACACGCCCCCCCCCCCAGAGACCCAGACACCCGTGGATCAATTTTCCATTATCCCCTATGGGAATCATTCTCCATAGGGAATAATAGAGTGCCCAGTAGCCATTTCTCCCCCCACCACCACTTTCTAAAGCTTTCTAAAGCAGGGGGAGGGCCTCCAAACTGGGGAATCCCCTGCCCTCACCTGGGGATTGGCAACCCTCCCTCCCTCCCTCTCTCTCTCACACACACACACACACACACACTGTGTCTGGTTACTTGCTCTGTAAACAAAAGCAAAACAAATGGAAGCTGCTGACCCTTCCCCATGAAGTGCTTCCTGTTTCCAGCTCAATTTTAAAGATACACAAACAACAAAAACACACACATACATTTTAAAAAGGGACCTGTTTGCAGGTTTCTAAAGCTGCCGGAGCTCTAGAGGTACATGGTGGCTGTGGGGACGGGGCTTCCCCCTGCCGGCCAGCTGTCTGGGGGCGGGGGGAAGCCTGAAAAACTGGTGGATCCCCTGCTGGGACCTGGGGATTGGGAAGCCTAACTAAAAGTAAACTATTCATATAAACATAAAAACAGGTTGCTTACCTGTAACTGATGATCTTCAAGTGGTCATCTGTGCATTCACACTGATGGGATATAGTGCGCCTGCGTCGATCCTGATCAGTACTTCAAAGCCTAAGAAAAGACGATTTTCACGCCTGTCCCACTGGGCTTGTGCAGCTCTCCACCGTGCACGCCCACTGGGACAGGCATGAGCATCCCACCAGTTCCTTCTGACCGCTGTAAGCTCATGAGAACTGACAGCAAAGGGGAAGGAGGGCGGGTAGTGTGAATGCGCAGATGACCACTCGAAGATCATCAGTTACAGGTAGGCAACCTGTTTATCTTCTTCGTGGTCTCTGTGCTTCACACTAATGGGAGACTAGCAAGCCATAAGACCTACCTGGAGGTGGGTGCTGGAACGGTGCTCAGGAAATCGCTGCTTGCAGCACTGCCAAGCCTACTGCGGCACGCTGGCGTCTCCTAACAACCAGAGCGTGGTGTCGCACAAAGGTGTGAGGCGTAGCCCACGTGGCTGCTTGGCAGACTTCCTGTAAGGGCACTTCCTGTAGAAACGCTGTAGAGCAGGGGTGGCCAATGTTAGCTCTCCAGATGTTTTTTGCCTACAACTCCCATCAGTCCCAGCCAGCATGGCCAATAGCTGGGACTGATGGGAGCTGTAGGCAAAAAACATCTGGAGAGCCACCGTTGGCCACCCCTGCTGTGGAGGACGCCACTGCCCTGGTGGAGCGTGCTTGCAGAGGTCCTCATAGAGCAAGTAGCAAGTCCATATGGCCTCAACAATCCACTTTGATAAGCGCTTGGAGGAAATGCCCTGCCTGAGCAAGCTGGGGGCACAGGAAACAAAAAGCGAGGTGGATCTCCTGGAACCCTTGGTACTATGGAGGTAAAAGGAAAGTGCCCGCCGGATGTCTAAGGTATGCAGCAGTCTAAGGTATGCAGCAGTCGCTCCTCAGCAGTTGTAGGATTAGTGAAAAAGATGGGCAGACTGATGTCTGCAGATAGGTGGAAATATGACACCACCTTAGGAAGGAAGTCCAAGTCGGGAGTCAGGTGGACCCTGCTATCCGAGAATGAGATATGAGGTGAGTCACAGCAAAGAGCCTTAAGCTCCCCCACCCTGCTGGAAGAGGTGATTGCAACAAGAAAGGCAGTCTTACAAGCCAGGAGATGGGAAGAAGAGTTCGCCATAGGCTCGAAGGGAGGCAGAGTGAGGTGATATAGCACCAGCGGGAGGTCCCAGGGGGTAGGTGGACGTCTATGTACTGCTACAAGGTGGGCAAGGTCCTTCAGAAACTTCTTGACCAACAGATGAGCAAAAACTGAGACGACATCGACAAAGTCATGGGTGGCTGAGATAGCTGCCAAATAAACGTGCAGTGAAGAAAGAGCGAGACCTCTGTCTAGTAGAGCAAGGAGGAAGCTAAATACCGGCAGCAGGGGTGTATCCTGGAGGGAGGCTGGTAGTGTGGCCTTGTGTTTCAGGAAGGCTCTCCACTTGCCCTCATAGGAACGTTGAGTCATAGGACATCTACTATTTAGGAAGACACTATTTAGGATGGACATCATAGTAGCTGCCACACCATGAATTTCAGGTGTGGGATGTTGTGATGCAGGAGGTGGCCCCCGTGCGCCACCAATAGATCCGGTTTTGGTGGGAACTGACAGAAGGTCTGGGCAGACAACCGAAGGAGGACCGGGAACCAGGGATGCCATGGCCACCAGGGGGCAATTAAGATCCCTCTGGGTCTCTGTGCTCGGACCTTGGTGACTACCCTGGTCATCAAGGGTAGAGGGGGGGAAAGAAAGAGATGCTGTCCTTCCCACAGATAAAGAAAGCTGTCCCCCAGGGATAGGGGATTATGACCCTCCCAGAACAGAAGTTCGGGCACTTTGTGTTGCACCTGGTCGCAAAGACGTCTACGTCTGGGTGCCCCCACTCGTCGAAGAGGGGGCTGAGGTACTTCCAGTTGAGCTCCCACTCGTGGAAGGCGGAGCTCCCCCTGCTCAGGGCATCTGCCATGGTGTTCTGGATGCCTGGAAGATGTGTCATCACTGGGTGGATGTCCCATTGAAGGCAGTCTTCCCAAATGCCACTGGCCAGCTGGCAAAGAGTCCGGGAGACCATCCCCCCTGCTTGTTCATGTAGTATAGGGCGGTAGTGTTGTCTGTCAGAAAGGATACCACATGGCCGCATAGGAGACGGTGGAAGGAGTGTAGGGCGTACTGTATCACCAGGAGCTCCAGGTAGTTGATATGATGACTTCAGAGGTGGGGCTCCCATGGGCCACCGACACACAGGCCATTGAGATGTGCTCCCCAGCCCCATAAAGAAGCGTCCGTCGTCACCACCGCAGATGGGGATGGCAGTGTAAATGGAGCACCCCGGAGTAGGTTGAGGCTCTGCTCCCACCATGTCAGGGAGATCAGAACATAAGCCGGTAACGTCAGACGACAAGACTGCAGATGACGCATCGGCCGGAACACTCTCACAAACCACAACTGCAGTGGTCACATATGGAGATGGGTGTGGAGAAGCACAGCCATGGTGGCTGCCATCAGTCCCAGAAGTCGTTGTATCTGGAGCAATGAAACATTGCCCTGACTTCTGATCTCAGAGATGAGGGCGACCAGTGCATCCGCCTGTTCCTGAGGAAGAAACGTGTGACTGAATTGAGTCTCCAGAATGACTCCTATGAACCATACCCTCATGGATGGGATGAGGTGAGATTTCAGTAGATTGACCCCAGGTCTCTGAGAAGGTGTGAAATGATGGTGAGATGTGTCTGGAGGGTGTCTGCTGCCAGGGCTGCTACCAGTAAATCGTCTATATAAGGGAATATTATGATTCCCCTGAAGGTGGAGATAGGTGGCAATGACTATCGTCTTCGTAAAGACCCAGGGGGAGGTTGAGATCCCGAAGGGGAGTGAGATGTATTGGAAGTGTTGGTTCCCAATAGCAAACGGCAGATACTGCCGAAAGTGGGGGTGTATTGTAATATGGAAGTATGTGTCCTTCATATCCAGAGTAGCCATCCAAGTATCTCTGTCCAGCAGAGGAAGGATGTACTTAAGGGATGTCATACGGAACTTTTTGTAGATAATGTATTAGTTCAGGGCCTGGAGGTCCAGGATGGGTCAGAGGCCCCCATCCCACTTGGGGACAGTAAAATACCGGGAGTAAGGGAATACAGGGGAGGAAGGGAAAATCGGTTCTATAGCCTGTTTTGATATGAGGTTTGTGACTTCCTGCAGGAGGACCTGTGAGGGAGGTGTCATTATCAGACCCAATGGAGGGGGTCGCTGGATGAATTTGATTCGATAGCCATGCTCTATGATGGACAGAACCCAGCTGTCAGTGGTGATGTTTCTCCATGCAGGTAGGTATGGGAACAGGTGGGTGGGAGAGGGTGGTGGCACTGGGAGAGAGTCAAAGGCCCTGTTCAGGCGTCTTGCCCCCCTTAGGCCTATGTTGTTGTTGTTTTGAGGGGAGCTTCTGCTTGTTCCCATAAGATGTCCTGGAGTGGCTTGACTGGGAGCACTGGGTCCACATCTGTTCCGGAGGTGACTTAGTGAATGGTTTCTTGGACCATGATTTCGACCAGGTCTTAGACTTTGGGCGAGAGGAGGTAGAAACCCCCAGATTTTTGGACATTTTGATGCTTTTGTCCGAATCCTGGAGGACTGTGTCTGTAGTTGAGCTGAACAGCCCATCTCCCTCAAAAGGAAGGTCCTCAATCCACGCCCTGGTGTCCTGGGGCAGGGCCGTGATGCAGAGCCATGCATGGCGACGGATGGTAACTGCCGTAGTCAATATCTTGGCAAAGACATCTACAGAATGTTTGGCTGTGTTAATCTGGTGTTTCGCGACGAGCATGCCCTCCTTCTGGAGTCGTTTCAGCTCTAAATCCTTGTCCTCAGGGAGGGAAGGTAAGATGTCTGCTAATTTTTCACAGAGGGCATATTGATACCTGACCATGCATGCCTCTTAGTTTGCTGTCTTGATCCCGAAGGCTTCTGCAGAGTATACCTTTCAGCCGAAAGAGTTGAGTTTCTTCCCCTCCTTATCAGGAGGAGTGGAATGCGTGCACTTACTCTTGGACAAGGATGAGACCACGACGGAGTTAGGTCTGGGATGGCTGAAGAGAAACAAAGCCTCTGCTTCCTGCGTCTTATACATATGATCCGCTCGTCTGGTGGAGACTGGGGTGGATGCCGGTTTTGGGCATGAGACCTTGGCTGCCTGGAAAAGTACTGAGGTTATGGGCAAGGTTACCGGTGTGGACGCATCGCGCTGGATGATGTCGAAGACCGTATAGGTAACGAGGGGCTTCAGTTGCGAAATCGGTAGTGATAAGGAATGGGCTAAACGCTTAACAAAATCGCCATAGGCCAGAAGGTCTTCAGACGGAGAGACCAGCAACTCCTCTATGGACTGCTGTGGCGGGGACGGTTCGGTGTCGGTGTCTCGGCGGCTAGGGTGATCCGAGTCCGAATTGAGGTTGGAGTGAGAGGAAGCTGAGTTGTGTTCCTCAGCGTTGAGGGTTGGAGTGGAGTCATCGGCGTCGAGACATGCTTAGGCTGCGGAGTGGGTAGCTGCTCCGCTGGACACTTTGCGGGGGGGTCTCGAGGCCGATGTGGGTCCCTATGGCAGGAATGGCAAGATGCGACTGAGCGCAAGTCCCAGTCTGGTGGTGGGTGAGGCATCCACAAAAAACCCAATGACATAGGGTACACTCCATAGAGGTACTGCCATTGCCTCTGGACCTAGTGTATCGGTGGCAGTGGTGGTGGCAGTAGAGGGGATCGATCTTCCAGGGCCTTCAGAAGGGGGGCCTCTACCGGTGTGTGCGGTCACCACGGAAGCAACAGGGAGGTAGGCGCCTGCTCCCACTGATCAGGTTTCAGCATGGGGCTCGGTTCGGTACCAGAGAATGTAATGTGAGACATCTGCTGAGTGAGATCAATCTCAAAGTCCGACAGTTCCTCCTAGGGCACACACTGTGGGGAAGCCTGCCGAATAGGGGAGGCGAGAAGCTGCAGTGGAGGGACTTTGCCCAGCACCACCAGCCTGGCTGGGGTGGTGGATTGGCTCGCCCCTTCTTAAGGGCTCTTGGGAGTCTTGTGTTTCTTGTCCTTGTCCCTCTTATGCTCCTTTCCCTCCCTGCGTTTCTTTGCAGGAGTGGAGGGTTCCGAGGTTGGTGCCGGTGTTAAGCATTTCCGCACTGACCTGTCAGCGTCAGAAGGAGTTGGCATGGAAGAGGTCGACGTTGATGGGCATCCTGAGTCGGCTTGGGACTGCATACCGGGGGTGATTGCTGCTTCCATAAGCGCTGTTTGAAGTCGAGTTGCGTGATTTTTCTGCGTTTGTTGAGAGAACTTAGCATAACGTGTGCAGGTCTCCAGGCGATGTCCCTCACACAGGCAAAGGAGGCAAAGATTGTGGCCGTCAGGGGGAGGGAGTTTGCTGCCGCATTTTTTTACAGTGTTTGAAGCACTTCCACAGTTTTTCCATCCACTCAGGGGAAAAGGGAAGGGTGTCCCCCCCCTGCGTCTGAGGAGGATTTAAACTAGAAAAACTCACACACTCAAGTGTGCTTGTTTTCCTTGCAGGTTTTGAGGAAAGGAAGAGTGAAGTAACCGAAGAAAAAGGCAACGAAGGTGAGTACCAATGAGAGATGAGAGAAAGATCCTATCCGCGTGGTGGTCAGAAAGGAACTGGCGGGATCCTCATGCCTGTCCCAGTGGGCGTGCCCAGTGGAGAGCCACGCATGGTGGGACGGGCACAAAAATCCTCTTTTCCTAGGCTTTGAAGAACCGATCGGGATCGGTGCAGGCGGACTATATCCCATCAGTGTGAAGCACAGAGACCACGAAGAAGATTCTCATTTTCCATTAAGATAACTTTGGCACATGTCTGGGAGAAGGTAATTGAGGGGAGATGGTCATAATTTAATCTCTAACACAGAATAGAAACCTATAGCTCCTTTCTCTTTGTGCTTTATTTAAGATTTATTTGGCACGTTTCTGCTTCCACTCCATCTAATGTAACAAAGCTTTGATTCAACTATGAAGGAACTGATATGGTACAGCCCAGTCATACAATTTTTCTGTCTCAGATTTCACAGTGAGTAGAATGGGATTTCTTATTTGAAAGCTACTCCAAGTGAAGACTGCCGCTCTTTCCAATTAAAGCTTGCCACCTCAGAGAAAATGCTAGTTCCTGTGTTTTTGAATCAGTTCAAGGTTTAATTTATTTTAGACAGGGGTAAATCAGACAGATCTTATCCCTGAACCCTCCCTGCTGATTTAACAGCTAAGCAGAACAATGCTTCTGCATTCAAGTGAGTAACAGTTGTTATGTGATGCATGAATAAGCAGTGACAATTCAGCTAAACTGGATGGAAACATCTCTCTGGCGATAGTGCAGTGTAAATCATCGTTGTACACATTCTCTTTCAGTGATTTCATTCATGTTTTCATGACTCCTGCTGGGTTATAAATCAGAGGTTAGGCTTCTGCATGCTTAATTCTTACAAGCAGATTATTATATAGCCAGAAGCCTCACTAAACGTGGTTTTTGTAAGATTAATTAATGAAACTTGAGGAACACAAAGGGAATCTATTTGCTATGTCAATCTAAACTAAAGCAGAACGGGAAAGTAACAAAAACAATATGCATCACAGCTATTCCACAGGTTAAAAATTAATTCTTAAGTATCAAGCTCAGATGCTTAACAATAATTCAGTCCCTGCATTTTATTATACCTGTATTCCAATGGACAGGCATCTGTTTTTCTTGAAGTGGTCCCTCTTTCTGTCGTCTGCAGTAACTGTGGCAACAGTGGTAGTGGTGGTGACGGTGGCAGTGTTGTTACCCATATGCTGACTGGCCGGGCCGTGAATCTGCGCATTAGCTGCCTCAATAGCAGCAGTCAGTGCCTTCATGCTGTCCAAGCTCTCTGTGGAGTTGCTAAGTCCTGACTGGCTGATGATATCTCCCCTTTGCCCATGTCCATCCATATAGGCATCCTGAGCAGATTCTGTGCTGCTCTGGGCTGTGATAGAGATATAAGGTTTGGTGGTAGTTCTTGGTGGGACTGGAGGTGGTGTCTTCTTATATGTGGTGATGCAAGAGGAAACTATAAAAAATGAAAGACAAATTAAGATGTAAGTTGAAAAGCTTGGCTCCTAATGTTAAAAACACCCCACAATGTAAATGAACGGTCTGATAGTGAAAGTAAATTTCTGTAACCATTACAAGAATATTATTTTCCAGGTAAAATGGTACACAATTCACCTAGAGGCTTATTAATTTATATCTAGTACATGTCTTTAAGATGTTGGCTGGGATCCCAAGAGCCATGGATGGAGGAGGATTTGCAGAAGGGATCTTTCCTTATTTCCACTGCAGCCTCCTGTACTGCATCCTGTGATATTCTGACTCTTAGCTGCAGTTTTTCTGGGGGCACAGGAATTTACAGTGTGCAGGATGTTTTGGCTAGATGCCTGGAAACTAGGAAAGGCTTGGTACAAATCCTTCAAAGTAATAAATAAAATAAAGAAGCTCCTCTGATGTATGGTACTTTGGATCCAAGAAGCCACAATGTACAAGAAACTACAAATTGAATCATATTATTGCCCTAATTTGTCTTTGTCTTCATATATATATGAAGCACGCACACACACATATGATAATTTAGTAATATCATTTATTAGGTTCAATTTATTGGTCATCCTTTCCTAAAACATGGCTCAGGGCTTACAATATTTGGGGAGATAAAAAATAACAGTTAAAAAGTTAAAACAGCATTAAAATAATACTAGAAATGGGGAGGGGGAGCTGCAGATTCCTTTCTCTACCAGTTAATATGAGTAAGCAATCTGAGTTTGCTGCCACCAACAAGGGCCTATACCTTGTCAGGTTCAGGAGACACTTCTTACTATTGTATGTTTTTATCATCTATATGTAACTTTTAAAATGAATTCTATGCACAGTCTTTTTGGTTGTGTATTCTATAGTTAGTATTGACCTAAAGAAAATCCTTTCTGAAAATCATGCTCAGGGAGCATGAGAGTCGAGAGGGAACAGGGCACCGGGCACCGGGCTGAGGATAAAAGGAATGCGCCCTCAGTAGGGACCTCTTCTTCAGTTGGTGAGCAGGTATTCTTTCGCACCAAGGAACCATCCCTGGCCAGGGAGAGAGGGGGAGTCTTGGTAGTTGGTGATTCATTCCTTAGGCAAGTAGACAGCTGGGTGGCAAAACCGTGTACTGACTGTATAGCGACTTGCCTGCCTGGTGTGAAGGTAGTGGACATTACACGTGTAGTAGATAGGCTGATAGACAGTGCTGGGGAGGAGCCAGTGGTCGTGGTGCATGTTGGCACCAATGATGTGGGGAAATGCAGTCATGAGGTTCTGGAGGAAAAAAATTAGACTGCTGGCGGGAGACTTAAGGCCAGGACCTCCAACGTAGCCTTCTCAGAAGTGCTACCTGTCCCATGTGCAGGGCTGGAGAGACAGGCACAAATTAGAAGTCTCAATGTGTGGATGAGACGATGGTATAGGGAGGAAGGGTTTAAATTTGTTAGGCACTGGGATGCTTTCTGGAACAAGTGGGAGCTGTACAAAAGAGACGGTCTCCAGTTGTCCCCAGATGGAACCAGGCTGCTGACGCTTAAAATCAAAAAGGTGTCAGAGCAGTTTTTAAACTAAATCTTGGGGGAAAGCCAACAGGAGATCAAATGTCTGTGGTTCGGGAGGACTCATCTCAAAGAGATGAAGGGTTAGTTGTTACTTTTCTACCGGGTAATGGATCAGAGTTGTCCACTGAGATGATGACAAACAGTATGGAGTATCTGCCAAAGTCTCGAGGCAGCAGGAGGAAGATTGCGGGCCTAGCTTGCCTGGGAAATTACAGATGTTTGTATACAAATGCTAGAAGTGTTCAAACTAAAATTGGTGAGTTGGAATGTTTAGTGTTGGAAGAAAACATAGACATTGTGGGAATTTCAGAAACTTGGTGGAATGAGGAGAATCAGTGGGCACGGTGATTCCTGGATATGTTATATCGGAAGGATAGGGAGGGAAGGGTTGGAGGTGGGGTGGCTCTGTATGTCAGAGAGGGTATACAGTCTAGTAAGACTTAGGTCAGAGAATTAGATTTCCTTCTAGAAATGCTTTGGGTTGAAATAGAGGGCCCAAAAGGAAATTTAACTATGAGAGTTTGTTATCGCCCACCAAATCAAAAGATAGAGGATGATTATATTATGATGGAAGGATTAAAGATAGTGGCTAAATGTAAAGACTGTGTCGTAATAGCTGATTTTAACTACCCGCAGATTGATTGGGTCAATATGTGTTCAGGTTGAGAGAAAGAGATTGAGTTTCTAGATGCTCTCAATGACTGTGCTATGGAGCAGATGGCCTCAGAACCTACCAGCGGTGGGGCGATCCTGGATTTGGTCCTAAGTAATGCCCAAGACTTGGTGAGAGATGTAAAAGTGATCGCACCACTTGGGAGCAGTGACCATAACGTTATTGATTTCACCATTTGTATAAATAGAGAGTTGCCCCAAAAGACCAGCACAACCACGTTTAACTTTAAAAGGGGTAAATTCTCTGAGATGAGGAGGCATGTGAAGAGGAAACTGAAAGAAAAGGTAAATACAGTCAGAACCCTTGGGGAAGCTTGGAGGCTATTTAAAACTACAATCCTAGAAGCTCAGATAAAATATATACCACAAGTTAGGAAAGGCACAAACAGGTTTAAGAAAAGGCTTGCATGGTTAACAAACAAAGTAATGGAAGCTGTAAAAGGAAAGGACTCCTTTAAGCGGTGGAAAGCTAGTCCAAGTGAGATTAATAAAAGGGAAGACAGGTGTGGCAAATCAAATGCAAGACTGTGATCAGGCAGGCAATAAGGGGACTATGAGGAGCATATTGCAAAAAACATAAAGACCAACAATAAAAATTTCTTCAAGTATATTTCTTCAAGCTGTGGCAGTGGGGCCCTTGGATGACCAAGGGGTTAAAGGATTACTGAAGGAGGACAGGGAAATGGCTGAGAAGCTGAATGCATTTTTTGCCTCTGTCTTCACTGTGGAAGATGAGAAATGTTTGCCTGCTCCAGAACCATTTATTTTGGAAGGGGTGCTGAAAGACCTGAGTCAGATTGAGGTGACAAAAGAGGAGGTCCTACAACTGATAGACGAATTAAAAACTAATAAGTCACCAGGTCTGGATGGCATACATCCAAGAGTTCTGAAAGAACTCAAAGTTGAACTTGTGGATCTTCTAACAAAAAATCTGTAATCTTTCATTGAAATCTGCCTCCATTCCTGAGGACTGGAAGGTAGCAAATGTCATGCCCATCTTTAAAAAGGGTTCCAGAGGAGATCCGGGAAATTACAGGCCAGTCAGTCTGACTTCATTACCAGGAAAGTTGGTAGAAACCATTATCAAGGACAGAATGAGTAGGCACATTGATGAACACAAGTTATTGAGGAAGACTCAGCATAGGTTCTGTAAGGTAAGATCTTGCCTCACTAACCTGTTACATTTCTTTGAGGGGGTGAACAAACATGTGGACAAAGGAGACCCGATAGATGTTGTTTGCCTTGATTTCCAGAAAGCTTTTGATTAAGTTCCTCATCAAAGGCTCCTTAGTAAGCTCGAGAGTAATGGAGTAAAAGGACAGGTGCTCTTGTGGATCAAAAACTGGCTAATTAATAGAAAGCAGAGTATAAATGGGCAGACTTTGCAGTGGAGGACGGTAAAAAGTGGGGTGCCGCAGGGCTCAGTACTGGGTCCCATGCTCTTTAACTTGTTCATAAATGATTTGGAGTTGGGAGTAAGCAGTGAAGTGGCCAAGTTTGCAGATGACACTAAATTGTTCAGGATGGTGAGAACCAGAGAGGATTGTGAGGAACTCCAAAGGGATCTGTTGAGGCTGGGTGAGTGGGCGTCAACATGGCAGATGAGGTTCAATGTGGCCAAGAAAATGCACATTGGGGGCAAAAATCCCAGCTACAAATACAAGTTGATGGGGTGTGAACTGGCAGAGACTGACCAAGAGCGATCTTGGGGTCGTGGTAGATAACTCACTGAAAATGTCGAGACAGTATGCGATTGCAATAAAAAAGGCCAATGTCATGCTGGGAATCAATAGGAAAGGAATTGAAAACAAATCAGCCAGTATCATAATGCCCCTGTATAAATTGATGGTGCGGTCTCATTTGGAATACTGTGTACAATTCTGGTCACTGCACCTCAAAAAGGATATTATAGCATTGGAAAAAGTCCAGAAAAGGTCAACTAGAATGATTAAAGGGTTGGAACACTTTCCCTATGAAGAAAGGTTAAAACGCTTGGGGCTCTTTAGCTTGGAGAAACGTCAACTGCGGGGTGACATGATAGAGGTTTACAAGATTATGCATGGGATGGAGAAAGTAGAGAAAGAAGTACTTTTCTCCCTTTCTCACAATACAAGAGCAAGAATATATAATACAAGAATATATATATATGTATATATATATATATTTTGGCCACTGTGTGACACAGAGTGTTGGACTGGATGGGCCATTGGCCTGATCCAACATGGCTTCTCTTATGTTCTTATGTAACTCCAGCAGTTAGAGTTGCTGTGGGAGACCAGGGTGAGGGGTCACATGGGGTGAGGGGGGGAATAGCTGTCAGCAATGGTGTGACATAATTGAAGAGAAAAACAGACATGACATCAGTCCTATCCAGAAATTTCATGAAGTTCTATGTTTTTACCATAGAGTTCCCTGCAATTACTAGAGAGGTTGTCAAGCATGAGATCTCAAAATAACCAGTCCTTGAATCTTGAAACAAAGTTTGGTTTATTGATAATCCATGTGGCTCATCCGAGCTGGGAGAAATTGGAACTGATACTTTGTAACAGAAGAATACAGGCTTTAAAATGGCACATCAAAGGTTCTATAAACAATTCTACATTCACGTGTGAAATTCACACGCTAGGTTCCTTATCTATCTTGCGGCTAGCACATCCTGGGTTCAGGTCTGGCTGAGCCTGAGAACAAGTCCCAGGAGGTCTTATCTTCAATGAGGACATTCCTGCATTTGTTAGTAGAAGCGAGAGAAGAAAGGTGGGGGTTGCTACTTTGATGTGCCTTGGTTTAATTTAGGGTTAGTAACAAATCTATAATTCTGAATACTATAACAGAAGATGAATATACAATGCTTGACAGAGGTGTGACATGACACCATAGGCCCAACAGTCATTTTAAAAAGTTTTTCTCTGCTGACACATCCCCTGCCCCCACCTGGGGACTGGCAAGTCTATAAACAGCACATTAGCATAGTGTCTACTCCACACTGTAGTCCATAAAGATACGTATTGATAACATTTGGAAAACTTTCAAAAAGGAAACACCCCCCCCCCCCAAAAAAAGATGCAAAAAAAAGATGCATAAAATTCATGTATTAAAACACAAAGACCAACTGTATTGATGATTAAATATCACCAACAATAACCTTGAGGCACGAAATTGTTTATCAGAGATCACTTTAATTGGTTGGTAGCTGTGCTAGCCACATTAAATGTTGCTAACTACAAATGTTCTGGCACTTAGTTTTGAGCATGCTTACTGAATCAGAATCCATTTGGAATTAACACAGTGACATCAAATTGTATCTTTCTACTTCTTTGGTAACTGTATTGCTCAGGAATCAGAAATCACACATCATGTCCAGTTGTTAGGAAATGTTCAGGTTAGTAATGTGAACAACAAATGACATGAATTACCTTAATTTAATGTAAAAATTAAATAAATGGGGGAAATGCTGATGAGGGAAAGTAACGTTTGCATAGCTTCCAGAGCATATCGTACAAATGACAGCACAGCAACCCTCCCAATATTTGGCCACTAATCAGCAAGGACAGATACTATCTGGGTAAGGACTGCAAGACTGTGTTGGAATGTAGCATGCTCTATGAGTCCGTGCAATGTTACAAGATTCATATGTTTTCCAAGGTTCACATTTCGATACTAAATCATATCTTCTTTTGGTTTTATGGCTTATGACATTGGCACAGTCATTTTATTTTAGCTCTAGAGAGTTACCTGGGAATCAGTAACTCTACTGGATGTGGATTATGTCTCTTAAATATTCTAGAGTGCAGTGAATTTACATGTTCAAATTAGGAGGCAGGGAGGAGAAAGGCACAGAAGCAAGGTTGTTTCAAACAAGTTAATGCAAAAACCTTTCTTTCCTGGAGTCACATTTGTACAGATTGTACCAAATTCAGAAGACAGAGTGCAAACCATTTGGGAAAGAAAGCCCCAGGCTCTTCGTTACTGGAAATGATGTAAGTTTCTTGCCACTCCTTTGCTGAAACTACAACAAAACAATAAAAAGCCACAACCTGCAACACATGCTTCTAAATGTCAGCACCGACTGGGGTTTTCAAGAGTCTCAGCTGTGGTGAGCAAGTGGACTTCATGCCTCAGTTTTATTTCCAAACACTCTAAGAGCCTAGCAACTTAAGACATGGCAACCTGTCAGTTCTAAAAAAGGCATTTCGTTTTATGGGTAACTGCAAGGGTTTGTTTTTAAAAAGAGTTTTACAAAAAGTGGTGAGAATAAATGTGATACTCTGACGCTTTTTGTTCCAGGGCCAACAGGAACTGCCAAGCGCCGCAAGGCAATGTGCTAAATCAGCCCAGAAGAGAATTCTACATTCCTGTTCTGGCCATGATGAGACTATGGCAATTGTGGTCAAAACAATTTACAGCAGAACTCTTCAGCTGAAACAAACATTGTTATGGCTCCCATGTTGATTTAGGGGCAGAGATCCATATGTGATACTCAAATGATGTGGAAACCAATTTCAGCTTGGTGCGTGGCCATTACCATTCAGCTTCAGTTCCTTATCTATACATTTGGGAATAAGGATAACCTACTTGTCCAGATTGCTTATCATAAGAAAGAGAACTGACCCTTTGTTTTAGGTACAATAAAGGTTATAAATATCTCATGTTGAAAACTGGGGAATGGAAGACATTGGAATACAAGTATAGTTAATCCTTATGTAGAATATTTGGTTTAATTTAAGAGCCATCTCTAGTATGAGTGTTCTCTTCCTCCTCTCCTTGCTAGGAACTGACATTTCAGGTGAGCTAGGAGGGGAGGGGGAAAGCAAGAGAACACACGTAATGAGAGAAGTTGGCACTGGTGCAACAGCTGTGAATTTGGTAAGTCCCTTTAGAAGTCAGAGTGCTTGGCCAACCGCCTTTTTGAAATGGCCCCTTAGCAAGCTTACACTTACATTCCTGCCTTTAGTTTTTTTGGATTACATAGATTACGGAAAGCATTTTACCAGAGCTGAAAAAACATAGAAGATTGATCCCTTTTAATGGGTTACATTAGAGTCTTTACTGAGTTGCATTAATGTAAACACTGGTTTTGAACCTTTCCTTGTTTTCAAGATTCCTTAATTATTCTTTACCTGATGGTAGAATATTTATCCCAAAGGGGAAAGGGAGGGATTTTTTTTAGCAGTGAAAGTTTCCAAACAGCTTAGTCATGGGACAGGAATGTAGAACAAGGAGTGTCAACCATCAAATACAGAAGGAAGTAGAAAAGTAAAATATTTCCAGGCTCACTTAATAACAAGGGTTTGTATGAAATATTCCATTATCAGAGAATTCTTAAATTTCACACATTGTTTAGGAACCAAAGGGAAGGAGGAATGATTTCAGTCATTTTAGAATTGAGTGACTCTGAAAAATAAAACAAAGCCCTAATCTGGATAGCCCAGGTAAACCTGATCGCATTAGATCTCAGAAGCTAAGCAGGGTTGACTGTGGTTAGTACTTGGATGGGAGACTTTCTTGAAATCCCCAGTCAAGAGTAGGGTTGCCAAGTCCAATTCAAGAAATATCTGGGGACTTTGGGGGTGGAGCCAGGAGACACTGGGGGCGGAGCCAAAAACAAGGGTGTGACAAGCATAATTGAACTCCAAGAGAGTTCTGGCCATCACATTGAAAGGGACAGCACACCTTTTAAAATGTCTTCCTTCCATAAGAAATAATGAAGGATAGGGGGCACCTTCTTTTGGGGCTCATAGAATTGGACCCCCTGGTCCAATCGTTTTGAAACGTGGGGGGTACTTTGGGGAGAGGCACTAGATACTATATTGAAAATTTGGTGCCTCTACCTCAAAAAACAGCTCCTCCAAAGCCCCCGAAACCTCCAGAGGAGGTGCGGGCCCTGCGGAACCTTGATCAGTTCCGCAGTTCTGATCAAGGTTCCGCATTCATGAACGGCTGACCAAGTCCACAAAGAAACATCAAAATGGTCCAATCTGGAGATCCGCCATCATTACATAAATTGACAGGCATAGCGTCAATCAATAACGGTACTGCCAGATTTAACTTAATGTTTTTAGACTTAGTAACTGTTTTAACTAATGTATTAATCGGTTTGGGGTTAATTTAATGTTTTGTTAAATGTATTGTTATTTTGCTGTTGTTAGCCGCCCTGAGCCTGCTTGGCGGGGGAGGGCGGGATATAAATAAAATTTTACTTTACTTACTTTACAGAACAATTCCCCATTATACCCTATGAGAATCGATCACATAGGGAATAATGAAGACGTTTCCCTCTCCCCCCCCCCTTTCTGGCCAGTCTGAAGCAGCGGATCAGCCTCTCTACTCACCATTTGCTGCCAGCTTCTTCACAGAAACAGACACACCATCCTAAATTCAAGTCAAGCCTCTGGAGGTGCAAAGGCACATGGTCCTTTGCGGGCAGGGCTCCCTCTCCCCCCCCCCGCCAGCCAGCTGATTGGGGCGGGAAGCAGCCTGGGAAAACTGAAGAAAGGCTGCTGTGATCGGGGTTGGGTGGGAAGGGCAGGGCAAGGAGAAGCTGCTGAGATCGGGGCTGGGTGGGAAGCACAGGGCAAGGAGAAGCTGCTGAGATCGGGGCTGGGTGGGAAGGGCTGCCATTCCCCCCCCTTTCCAGATTTTTGGCTAGCGAGGGGGAGAAGGCTCCAAATCGGGGGTCCCCAGGCAAGGCGGGGGATTTGGGAAGCCTAGTCGAGAGGCAGGGGCAGACTCTATTCAGCCACCTCACAGAATATCCTCCAGGCTGCCAGTAGGGGTCAGTCACCAGAGGTCAACATGACTTCCAGGTGCAGACACACACACACACACACAGAAATAAAAAACCCACCCTGAGAAATTTTTATGAGTGACATAAGCACATTTGTAGAGAAGTAGGAAAGGAGCAATAACAAGACAGACATACAATTTTCCTTGTTCCACACTCTTAGTAAAGAATTTTCAACTGAGTAGTTGAGGAAAATCCTACTTTAAGTTAAGGGAGGGGGAAAGACTCAACTTTTAGAGCTTGGCAAAAGGTTATAGGGGAAGTAAGCAAAGGAAGGAAGGAATGACAGCATTATTATGCTAGCAGTATGTCTATCATTGAGTGTGTGATGAGTGCCTGCACATTAAAGCTGTAATCACACTGGAGGCTTGACACGATATGGCTGAACCTCCATTTGCAGCAGTTTAAATAATTGTGGGATGTTTTGATCAGACATCCCATCTGAACCTGCTTCACTGCATGCTTACCCTGTGGTCGATTGTTCAGATTGTTGCAGCATTATTTGTTGTTGTCTTTCACCCATGCACGTAAGTGTGTATCTGACACTGGCTCCATTTTCACAGCTCCACAATCTCTCTGCCAAATACTCTAGCCCTTTTCAGCCTCCTTCCCTTTGTCTCTCTTCCACGGAATACATGGCAGGGGGGTAACATGCAGATTTACATGAGTGACGCACTGATTTAAGCGCATTTATACTTGTGTCAAGCTCTCCAACTCTGATGCAGAAACAGGAGACAGGGGTTTTTTTTTGGGGGGGGGGGAGAATTTGTTGCTAAAAAACAAGTCCCCTGGGGACTCCAGATCCACAATGACTACTTGGTCGTGGTGACTGGCAACGTCAGGGGTGATTATGAGCTTATGCAAACATTGCTACCTGATTTTTTTTAAAGGAGGCAAAAATTGAGGGGAAGGTTTAGAGTTCCAATATGGCTTGACTTCGCGAGAGGGGAGTTCAGACAGCCAGAAATGTGGGATGGAAGTGCTGGCATTTATAATACTCTGCTTCCAAAGTGAGGCAAAGTGGGGTGCCAATGACTGGGGCACAGAAGGCAGATGTTGTCCGATCATGCTCTTTAAATCCGCAAAGGTAACACTACTATATCGGTGTGAAGTGCTCGTGTGACTGCAGCCTAAGAGATGCAGCACAGGACCTTTCACTGAAGATGTACGCAGACTTCTCTCCAACATCCAGCCCCGTGTTCTGATGGACTATTTCTAGGAGCCTTGTTAGTCTTGTTTGTGGACTGGCCAATGTGAATATCAGAAGACTAGAAAGTTATGATATTGCGTCAGAGAAATGTTTTTTTAATTCATGCTTAGATCCTCATTCTTAGAGACCTCAAGAATACTTGTAGTTCTTTGGCTGCTGGGAGTCATCCTACAGTGATTTCTGTCCTTAATGATGGATGTTCTCTCAGCCTACTTGCACTGGGCTATTGCTGGGGCCAGCTTCAGTGCATCGGTAGCTGCCTCTCCCCCTCCATCAGACTAATTCACTATTTAACCAGCAGCAGGCAGAGGAGGACTGTCCCCAGGCTTGCTGCCTGAGAACCCTTAATGGGGACCTTCCCTATACAAAAAATGTGTTCCTTCATGCAGCCACAGTGCTCTTCAAACTGTCCAGAGAGAGAGCGAGAGAGGAGGCATCATTCACCTTCTATTTACAACTCTGCTTTGGAACTCTGAGTTAAGAGTTCCTTCTGCTGCCAGGATCTGCTTTCCACACACATGAAAAAGTGGGTGTCAGATCCACACTGCAGAGGTAAAAGGTACAGTGCAGTCATCCATTACCTTTGATCCTTAACTCCCATCTAGAATATGAGGATAGAGGCCTAGTTTGTCTGACAACATATATGGAGATTTTTGAATACTTATAAAACGAAAGAATTCTTTGTTTCATCTCTATGCCACTTCTGTACCACCCTGGTTTGTACTAGGTTTTATAGTAAGCTGACTGGCAATTTTAAAACAATCTCAGTTACTCACACATAAAGCAAACTGAGATCTGTATGCTTACAGAAATCTATGCATAATCAAAAACGAGAAAAAAGACAAACTGTACTGGTTTTTGTCCTGTGCATGCTGTGAAATCATTACGCTTAGATAAAACAAAGGATTGTTTGTTGATCCTGCCAGTTCTGTTATCTCAGCTAATCAGTGAAACTGCATTTGAAGTACAGGTTAGCCTGTTTTCACAAATAAGGTTTAAAATGGTTTTTGCATTTCCTGTTCTGTTATTTGAATGTATAAAAAGCATCAGCTGGACGGTGCATTTGACTTAAAAAGCATTCTCTCTGTCCTGTTTTAGCAATATTCACTATTTAGTCCTTTCACTCTAAAAAGCATTCTTATGATCATTCTCTTGTAAAGACACCCACAAGCAAGTGAATGTCCAGATGCCTTGTGTTCTCTGTGCTACTGTGATTTATTCATAATGCAAAAGAATGACTTCTAAAATGTTTTGAAGAATATATTTTTAAATTAACCCCCCCATACATTAGATCACTAATGGGGGGGGGGGGAGAATTAAAAGTGTGTGTGTGGGGGGGAGAATTAAAAGTTGTCCATAGTTTTTTCCCTAGTTTATCCTGAATGGAAGTCTGCTAGTTTCATTGGGGCAGTCATCCATCCAGTGGGTGGAACAAAGTGGAAGGGACTGTGTCACAAACCAGTGATAATGAAGCTATGATTACATGTGGACATACACACCTTGGACTGGCCTATCAACTGGTCAAATGCATCCAGTCTGAAATGTTGTGTACATAAGAAGAATCAGGCCACTGCTCTGCTGATTACCTGGCTGGCACTGTACTAATACCACAAGAGAATAGGAAGATTGAAGCCTTAGAGAACACAGCAATCCAGTCCTTTGCATTGTATGTGTTCACTTTTGCCATGTGTGCATCTTGCCAATTTTCTACAAAGATATCAGAGGGTTAGTTGTAGGCAGGCCTCATTCTGGGAAGGAGCTCACACGAGTGGAGCTCCGGAACTTCTAAATTTTATTGTGCTGTTTCTTACAATGCCCCCCCCCCCTCAAATACTTGCTTCTGGGCTCCACTGTTCAACCCCCTTATGAGAATTTTGCTGAACTCTAAGACTTGACAAACTTTCTAATATTTCCCTCCCGCAGAAAATGAGAAAATAACAAAAACATATAAAGCAGACAGATGGAAATCTTCATCATGCCACTGTGGCCACATAGGAGAAAGTAATTTTAAAAATATGATGGGAAGAAAGTTTTATTATGACAATTAGAATTCAAGAAACATTTTAAGGTAGATACGGAGCTGATGTAATTTAGTGCCCCTTCCTGTGATGTCAGGGGCATGTGGCATATACAAATGAGTTATGCAAATGAGTTGTGCTAATGAGCTCTGGCATCTCTTTTTTTTACAAAATGACCCCTGGTTGTGGAGGTTAGCTGGGTTGCCAGGGAAACTCCTCTGGTTGGTTGGCTCATGAGATAATTGAAAAACATCCTTCATTTATTAAGCTTCTCTGAAGAGCCCTCCCTAGTTGGCAGTTCATTGTGTGTGCCAAAAAGACTTAAACACTCCTCCCTTCAAAAGAAATGCATGATAATAACAAACAACAGGTTATTACTAAGCCAGTGATATCACAAAATAAATCCTAAAAAATTAAACATTGCTTTCAAACCACCAAGTTGCTTTAAATATGTACCATTAAAAAAAGGCTTCAGCAACCTGACTGCCACACAAAATGGCAGTGCTGAGATGTGAGCAGTGCGGTTTGAAACACAGCATATCTTCTAGATGGAAGGCAAATGTGCTTTTGCTGTGCGGGGGTGGGGTGGGGACATCAAAGCAAAGGTGATTTGAGAAAAGACAGACAATGCAAGTGGAAACTGCAAAAGGAAAACAGATGGGTAATGAAGCTGTGTCAAAGCTTGGAAATAAGCTGCTGCAGTTGGAATGCCAAACTGGAGCAAAATAGGCCCTCTGGAAATCACCTAACATTGCTTATGATTTGAGCTTAGAGTTACTAACTGGGTTTCTGATAGAAAGTCAAAAACGTTTCTTCCTCAAGTTTTGTGCTAAGTTATCTAGCAATCCTCAGAAAGCACATTTTGCTGTTCTCTAGTTCTGATCTTTTCTAAGCAAGAGAAAAATACAACTAGCCATGAAACAGATACATTTCAAATAGTTGCCTAGAGGGTGACAAATTCCTAACTATCAGTTTGAATGCCATTTGCACAAAAAGAAGTCCTATTGACAATTTATTTACAATCACCACAGGGCACAGATTTTTTTTTAAAAAACATACCAATAAATCAGAGCTCAGAATTGCCTATTGTCTGGAGACTCACTGGCTAATGCCAAGTCACTCACCCTCTGCATTGTTTCAGAAAGTAAAGGATTAAGACAAGGGGGTGGGGGGGAGAGCTGGGCGCCCTGGGATGTTTGAAAGTTGAGAGGCTGCAGGGCAACTTTGTTGCTTAAAGAAATGAAGAGTATTTGCAGCTTTTCTGAACAACACACATCCCTGGATACAATAAAGACATGTCCTTTAACCTGGGTCATGTATTGGAGTGTGAAGGGCTCTCTGAGGGCAGATCCACTTCACGAAGCACTTCAGAAACAAAATGTGCTGATTCTAGTGCAAACTATGCACAAGCAGTCTCTCTGCTGACTTTGTTATTACAGTGCTTCAGGTTACATTTCTCTCCTTGAATAATATCAGGGTTATCTGCAGCTTAAAGACTTCATAGCTGAACAGTCGCCTTGCTTTTTAGCTACGTAACTGATTAATGGACAGATAAAATATGGAGTATAGTCTCTTTGTGCAGGTGTTACTTGAGGATAGTGAATTAATACTATTTTTGCTTGATTCACTACACTACTTTATGTGTTTCGTTTTGTGGTGATGGAGGTGGGGAAATATTCTGAAGTACATTGACATGTAAAGTATACAGAAATTATTCTGAGTGATATTGTAGATCTTGAGGATCCTTTCAAGGTTATAAATGTACATTTTAAAACTGGGGTGGGCCTAGTAATGGTCTGTTAATGTATGTTGTATTTATGTTGTTTTCACAATTCAAAACTAGTTATATGATGCCTTTTTGTAGGTAACATGAAATGCTGGATATAGATTTATTAACTAGGCTATTATGGTATCTTTTATAGAAAATGTAAAGTTGCTAATCTGACTTACTAGTCAGAAGAACAGTTAACATTCCAACAGCTAAAGTTGTATTGGGGGAGGGTGAAATTATTTCATTCCAGCTTTTTTTTTCTGAATGACTTACAGAAATCTGTAATGCTAACAGTAACATAAACTGGCTTCTTGTTTTTAAAGCTGAACTTATTTGAGTTGGAAGGAATGAACTATAACCTCTGTTATGTTTCTGGTAGCAGTACATCTGGGTTTTTTTCCAAAAGAGATTTTAAAGAAATATTCAGCACAATTTCTAGCAAACTGAAACAAAAAACTTTAAAAAGGTGGTACTGTAACAGAAGTCAGTACTTCACAATTCTAAAATAATATCAATATATAAAAGCAGACAGGTAGTAAATGTCTAGCTTGGCACTCCATTACTAAATATAAACACATTCACCTGTGTACACTCTGCTGCTTGGAAAGGGAAGGGGCAGTACTAAAAATAGTTGTAAGCAGGGCTTTTTTGTGGGAAAAGCCCAGCAAGAATCATTTGCATATTAGGCCACACCCCTGATCTCACCATAGCTTCACACAGGGCTTTTTTGTAGAAAAAGCCCAGCAGGAACTCATTTGCATATTAGGCCACACTCCTTAACACAAAGCCAGCCAGAACTGCATTCCTGTACGTTCCTGCTTAAAAAAAAACCCCTGGATGCAAGAAAATCTAAAGAAGAAATGTCAAATTAAGGAACTTTTGATTGGCAGTCAACTTGGAGCCTTAACACTCAAGACAGTTGGCTGTATTAGTCTGTTACAGAAAAAAAAAGGAAGATGCTCAGACTATCAGGTGTATGGTGGCATAAGCTATATAAACAAAGCCTACAGAGAGAGAGAGAGAGAGAGAGAAATTCAACCACCAAACAGTGGGGCCAGACCGAATTCAAGAGGCAAAGTCTGTGACATTTCTATGCCAAATTCAAATGTATGCAAGAAAAGCACAGTCCATTCATAACTGCAGTAATCTTCTGCTAATTTAACAACTGTAATTGTTACATAATCCACTATTCCTCATTGAGAACAGTAAAAGTATACACCAATGAGATCCTTTGGCTTGAACAGATGCAGGACAGCACCCCCAAAATCTCATATGGTTTTGTACTCTAAGAACTCTTGGGTTTATGAAATCAGTAGTGACGGAAATGGCATCTATTTACACATTAAAATAAGATCTCTTGGTCAAATCAAGAACTGATAAAAATTCTGGCAGGGAGGCGGGAATAACATTGGGTACACATATAAAACCTTCTTTGAAATTCCAGAGCTCACATTTTTCTGGCAAGGTCTGCAGGATAAATAATCACAGCTATTGAAATGTTCTCTGCAAAGGCAGGCAGTTCCCAGTTGATATAATAATAAACCAAGGAAGGACCATTTAACTCTCTCCTAACTATTATCAGCAGATCCATGTTTTCCTCTATCCTAGGCAGATTGCCTATGCATATTTGTGTTCCATGTACCATAGTTGGTTTCAATATCACAGCTTGGATCCTAACTTCGCACCAATAGGGTCCCCAAATTCAAAGAAGTGACAATCAGAACGCAACCCAAAGTTCACCAATGGGTGACTAGATTTCACACTTTTGGTCCAATGACAATACAGATCCTAGTCCTGTACTAAATTGGGACAATAACTGAGCTCTTCCACTGGAGCTCAGGAAAACTCAGGTTACGATAAGGGCCCACCTTCTCTAGTCTTCATTTTTTTGCAGTTGGTTCAGCTTCGGAACCTTCTTCTAGCACAACAAGTATGTAGTCACCCGACCTTCCTTATCAAGAAAGATGCAGTATGAGTTTCTCTTTGTGTCATTGTTCCCTTCCTGGAATTCACTCTCTAGTTCCTCCTATTAGCTCTCTTAGCTGTCTCTATCTGCAGTCAGTCTGATTTACTGCCATCCATATCCTTCCCATAGCATCCTGACCTGGAAAGGGACACTTTTTTGTTTCATTTCAAAATCTCCTCACCCTGGGTTGGTTTTTTTCTGGAACAGTTATAGGGGAGAAATATAATTGGCACTAAAAGTAACTGTGACGGGGTATCTAGCCTGAGATTGTGCAAACTGAGTGGTCTTTATTGGATAGCCACATATAAATTGCTGCTGTGTTGTATCCATTAAATAGTTCAATCTCATTGTCTTGCTCTTCCTCTTTTTAGTCTGTATTTTGGTTAGGTTAATAAGGTAACTTCCCAGTTGTATCTGATGAAATGTGCATGTACGCAAAAGCTTATACCCAGAATTAAACTTTGTTGGTCTTAAAGGTGCCACTGGACTCAAACTTTGTTCCTGTTTCTATTCCTCCCACCTTTCATTGGAAAATTTATTGTGCCAGGCCAGAGACAATATATACACAGGTTTAACAATCCCTTTCTACTTTAGGACTTGGTTTTTCATATATAGAGAACACATGGCAGGGCTGATATGGGGACTGAGTTGGGTAACAGTGTGTGAGAAAATGTTGCTTCCAATTAGGAACCTGAACTGAATTCAATCATTATCAGTAAATTTGATCTAATGAAAGGCAATGTATTTGGTAGCACCAGTTGGTCCAAATCTGTTCTGTATTGTATTTGTTTAATATCAGAGCAGAAAGGGAATAAAAATTGATCTATATTTAATACCAAACTTTTCAACTGTGAGTGAAATACCATGACCCGCAGATTACAGCAACTATTTTAGGCTGAAATTCTGTAAGGAAATATGTGCTTTAGAAATCCATGGGATACCTCTAAGTAAATGTACATTTGTTTGTGGTACCAGCTCCACTGCACTTAATGGAATTAAATGGTTTACAAACCAGTTGCACATAAAATTATTTTGATTGCAAACAATAGTATGGGAGATTGCTTCTGATATTCTCTCTACAATGATAGTATTTATTACCTTCTTGCATATTAATGGACATAGCATTCCCATGGCAGGTATCTGTGGTACAAGGACATCAGTGTGAGATGGATTTAATTACTTGAAGAGAAGTTTCATTGTTTCCCTTGCATTTTCTTTTCTTTTTTTTCCAAAGGGAGAAAAGGAATCCTGCAGGAAGACTTTACAACTTGGTGTATAGTTTATGGCAGACTGATATAAACCACAAAAAGTCAGAAAAAAATATTAGAGTATTATCATTGTCTACCTTGAGACTATATGTACCCCAAATATGATTCAGGTTTAGATCTCTATCAGACAAGAATATATTTAGCAGCATTAAAAAAAAAATCTCTGTGCATATTTCACCAATTTTCAAGCAACTGCAATGGCTTCCTATTCATAGCCTGACAAAGTCTGAGGTTCCAGTTTTAGCCTTCAAAGTCCTAAACTATTTAAGTCCACAGTATAGTCTGCCCATGTACACTGTAGTACCCTCAGATTGTAGAACATACACTCCATCTAGCCACCCTGAGCCTGCATTGGCGGGGAGGGTGGGGTATAAATAATTTTATTATTATTATTATTATTCTTTTGTATGGTGAATACAATTCTGATACCGTATTAGTGATGCCAGCCCCCAGGTGGGAGCAGGGGAGCCCCCAATTGTTGGGTTCTCCCCAGATGCTGGCCGGCTGGCTGGCAGGGGGAAGCCCCACCCTCAACAGTCATCCATGGGCCTGTGCATGCTTGCATCCATTTGTCTCCTTTTCCTGGCACTTTCCTTCCTCCTCCCTGTCCTCCTCTATTGATGGTTCTTTCCACGGTGAGGTCAGCTGACCGAGCATGTCCGAATGTGGCTTGACAGCTCCTGAGTCCAAGATATGTGTCGGCTAATCACAGAGCAGGAGTGAATGAAGTTAGAGTCCAGTTTCACTTTTAAGTCCAACAAAGTTTTATTCAGGGTATGAGCTTTTGTGTACAGGCATATTTCCTCAGACAAACTGGAATAAAACTTACCAGTCCAGACATAGGAGGGCGAAGTGAAGAAGGTTGAAAACTTTCTCTCTGCCTTCTTTCTCCACACAGGTTTTCCTTGGAAGCCAGGGGTCCCTGCAGCTTTGGTGTCCCTGAAGTCAGCACCGCATCTGGAGCTGCCATTGCAGCACTCAGGCAAAAGGATGCACACGGCAACTGTCCAATCCATGGGGCAGGTAGTGCCTGGGACTGGCCACCTTGCCTCCTGGGCAGTTTAGCTGGTGACTGTGGTGCAGTGGGGCTGTTGCCTTTGGCTGGATGAGGGGCTGCCAGGGGTCCTTGTTTGTGTGTGTGTGTGATTGTCTTTTTGTCTGGAAGAGGAAAATTTCTCACAAGAAAGGCAGAGAGGGGCAGGCAGGTGGCTGAAGCCAATCAGCTCAGCAGGAAGGGCTGAGGGATGGATGCAAGAAGAGAAATGGGAACTGGGGCTGGGGCTATCAGCTGGCCTCATTACTTGAAACTGGAGAGGCCTCACTGAATAGAAGGTGATGAAGGGAAGGAAGACAGGTGGTGAGGAGGATGGAAGGAACTTGTTAAAAGTCAAGGGGGCACAGGTGGGAGTGTATGTGCACTGCTGCATCCCAACATGATGATGTCACTCTACATGATGTCATCACATTAGGGACAGTCCTTCCCCCTCTCAGAACATCCCCCAAATCCCCCTACTGGGAAGAAGATGGGACCTGGCAACTCTATCTTTCATTCAAACACTGAGTTCCTTAAAGAAAATGAGGTCACGCCAATTCAGGAAAGTCATATTTGAAACTAATGCTTTATTTAGCATTACAAAGAGAAGTTTAATACAGAGGAAAAGCAAACCTTTATGTAGCATACACACACTTCTCATGGTGATTCAAGAGGGAGACCTGTTTGCAAACTGCCAGTTGCTCAAACAGTTCCTTCTAAAATTACTTACAGTATTGTATTGCCATGTTATTCTTTGTAAGAGCTGTGAAACTGGAATTGTTGCACAGCCCTCTCAACAGGACCTGGTTCAAATAAAAGATATCACCTAACCCATTTGGGTCTTTTACTTCCTGTTGAAATGTACTAACTGGTCTGCTGGATAACAGAGGCAAACAGAATTGTTTGACTGATCTAAAGTATTTGGATTAAAGGATTTTTTCCTATATGAGAATCTTCTATCTGAATGGCAAAACAAACGTTGCACATTCATTATTCTTAAAGGAATCAGATAAAGATACAAAGGTGTGTCCATCACTTAGCACTGGGGAAAGGAGTTTCACTCTGTCGGTTTCACAGAATCCACAGAGTTTCAGGTAACTGTTGGGATTTTTGCATGATTTGTGAGATGTATGTTACTGCATCTTTGAACCAAAATAACATGCTGTTTTATGATATCTTAAGACTAATGAATTTATTGTGGCATACATTTTGTGAGCTGGACACATATTCTTACACCACACCAATTGTGAAACTGCAATCCATAATTTTGTGTTCTGTAAGCATTTGTGGGTAAAAGGCAGTTGTTCCATAAATCTTTAAAAGATTAAAAGATTCTAACAGCAGACTACCATCAGGTGGATGATACTGAAAGAGTGCTTTTCAGTGGTATTCTTATTCTTGAGGTAGGCTTTGAGTGAACTCTGTTCTGTGCTTAATACTCTTCAGCATTTTTATCATACATGAAATGATTGAGGGCATCTTTACCAGATTTAAAGATGACACAAATTTAGGAGGGATAGCTAATATCTTAGAAAAAACAAAATTAAGAATGACTTTGGTAGGTTGGAAAACTGGGCTGAAACTCACAAAAAGAAATTCATCAGAAACATTTGCATTTTAAAAAGGGTAAAGGTAGTCCCCTGTGCAAGCACCAGTCATTTCCAACTCTGGGATGACGTCGCATCACTACATTTTCACAGCAGACTTTTTACGGGATGGTTTGCCATTGCCTTCCCCAGTCATCTACACTTCCCCCACCCAGCAAGCTGGGTATACATTTTACCGACCTTGGAAGGATGGAAGGCTGAGTCAACCTTGAGCTGGCTACCTGAACTCAGCTTCCGCCAGGCTTGAACTCAGATCATGAGCAGAGAGCTCAGACTGCAGTACTGCAGCTTTACCACTCTGCACCATGGGGTT
This sequence comes from Heteronotia binoei, assembly GCF_032191835.1. Lineage (NCBI taxonomy): Eukaryota > Metazoa > Chordata > Lepidosauria > Squamata > Gekkonidae > Heteronotia > Heteronotia binoei. The sequence continues at coordinate 83,756,470 of NC_083229.1, forward strand.
TTTAGTTTTAGGCAATAAGAATCACATGCACAGCCATAGGGTAGGAGATAATATAGTCAATAGGACACTGAACATTAGTCAGCAGGTTATGTGTTTGCAAAAATATATAATGTGATTTTAAGCTGCATTAACAGAAGAGGACTATCCAAGTTCCACTCTATTCCATGATAGTCAGACCTCCTATGGAACATTATGCCCAGTTTTGGTCACAGCCCTTTAACAAGGATAGAGACAAATTGTAACGGGTTCATAGAATGAGATAAAAAATGGTCATGGATCTGGAAAACAATTCTTATGAGAAAAGGTGGAAGGAACTTCATATGTTTTGCTTGGAGAAGAGAAAATACAATAGCACAGTTCATATACTTGAAGGGATGTCACACAGAAAAATTCAGAACAAAGTTTGAGTCCAGTGGACCACCTCTCCTGGTATGTCTCCTAAAGAGCATTAGGATCTGTGGTTAAGAACCTCCTGGTGGTCCCTGGCCCAAAAGATAGTCAGCTGGTCTTGACGAGGGCCAGGGCTTTCTCTGCCCTGGCCCGCAGCCTGGTGGAACTCTCTGCCAAGCAACATCTGTGTCCTGCCTGATTTATTAGTTTCACAGGGCTTGTAAGGCAGAGATGTTCCACCAGGCCTCTAGTTGAGGCCAGTGATGGTTTTTCCATCTGCCTGACATCCTGACCTCTGCCCCCCCAATGAATGCTAGCACTGCTATCTTTTTAAAAATGCTTTGAATGTACAAATGCTGAATGTTTTAAATATTGTTTTTATGGTTTTAACTTGTTTTTTGTATTAATCAAATTATTGTAAACTGCCATGAGGCCTGCGTAAGTGGGAAAGGGCAATAAAAAACCCACAAATAAATAAATAAAATAAGACCAACAAAATCTAATTCTGGGTATAAGCTCTTGTGTACATGCATGCTTCACACAAACGCTTATATCTAGAATTAAACATTGTTGGTCTTAAAGGCACCACTGGACTCTATTAGCTCAAAACAACACAGCCACCAAACAGAAAAAATATAAATACTTCTCCTGCTCCACAGAACCAGACTAGATTTAATTTTTTTACATTACAGAAAGGAAGGTTTCAGATGAGTCTTAGGGGGAAAAGTCTTAATAGTACTCAAGTGTCCACAGTATTAATTCAATAGGCCATTGTACACTGGCAAGACAAGAATGTTTGAAAAGGCAGGCTGTGCTGCATGGTACTAAGTCCTGATGTTTACAGGAAGCAAAATGTATCCATTCACTTGGACAGAAATGTAAGTTCAAGGAAATGCTGGGAAAGGAGTTCAGTCCTACAGGGGCTAACAACACTAGCATATGAACAACATTTTAATTAAGATCATCAGGGCATAACAGAGACTATGCGGATGGTGATTATCAAGAGCAGAGACTGGAAAATAGGGTCTGTCCCTTGTACAAAGGGACAATTGCGGCAGCACACAGAGTTAGCTGCAACTTATGTCTTAGTACCCAAATATTACAAATCATATTTGAGTTGTCAGCTACTCTCTCTATGACGTATTCACTTTGATTCCATCTCTATACTCGCTCTGATTACTTTTTACCTCCTTAGGATTTTTACTGATCTTATACACTTGGTATAGTTTAGTCATGTGCATTTGGAATCTCTCTCCAGTTGTGGAACTCCCTCTATGGCCTTCATTTTTAGCAAATATCTTATTTAGAACTTTGCTAAAGTTTTGGAAACAATGCTTTGAACTTGTCTGAGAGGGTTGCTTCCCACACATGAAATAACGGTTACAATCTTTCACCAGCTCTGATCTGGTGTAATACAATTAGTTGGCACCTTGCCTGCCTACTCCTGCTGCCCTGAAGTCATCTGGGAATACTGGAATTGGGTTGTTTGAAGTCCCCAGTTTCAGAAAGATTTGCTGCTATGCCCCAACCACACATATTGGAAAAATCACCTGGGGATGAAAGGGGGACACACCTTTGTAAGACTTGTGCTCCTGTTTCTGAGGAGCAGTAGATAGATCTTTCTTTTTGTCTTTCCTTTCAATGAGGACATCTTTGACAGAGTACCCAGAAAGTTTGCCACCTAGGAACAGAGGAGAGATTACATTTAGATCTGACATCCACATTTTGGTGGCCTAGATGCAGGTTGCAGCAGACCACAATATAGTTCTGGTCAAATACAGACTCTGTAGTTCACAGAGAAGTCAGCTAGGAGTTCAGATAGCTGAATACGATTTTCTACCCTTTAATCTCTTGCATGATCTCTATCCATTTCTCTGTTATTAAAGTTACCAAATCCTTTTGCTGCTATACAGTTTATACAGCCCACATTCAACTTTGGGTTCTAGTGACACCTGATCAGTGATGAGGCTGTGCGCAGATGGGTTTTGTGGCTCGTAAGGATTCACACTCACTGTTTGACCGGCAGGCATCAGACTGCATCTCTCCAGTCATGTTGATGGGAGATGACCCTGCCTTGATAACGGTCCTCTGCCTTGGGGCAGCTCCACAGGTAAAGTCAGAGTCCCTAGCATCTGCATGTAAATTGGATTTCTGGAATAAAGTGGTGTCTCCTTGGTGTCAGTTCTTCAATATGGGAAGCTGCCAGAAACTGTTGAAGAGATTTTTTGGGGGTGGGGTGGGGTGGAAGGCATGAACTAGCTGTCCACTTCCTCACAAACGTAACAGAGGGAAAAGGGGAGCAGCGTGTCACTGTATTTTCCATATTTCACCACTGTTCTAGTTGGCAAGAGTAAGCAAGCTTCTTTTCTGTCCAGAGAAGCACTGGAGGGAGAGAGGGCAGCTGAGTGTTCAGCAGATGGTTTTTGTGTTGTGTGTGTGTGTGTGGTGGTGGTGGTGCTGTACAGACCAGTGTGGCCAAGCCCTGGGTTACCAAGTCATCTCTGTGCCTAGGCTAACTAAAAAACTAAGGACAGGGTTGTATGAAAAACAAAAAGCAAAGCAAAATGAAGAAAGGAAATTATAAAAACTGAGATAGGTAGTGGGTTTAGCTTTCATATTATGAAGTAGCTTGGACCAACTTCCCATCAGAAAAAAAGCCAAATATTAGGAACTCCTCAGAAGAGGTTGTTGAAGTTGGTTGGCTCTACGTTCTTCTATTTAATATGAACACATCTTTGAACTTTTTCTGCAGTACATGCATGTTCCCACAATTCATATACAATCATTTTACATACTAAAAGCACATATCGCAAAGAACATGATGGCAAAAAGATCAAAAGCAAAACCTGAAATTACAATCTTTTCACTGAGGCATATTAATGTCTTATTCTGTAATGCTGAGTATCTCTGGCAGTTTAATTCAGTTTCACATATGCTATAACTTTATTCCAGGTCCTGTTTTGAAATAAATAATTCTGTTCTCTGTAACAAACCCAAGTAATTGACACCCCCTGAAATTACAAAGTGACTTAATTCCTACTGTTCTAGTTTCAGAAAATAATTTCTCCTGTCACAGTTAGTTAGAAGGCATATAGTGAAATATACATATATGCTTTTCATGGTCTGGGAAAAAGATGACGGTATAGCTATTATTAAACAAACAAACAGTTGTTCAAGTGTGCCAGAATGTAACTTGTTTCTGTTTCTACATACATTTTCATGCAAAGTAGATTTAATAAACCAATGGAACCTTAGAAACATTTTTTTTTAAAAGTTTACAATTGCCAAAAATCTTTACACTTTAAGATGCACACTGTTCTGGGAGAATGAACAGTTTCAGTTTGGCTTTGGAATTTGTTCTCATCCCCTGGGAACACACAGGAAACAGCTGCAAATTCACACTGTGGTTTTCCCTCATCAGTTTCCCCCTTCCAAGAGCAATCCAATATCAGGACACCCACTGTGGAGTCAACTTCCTCTAAAGGAAAGAGCATTAGAAGCCCACACAGCAGAGGCAGAAATTAAGAAGCAAGAGCAGGAGCTATTGGGCTTACAGAATTACCCCTAAATATTACCCAGAATTCAAAAGTGTTAGGGTTAATGCAAACAGTAACTTAAGTCTCACATTAATGTAAACAGAAGTTATGCATAATCTGCTCTGACCTGGACAGTCCAGGCTAGCTCAATTTCCTCAAATCTCAGAAGCTAAGCAGTGTCTAGTATTTGGATGAGAGACTTTCAAGAAATACCAGGGTCATGACATGAAGGTTGCGATCACACACACTAAATAATGCAGTCAATCCATTTTCCAACTGGATTTTACTGAGTAAACTGGCAATATCCAATTGGAAAGTGCATTGAAAGTGGACTAAAGTACACTGTTTAGTGTGTGTGATCGCAGTTCTAGGTAGGCAATGGCAAACCACCTCTAAATGTCTCTTGCCTTGAAAACCTTATGGACTTGCTGTGGCTGTAGCTGTAGCAAAGGTCAGCTGTGACTTGATGGCACTTTCCACCACACCACACCACCATGCAGGATCAACTTTCTGAGGACTACACCCCTGCTTGCACAGGTACAGTCTGATATTTTCTTATTAGGATTGTTATTGTTAATTTAATGTATATGGTTATTATTATTATTATTCCATATTGCTGAAAAGGGAGCAAGAGAAAAAATACAACTTGCCTACCCTAGTGAGTTCATGGTAGAGAAACAGCCAGCCCAAGGCTTTTGGCTACCCTAGGCTGGGTCACTCAACCCCCTGCCCCACCTTGGGGAGACAATGTTGCAGCAGTAGGTTTCCAAGGCTACTGGTCTCTTCGAGAACAGGGGGTTTGTCTGGCTGACTATGGTATAACAAGATCTGGAGCACAAAGAGAATTTTAAGGAATCCAGCTAACCACCCTTCCTTGCCCTCAGCTTAAATAGACTGAGGAAACGCAGACCCATCTGCTCTGAAAGTAGTTTCTAGAATTTACCTGGCTAAGTCCTAATGGGGCCAGAATCTGGTGAGGGACTAAGTCCCACTCACTGGATAGAACATGGGCCGCCAGCCTAGTGCTGCATCTTCTCTCAGCTGCATCTTTGTGAGCCTCCTGCCCTCATTGCTCCTGATGGCTGGTGAAAAATTCTGGAGGACTAGTGGTCCAGGCTCTATTCTGGCATGGCTGATGTGTAGCCGTCACAGGATCTGAGAAGATAGCTAAGATACAGCCACATCAGCAGGCTCCTTGAGATCAGCCTCTGGAGCTGACAGATCAGTGTAATGGAGGAGCTGCTACTGTACAGGGTTTTCCCTGAGTCCTCTACTTTTCCTCCACGGATGTTCACAGTTCCTTGGGCTCCTCTTCTGAAGATTCCAAGTCTGATTCCATGGACCATTCAGTAGGGGTCATGGCATGCAGGAAGATGGCATCCCCCCAGCAGTACCAAGGCACAAAGTCTGTAAGGCAAAGAAGGCAAGGCACTACCCACACTCTTCACTGTGTGAATTATGGCAGTGAGGCAAGGCGCAGAAGCATCATCTGCCCTCCTTGTCACTGTGAGGTAATTTAGTGAGGGAAGGAGGAAGAGGACGAGAACCCACCCCTCCATGTCAGCTTTGGGCAAGGGAGGAAATGAGTAGGCTCCCCCTACCTGCCCACTGGGACTGGAGGCACATAGCAGTGCTATTACTTGCTGTCGCAGACCCCAATGCTGTGGGCAGACCAGGGTCAAGTGGAAAGGCAAGGCTGGTTGCTGCCCCTCCACCTTTGGCTCCCCTGACAATCACCTAGGTGCACCTAGTGGACAGACCAGCCCTGTAAAGGAGAAATTAAGGATGTAAGCTCGGATATATCCAGTACAAGTATATAGCTGAAGGAGATGTTTAGTGTGGCTGGCACTAGGCTGCCAAGGGGTGGGCCTCAGTGGGTAGGGAAGGTCACTCACCTCACTGCTGAGGTGATTGCTCTAGAAAGGAAGCCCTTTCCCATTGTTGCAGAGCCTCTACAAGCTGCTCCAAGATACTTATCCCCAGTATATGATCACTGCTTGCACCATGGTGTACTCATTGTATAGGGCTGCCAGGGACCACATGAAGGCATCATTGTCCAATGATTGTGGAAGACCTTCACAACTGACATTTGTATCTGCCCTCAGTCACAGCACATGTACCTCTTGCTGACTGCACACTGGTGGCAATCCAAGGATATTCTGGGGGGGGGGGGAGTGAGACAACCAGTGGCAGGCAGTGTGGGAGGAGTTGCCAGGCAGGCTATTGCTAGCCTTTGCTCAATGCCAAGATATTGGATGAAGTGTGCATACAGGTCCTGGAATGAGGCACACATAGTGACCAATCTTTCTGCCACCACTGAGAGTCAGTCAGTGGCATAGCGAGGCAGGGATGTCTCCATGGGCTACATGGAAACTGATGGCATAGATATTAGGGCAGCAGCACAGGCTTTGGTCCTAAATTACTGTGCAGTCTGGCTGCCTTGGAAATGGCTGGCCAGGTTGGTTTGGCTTGGATTCTCTGGTTTGATGCTGGCTGTTGGGCTTGCTTCCACATTGGCTCTGGGTTCTGCTTGGCTGCTCAGTTGTTGGGCTTGCCTTATGGCCCATGGTTCTGCTGGGATTCTGTGGTTTTAAATTAGTTATGTTTAGTTTGTTGGTTCTGTTTGCATTGGGAGCCTGCTAGCCAGTGATTGCTTGCTCTTATATGTAAGAGTATTGGCTTTGCTTGGAGGAAGCAGGTAACAATGGAGACAAGCAGGATGGCTGCAGCACCATGCTCAGGGGCCTGTACAAATGGATTCTGTGGTCCAAATCACTTGTAACTGGGGTAGGTCTCTAGTGGACATGCAGTGCTAGGTTCCCAGCAATTTAGGGGAGATTTGGTTGAAAAACAGCCACCTCAGTCCCGCCCCCCCCCCATGTCCTCCATAGGGAATAATGGAACCTGAATAATTCTGAAATTCTGAGGAGAAATATGAGCTCAAATACCAAAATGGTATTGAGGGGACAAGAATACTCCCAAATAACAGTATTTATGCCATTCCCAAAATCCAAATCTGACCGCCACATCAGCCCAGAGATGGACCGGCCACAGCGGGGAAGGAGGGCGGGGAGTGTGACTGCACAGATGACCACTCAGAGATCATCAGTTACAGGTAGGAAACCTGTTTATCTTCTTCGTGGTCTCTGTGCATCACACTGATGGGAGACTAGCAAGCCACAATCATACCTGGAGGCGGGAGCAACGGTCTATCAACGGGAAGCAGACTGCAACACCGCTCGGCTCACGGCAGATTCGCTGCGTCCTCGCAGGTCCAGCACATAATGGCGTATAAAGGTGTGCCCAGAGGACCAGGTAGCGGCTCTACAAATGTCCTGCAGCGGGACACCCCTCATGAAGGCAGCCGATGTGGCCATCGCTCGAGTGGAATGCGCTCTGATGGGCCCGGGCAAGGGTCTCTTGTTCAATAGGTAACAAAGTTTGATAGTCTCCGTTATCCACTTGGACAACCTTTGGGCCGAAATCCTTTGCCCCAGAGAAGGTTGGATGTAGGACACAAAAAGTCTGAAGTCTTTCCTAAAGGGCTTTACGCGATGCAGGTAAAAGGCCAGCGCCCTCTTCACGTCTAGGGCGTGCAATCTACGCTCAGCATCAGTGGTCGGATTAGGGAAAAAAACCGGTAGGCACGTTTCCAGGTTAAGATGGAACGCTGAAACCACCTTCGGGAGGAAGGTGATGTCGGGCCGCAGAAGCACTCCGTCTTCAGAAAAACGCAAATAAGGAGGATCGCAGTGCAGAGCTGCCAATTCCCCTACTCGCCTTGCTGAAGTTATGGCTACAAGGAAGGCCATCTTCCAGGCTAGCAACTGGAGGGAACACGTAGCCATGGGCTCAAATGGTCTCCCCGAAAGAGCTTGAAGAACCAGAGTCAGATCCCAAGCTGGGGCCAGCTGCCGCACTGCCGGGTACAGCCTCACAAATACCTCTCAGAAAACGTTTAGTATCTGGGTGGGCAAAGATGGTATGCCCTTCCAACTGCGAATGATACGCTGAAATGGCTGCGAGATACATGCGGACGGAGGAAACTGAGAGCCCTTTGTCCAGAAGGGACAGTAGGAAATCAAAAATGATAGGCAGGCCCTCCTTCACTGGGTCGCTAGTTCGAGTCGAGGAAAACTGGACGAACACCCCCCACTTATAGGAGTACGCCCTGCGGGTGGAAGGCTTTCTGCTATTCAGCATTACAAACTGGGCTCTGTCAGACAGAGGTTCTACTGGAGGCGCCAGGCTGTCAACTTCAGTTGCGGGATGTCGTGATGCACCACCTGCCCTCCATGTAGCAACAGCAGGTCTGGGACCTGAGGGAAGTGGTGAAACACCCCGTCGGCCAGGCGGAGAAGCAACGGAAACCAATGTTGCCTGGGCCACCAGGGCATCACGAGAATGCCCTCCGGCCGTTCCCTGATGATCTTCTGGACCACCCTGGTAATCAGGGGAATCGGTGGGAAGAGGTATACCCTGTGCTGAGTCCAAGGTACAAGGAGCCCGTCCCCGAGGGACAACGGGTCCGCCCCGCCCCTGCAGCAGAAGAGAGCGCACCTCCTGTTCGCCCTGGTGGCGAACACATCAAGCTCGGGTGTCCCCCACAACAGGAAGACAGGGCGCAGGAATGTCCAATTGAGCTCCCACTCGTGTATGGCAGAGCCCCCCCCCCCGACTGAGGAAGTCCGCTTGGGTGTTCAAGTCCCCCGGAAGGTGTGTGGCTACCAACGACGCCCCCAGGGCAATGCACATTTCCCATAGAGCTAAGGCCAGTCCACAAAGCCTGCGGGAAACTGTGCCTCCCTGCCGGTTCACATACGCCATAGCTGTGGTATTGTCCGTCAGAACTGCCACTGTTCTGTTCCTAAGGAATCTGTGGAAAGACCGGACTGCATGGAAAATCGCTAACAGTTCCAGGAAATTGATATGGTTGTGTACCTGGGACTGGGGCCATCGGTCCCCCACACAGAATCCCTGCGCCCCCCTGCCCCACAGAGAGGCGTCCGTAGTGATTGTGAGGGAAGGAGGTTCTTTGTGGAAGGGCGCTCCTTCCAGCAGATGGGCTCTCTGTGCCCACCAGTCGAGAGATGCCAGGACCTCTGGTGGGAGAGTCAGGTGACACTCGGGGGAGTCCCTTCTGCACCTGAAGTGCGCCAGAAACCAGAACTGCAGAGGTCGCATGCGAAGCCTCGCAAAAACTAGAACCGAGGTGGTGGCGGCCATTAGACCCAGCAGCCACTGATACTGACGAGCCGAGCCCACTGGGCAGCGTTGAAGAGACTGTACTGCCTGAACGATGTCGTCTGCCCGATCGGATGGTAGAAACGCTCTGCAGACCCGGGAATCCAGGATGGCCCCAATGAACTGGACCCTCTGTGAGGGCTGGAGCCGAGACTTCTTGTGGTTCACCTGCAAGCCCAGGTTCTGAAGCAGCGAAAGAGTAGTAGTGATGTGGCACAGCAGAGTCTCCCGAGAGGGTGCGACTAGCAGCCAATCGTCGATGTACGGAAACAGGGTTATCCCCTGTAACCGTAGGAAGGCTGCAACCACCACCATAGTTTTTGTAAAGACCCTGGGGGCCGTAGAAAGGCCAAAGGGTAGGGCCCGATACTGAAAGTGGTCGGATCCAATCGTAAACTGAAGGAATTTCCAGTGGAAAGGGTGAATGGACACGTGAAAGTAGGCGTCTTTTAGATCCAACGTGGCCATCCAATCCCCACGGTTTAAGAGAGGAAGGATACCAGGCAGAGATGTCATCCGGAACTTGTGGTAGCTGATGAATAAGTTCAAAGCCCGGAGGTCCATAATGGGCCGCAAGCCTCCGTCCCGTTTGGGGACTATAAAGTAATGGGAGTAGAACCCGAGCCTGCTCTGGTCCGAAGGAACACGCTCGATGGCATCTTTTTGAAGAAGAGAGAGGACTTCTTCTCTTAGCGTGTCCGTGGGGTTGGTGGAAACGAAAGTGGGGGTAGGAGGGTTCTGAAAAAACTCTATAACGTAACCCCTTCGAATTATGCTGAGGACCCATTTGTCGGTGGTGATGGTCGACCAAGCCTTCAGGAATGGGAAGAGGCGGGTATGGTCCGGCGAAGAGGAACGGCATAGGAAAGGGGCCGGGAGGCAGTCAAAGGCCCTGCTTGGGTTGTTTAGACCCTTTCTGTCTGGACGACTGTCCAGCTGGAGGAGAGTACTTTGGCTTTGGAGTGTATTGCTGCTTGGAATATGGCGAAGCAGACTTGGGGCGCCATGGCTGGTCCGGTGATTTAGGGAACGGTTTCCTGTTCCAGGGCTTTGGCCACTGACGTTTGGACTGAGCTCGTGAAGTGGAGACCCCCAGGTTCCTAGATGTTTTTATGCTCTTGTCCATTTCTTGCAATACCGAATCGGTGGTTGCACTAAACAGACCAGAGCCGTCAAAGGGCAAGTCCTCTATGTAGGCCTGAGTATTGTGTTGGAGAGCCGTGGACCGGAGCCAGGAGTGGCGACGTAACGCGATTGCAGTAGTCAAAGTCTTCGCGCAGGTATCACCGGAGTGCTTGGAAGAGTTCAGTTGCTGCTTAGCCAGCAGCATGCCTTCCTTCTGAAGTTTGCGGAGGGCAACCTTGCTCTGCTCGGGGAGGCTAGGAAGGAGTGTCGAGACCTGGTCCCACAGGGCGTATTGGTAGCGACCCATACAGGCCGCATAGTTGGCGATTTTAACACCCAAGGACCCTGCAGAGTATAGCCTTCTGCCCATGTTGTCCAATTTCTTCCCCTCCTTATCAGGAGGAGTGGAATGAGTCTTTTTGGCCTTTGAGGACGATGAGACTACAACAGAGTTCGGTCGAGGATGATTATGCAGGAACTCCGCCCCCGATTCCTGGATGCGGTACATATGATCCAGGCGCCTAGATGATACAGGCGTCGACACTGGCTTATCCCACGAGGTCTTGGCTGTATGTAGCATGACATTAGTCAAAGGCAGGGCCACCGCAGTGGAAGTGTCCATTTGCACAATGTCAAACACGGTGTTAGTAATGACAGGCTGGGGTTGCACAGTAGTGAGCGACAGCGACTGGGCCATCCGCTTGATAAGATCCCCGTAGGATTTTAAGTCCTCTGACGGGGAAATGGGCTGTTCCTAAGATGTCTTCTGCGGGGGGGAGGTTTCCCCGGGTGAAGACGCCTCCTGTTCGTCAGCAGATGAGCCCTCATGAGATCTAGAGGATCTAGCTGGCGAATCCGATTGGTCAGAGACGTGTGGCTCGGGCGGCGACACTTGGCGCTTGAGCTTAGGCTTCTCCAATGGGGCTCTATGCCGGACCGATAGCCTCGTGTCCTCGACATCGGGGGGCTTCGATGCCGAAGCAGAAGGCAGACGGCGCGGTGGGCGATATGATGTTCTGGACCGGTAGGAGGTGTTGGAGGATTGGTCCCAATCCAACTGATGAGGAGGGAGCCATGGGAAAGATGGCTGCATGGGGTAAGCCCCATACAAGTATTGCCATTGCCTCTGATCCCACGGGATCTGCGAAGGGCGCTGCGTATCAACATTCCGGGCTCGAGGCGAGCGGCTCTTGGATGATCGGTCCCTGAGTCCCCTTTCTCGGTCCCGAGAGTGTGGACTACGGGATCGACGAGGTTGGAGTCGAACCGATGGGCTCCGTTCGGTACCGGGGCGTTGTGCAGACTCGATCTCTCGGTCAGAGTCGGAGGAGATGACGAGCTCCATTGACATTGAGGCTATTGGCTGAATTGGGGAGGCGAGCAGTTTCAGCGGCGGAATGATCGGAGCTGTCGGGTCGGAAGGAGAGGCGGGAGCGGTGGAAGACAAGGATTTAAGCCTTGGCTTATCCAGTCTTCTCGCCTTCTTCTTCTTCTCACTTTGCAGACCCTTATCCTCTTTAGACCGCTTAGCAGGTACAGAGGATTCCGACAAAGGAGCCGAGGCAGTGCGTTTTGTATGACACTCGGCGTCGGAAATAGGGCGCTCGGTATCGACCATCGATGACGTCGATGTTGATGGCAAATCGGTAGCGATGGGTTGATCGACCCTTTCTGCTGATGAATGGACCGGAGACAAGGTCTGCTCCATGAGGGCTGCCGCGAGTCTCGCCGCCCTATTCTTCCGGGTCTGTTTTGAGAATTTTGCACAGTGCGTGCAAGAGTCGGGGCGATGCCGTTTTCCAAGGCACAATAAACAAAGCGAGTGCCCGTCAGACGGAGCTATCTTGCTCCCGCACTTGGACCACCTCCGAAAAAATCCCCACCGCCTTTCCATACGCAGCCGGGAAGGCGGGAAGATGGGGGGGAACAAAAAACAACACGTTCCAACCCACACGCGCCCCCCAAAAACAAGCAGCTAATTCCTATACTAACTAACTAACAACTATAACTATAACAACTATCTACAACTAACTAGAATCCTACAAGTATAAGGAAAAAAGTTCACCGACCGAAGCAAGAAGATCGACTGATCAGCGCGGCGGTCAGAAGAGAACTGGCGGGATGTCCGCGCCTGTCGCAGTGAGCATGCGCGGTGGGGCTCCTGGGCATGCGCACTGAGACGTCGGCGTGGAAATCCGCAGCTTTTGAGTTTACCGATCGAGATCGGCGTAGGCGCCTTACTCCCATCAGTGTGATGCACAGAAACCACGAAGAAGATTGGCCACTTCCTGGTTTACAATTTATTCTTTTACCCTATTGCAGTGCACAATAAGTGGAAGAATACAATATGCTGGTAATAAAAAAAAAAATCAGGGATAGAACTGAAACAAAATGAAACAATGAGTATGCTGGCTTGAATCCTGTCCTGTAGGCCAGTAATTCATTATTCTCCATGGACCCTTCTTGCAGAAACATTGTTTTTAAATGTTATTACCATGAACTGTTGTGTTGGATTCCACAAGTTTTAGTTCTCCATTGTTCTTCTTTATCCATGGACTTTCTCACTTGGCAATGCTTCCCTATGGAAGCTCTAGTGCTGTTGCAGGTATCAATGTAGCATACTGGCTATGGGGCTTTCATAAGGCAGCTCTTTCTGTACTTGTCATGTCTCAGTCCTCATGGAGGCCACCCTTTGAATTACAGCTTTTTCAAGTTTTTTGATTGTTTAAATTGATAACGGACACATCGTTAAATCAATATGACAACTGCTGATTAAAGACAAACCTCAAAGAAGCTGTCTGGTGGCATGTGGGGATGGGGGAAATTGTTGCCACAGGTTTGGGGAGATTGCAGAAAAGTCAAGGAAAACCTGGGAGGGCTGTAGCATACTGAGGCTGTAGGAAACAAGGGAAGACATTACAACAGCACTGGGAGGTGAATCATCTGTGTGAAAATGGCCTGTCAAATTACTGAAAAAGATCAGTCAGAACTTTGAGGTTGAGTGAGTTCATGATAGAGGTGGTATGTGAAATGGCAGCTTTGTGATTTAGAACTCACTCTTTTATCAATATCATTGTAGAGTGCTCTGTTTTATGATTTTTAAGCACTAGCTTGTTTAACTGGCATGTTTTAATGGACTTTTTATTTTATTGACTTGTTTGATTGATTTATTATTCAGCTGTTTATTTTTTTGTTTAATTTAGTTGTGAGCCTCCCTGAAGAGTGCTGGAAAGACAGCATACACATTTTCTAAATAAATAAACCACACCTGGTATTGCTAAGCAGCCTGAGGCAGCCTTGTCTGCCCTGTGTTTAAATGTAGTGGTTAAGTGACTGAATGAGAGCAAATAGAAATTGAATGCAGACGAAACAAAGGTGATGCTAGTTGTCAGTGACACTATTCTGAAGGGGAATGACTTTTGGATTGAATACAGATAATTCTCTTTGATTCTCTTTTGAAGAGCCTTCTGGGTATTCTTGAACCCAAACTTATTACAACAAAGGCAGATTGGCACTTAGAGTGCCTTCTTATCAACAACTGGTTCATTGATTACCATCCCTTCCAGATTGGGTGGACTTGGCCGTACTGATCCATGCCACTACAGCTTTTAGATTGGATCACTGCAATGCACTACGGGTGGAATTGCCTTTGAAGACAACTCATAATCTGCAACTGGTGTAAAAATGCTGCCAACGATTGAGGTAGGCATTGTTTACATTCAGATCTGAAACAAATCTGCTGGCATCAGTTTTGATTCTAAGCTCATTTCAAGATGCTCATTCTTACCTCTTTCATTACCTGGAACTAATATACCTGAAAGAGCATCTCTCCCTGTATGAGCTCACATGCATCTCCAGCTGCCCTTGTGATTGTCCCATCCATACATCTCCATGAAGCAGCCATTAGGGCCAGCATCTCCTCAGCTGCAGATCCCAGTTGGTGGAACAAGCTGCCAGAGGAGGTACAAGAAATTTCTACTGCAAGTCATTTTATAGGGCATGTAAGACTACACTTTTCTGATGTTGAGTGTTCTAATTCTTTGCCTTACATGACTTGCTGTATGCTGCCTTGAAATTTCAGAGAGGTGGGCTATAAACTTTGAAATGAAGGGAGGTTTAAAGGTTCAGAAGGATCTGACTGCATAAAATCAAATAAAAATATCATTCTGGGACATGCCCAACTCTAAAAAATGCTGCCACAGCACAAACCTTTAGAAATGATTCCGGGACTGCATTAATAGTACCCTTTGAAGAGCAGAAAGGCAAGCACCGGCAGAAGCAAGATACAGACACAATTTAATAGCTTATGTGGAAAGGGAAGAGAACCAGCTGGCTGCCGCCAGGAGGAAAGGAACGGGGAATAGGGATGCTGACAAGCTACTGGGCAGCTGCTCTTCCAATTGCATTGTTCGCCAAGCAGAGAGCCTTTGATCTACTGACCAAGCCTGGGCTTGCAGCCAGGAGTCATATCCTTTCCCCCAGTAGTTCATGTCTGCTTCCCCTCACCAGTGCTTCTTCTGCTAGACGATCACAGGATAGACATTTAAAGAAACTTTCCCAATCTCTGAAGGAAAAAACAGCATCCTGAAGCCTTTTCTATGTCCGAATGTTTTCTCAAATTAAAACACACTATACACTGTCCTGGTTTCTCATCTTGAAAGCAAAGAGGTCTGCTACAAAGCAAAGTGCTTATTACACCAGTGACTTCATCCGTCTGTGTTATATGTAGTGTTGCAATGCCATGACTGGATAAACTGCTTGGGCTGAAAGCTGCATATATATGCTAGGTAAAAGAGACTGATTTTGTGGATAATCTCAGTGGGTGTTATAGCAGGATTTAATAACATGTGACTTCCAATTCCAGACATAAATGCACATTATAAAGAGATTATCAGAATCTTATAAGTAATGCTGTGTTTCAAGAGAACAATGCAAGCCATTTTAATAAACACATCAAAGGTGTGAACCACAGACCGCCTACATTGAAATCAGAGACTGCACTCATCTCAGTATGGATATAGTAGTGCAAGCAAATACCCAAAGCCAAACTCCTGGGGCCATCTGGAGCGGTATTTCCTAAATGGCACTGCCCAGGAAAGGAAAGGGTGAGGGTGCATGTGTGCCATTGTGGACTGAGCTTGGTGTATGGTACTACTTAAAATAGAAGGAGAACACAGCAAAAATATTGGTCAACTGTAAATTACTCATTAGCATTTGGGAAGGAAGGTCACAAAGGGCCTGTCTCCACTGAAAGTGAGGTAACAGTCATCCTATCTCCCCTTGGGAACTGTTTTTGTGGGCAAGCGTAGATAATTCTCAGAACCCTCATCAAGCCACAACTCCCAGGATTCCTTGGGGAATATAAACCTGGTATAAACTTGAAATGAATCTGCAGTAAGTAATAAATCTGCCTAAGAAACAAAGAAATGAGGGTTTTTTTACTGTTTAAAGCACAACAAAGTACACAAATGCAGCCCTAAAGATAATTAGTTAATGTCAATGCATTCCAGAAAAATGGCCATATTACCGTACAGCTGCAAGAAATCCAAGAACATCTCAACCCTCTCTTCCATTGTGCTTTTCTTTAAGAGGGGATAGAAAAAATAAAGCACAACTTCATACAGGTGACAGCCGCAAGGTCCCAACTCTTACAATTGCAATCCATGAGGCTTCTTCTGAGGGGAAGTGATGATAGCTTATACCAAATTTAAGGGCATGATTAAGGTATTTGGAGATTAAGGTGACTTTATTACGGTAGACACATAAATAATAGCCCATGTCATCAGCGGCCGGGCCCGTAGCCAGAAAATTTCAGGTAGGGGGGCCCACAGAATAAAATTTTGGATGGAGGGCCCCCCCCACTCTGGCAGCCCTCACTTTCTCTGCTGCTGTTGCTCTGGGGGTCCCCGCCCCCCTCCATGGTGCTTCCCTCCCCCCCCCCCAACCCAGTGACGCTCTGGCTCCTGGAGTAGGGGGGAAAGAGGCTCTCCGGAGCATCCCTGGCCACCGCAGACCAACAACGGCTGAAGAGCCATACCAGGAAGCCCTCCCCTGAATCTGCATCCTGGCTGGAGAGTTTTTGTGGCAAACATGGAGGCAGAGAAGGTCATTGGCAGGAGGCTTTTGGCGGGGTGGGTGGGTGATGGACAGCGACAGTTTGCGGTTCCTTCCCCCACCTTCCTTTTTCTCCCCCCCCCCCTTTCTGGTGTCTTCCCTCCCACCGCTCAAGCAGGAGACTGTGATGACTAAGACGCTTCCTGCCCCAAACTGGGGGAGGAGGGGATGAGGGCTTGGGAGGGGGAAGGGAGGGAATAAAGCCATCGGGCCAAGCTCATTGGCAGGAAAAGCTGTGCTTTGACCAGCAGCTTCTATGCCACCTTTCTGGTGCATTTTGTGCTGGAGCGCTGCAGCGGCAAGGACTAGCAAGCAGCTAAAAAAGCACCAGGCATCTCTGTTACCTCCGCTTCTATCATACAAGTAACTGAACAAAGTAAAGGGCTCACCTCTGAGTATATATGCATATAAGCAGGCTGTTAGATTTTCAAAAGTGTGTAGATGATTTTAATTCCTTCATTTAATCCCACTTTTTCATTGAAGAGGCATTGCAACAGATGCAACCCTCCCCCCAAGTTAGGATCTTGGGAGATTTTCTGGTCTGATGTGAAATATGAGAACTGCTCACAATTGTGACAGCATGCAAATTACATCAACCACATTTCTCATTTTATATAGAATACATGGAATTCAATGGCAGTGATCAGCGATGCAAACATGAGAAAACATATGGGAAACAGGTAACTCTGCACATTCATACAGGATGTCCCATTTGAGCATTTTAGAAGCTTTATATTTCTTTGGTGTACTTCCAAGTAAATGTCTGCAATCTTTAAAGAAAGAAAGAAACCCTCTTCAAGAGAAGATGAAACTTAGCAGTAACCAGCTAGAATTTACAGTATGGCTGGTGTCACTTTAGCATTCTGGCCTTTCAAAGGCAACAAATAGTTTTTCAGGTAAAGGCAAACCACAGTGCATATGTCATGCCACAATCTCAGTTCAAAGAGCTCAGTCAATCCAGCTGCTAATGCTTTTTTTTCATGCCTCTTAGAGGTCAGGGAAGGTGCTGCTAGGCTGAAAATAAACATCTGTATTCCAAAGCCTTGTTTTATTTCTTCTCCCTAAAACAATCTTCTGCTTGAAACATATCCCAAGAAAATTCAAGTACAGGCTTGGCAACTGAGCAGGATTTAATATGATTCACACAGTAAGTACTTTCTTAAGAGTGGGTGTTCTCTGTGAATTACGTTATGTACAAGCTCTGCTTTGCAGTGTGCTGCTCTCTTGTGATAACAGAACTATCTGAAGCTATTAATTTAACTTTTTTTTTTTGGCCTTCCTCTTCTAAGCTTCATACCCAAGAAGACTATTAAGAAAGAAGACTGCTGAGGACACTATGATAGAAGGAGTTTAGAAAGAGAGAGAGAGAGAGAGAGACGCTTCCTACTGATTCTACAACCTGTCCAGGCCAATTTTTGTGTGTTCATTTGGAGTCCTCCCGGAGAATGAAGAAGTCTGTCCTGCATCAGTACTTCACAGAGCTATATAGAGAAATGCAACCATGATAAGGAGTGAACTGTTATTGTGGTTCTTTTCCCCGCTTTCCACATCTCTTTTTCTCAAGGATCCACCTCACTTCTTTCTTCATATACTCTGAATTGTGGCAAGCTCAAGACTGAATGCTATCAGGTCAACTGTCTGGTTGTGTATAGTGTGCCTAGTTTTAAGTTGTGTTTTCCATCCTTCAGGGTCAGAGCTACCCATTCTACTCAATAAGGTATCCTGGTTCACACGTTATTCATTCGCAATGAGGGGAGCAAGGGGGAAGCATTCTAACCTCAAGTTTGTTCCAGATTTGCCCTCAGGTGGAAGATCATCTGAATAGATCCCATGTAAGCTTGGAGGGTACCTTTTTTTGAGGTGTAAGGTAATTATATTTAAAAAAACCCTCTTAGTTTCCCATGTGTTATCAGATACCGGTACATTTTGGGATCATCCTGTGGAGCATGGCAGTACAGACCACATTCCCAAAGTTATGTTATTTGTAGTATTTCCATGCTACTTTTCTCCCCAATGGGAACTCTAAGCATTTTACAACATCACCCCACCTTCCATTTTATCCTCATAGTGACTGGCAACTAAGTGAGGTAGGTTAGGCTGAGTTTCTTTGGCAAAGTGGGGACTGGAACCCGCTCCTTCTAGATCCTAGCCCGAAACACTAACTACTATATCATGCTCCATGTAGAAAGTGCAAACCTGCCTGTTTCAAAAGATCCAAACTTAATGTAGTAATAATGTTATTGCTTATGACAGATTACCTTAATATTCACATGGCTGGGAATTTCTCCTTTGCTCAGTTTGAGGCAGCATGGGAAAAATATGTCCAGAAGAAAATTGATGTCACAAGTTTGATATGCATGAGTAAGAGTACCACAACTGATTAATCACTGTTGATAAGAATCTGAATTACACATTCCCTTAAAGAAGTTAATGCCAAAGCATCATAATGGCTGATAACAAGTTGTAGGTACAATCCTCTCACCAGCATTGATCTTTCAAGATCTTTCATCACTGAAAGCTTTCCCTACATCACAGTAGTTCTCACTTCACTTAGTAACCATTGTGATACATTATCATGGCTAATGTAGGAGGTTCACCAGGGTGAACTACTGCCAGGAGCTGTTTCTGTGTAAGGAGACAGCATTTTAACTAAAGTGGCACATTTACTCAAACCTGTTCACCCCTTTCCAGTAAAACCTCTGGAACTGAAAAAGGCTTCAGTTCCCTTTGAGTCTATAAATATCTACCAATTAAGATGCAAGCAAGAAGTTGCTAATGTATTGCTGACTAACATCAAACAGAGGTTTCACAGAGGTTTCAGGGTCAATCTGATGAAAAATTTAAGAAAAGGCTTGCAGGCTATGAACAGAGATTAAATGTCTTTTGTATCCTTCTTTTAGCCTGTGCAGATTAGGCAAAGCAATTCAAAGGGTCCTTGCATAACGTTATCCATATTGTATATTTGGATTGGATTATATGAATTTTTAGCCAGTTAATTTAAAGGTAATAAGGGGGACCAAATTAATTTGCTATAGGAATTAATTTACCAAATATATATAAGAAATTGGGGGAGGGGAAGATGGTTGGATTTTTTTGGTCAATCAGAACACTAGGACCTAGTAGGACGAAGTAGTGGGAATATCCTTGACTCCAGCCTGGTAGTGGTGAATATAGCAGCTGCTACCAACGAGAGATGGCAGGCTCAGGGATTCCAGTGCTCCTGGGGAGGGGGAGATATAGCGGTGGGAGCAGATATTATAAGGGAAGAGGACAGAGACAGGACAGTGCTCGGTCCTCTTCCAATCTGCGTCTCATCCCAAGGGTGACAGGTAGTAGGGCCAGATGGAATAACCCGCCTCTGTCATTGGTGTTGTGCAATGCCAGGTCCATCAATAATAAGACCTCAATCCTTCGAGAGTTTCTCCTCGAACAAAACATGGACCTGGCTTGCGTGACTGAGACCTGGACCCGGGAGGGTGATACGGTGGCCCTTTCGCAAACAACTCCTCCGGGTTACTCAGTCCTACACCAATCATGGACTAGCGGGCGGGGGGGAGGAGTGGCATTATTTGTACGGGAGGCTTACTCCTTCAGGGCACTCCCGGCCCCAAAGATTGAGGGTATTGAATGTGCCGGTCTGGCGTGGGAGGCTGGAGAGGGGTTGGCGATCTGGCTGGTGTACCGTACGCCTAACGCACTGGCCAGCGCCTTACCGTCCCTACTTGAGGTGGCGACGGGCTGGGCGCTGGAGCACCCAAGGTTGATAATCTTGGGTGACTTCAACGTCCATGCTGATGACCCGTCCTCTAGTCAGGCGACGGACCTAGCATCTTCCATGGCGACACTGGGACTCTCTCAACTTGTAACCCCCACCCACCAGGCTGGCCACATGTTGGACTTGATCTTTGCGGCCGGGGTTGTAGTGAGCGATATAACCGCCAAGGCGGTGCCATGCTCGGATCATTTTGCCCTCAAGGCCCGTGTAGATATGCCTCCCCAAACCTGTTTAGGCGAGGAGCCCATTATGGCTCGCCCGCGGAGCCAGATGGACCCGGAATGGTTCCAAATGGCTCTGCGGGATCCCTGGCCCTCTGGCATTTCTCTTGATGGCCTGGTTGAGTCCTGGAATAGCCGGCTCTCTAGGGCCATCGAAGAGATTGAACCTTGACGCCCTCTGCGACCTCGGATTAGGCCGGCTCCGTGGTATACCCCGGAATTACGCCGGCTGAAACAAGGCCTTAGACGGCTAGAGAGGCAATGGCGACGTACCCGTGACGAAGCGACTAGAACATCTTATAGGAAGTTTATGAAGTCCTATGAGATGGCAATCAAGGCCGCAAAGAAAACATACTTTGCGACCAAGATTGCATCTGCAAATTCACGCCCAGCTCAATTATTTAGAATAATTCGGAATCTCACTTCACTGCCACAGGGCAATTCAAAAGCTAAGGAATTGGAGATAGGCTGTGAGGCTTTTGCGAAATTTTTTGCAGATAAGGTCCAATCGCTCCGCCATGACTGCCCCGCCAACTTAGATGCAGTAAGTGAACTTGAGGCCCAATGCGTGTCTTCTGATTTAATCTTGGATTGATTCGACCCACTCAGCTTGGAGGAAGTTGACAGAATTCTCAGCACTGCACGATCCACAACCTGCGACCTGGACCCATGCCCCTCCTGGTTAATTAAGGCCTGCCAGGAGGAATTGAAATGCCCTATACAGGACATCATAAATCGATCCCTTTCGGAGGGTGTTTTCCCAACACCCCTGAAGGAGGCAGTGGTTCGCCCTCTCCTGAAAAAAGTTACATCAGACCCGGCCATATTGGCACATTATCGGCCAGTCTCAAATTTGCCCTTTTTGGGCAAAATTATTGAGAGGGCTGTGGCGTTGCAGTTGCAGGACTTCTTGGAGGACGCTTCCACCTTGGACCCATGCCAGTCCGGCTTTCGCCCGGGCCATGGGACGGAAACAGTCTTGGTCGCCCTCATGGATGACCTCCGACGGCAACTGGACCGGGGCGGCTCGGCAGTATTGCTGCTGCTCGACCTGTTGGCGGCGTTCGACATGGTCGATCATCGGCTGCTGACCCGCCGCCTCGCCGACGCAGGAATTCGGGGGCTAGCCTTACAGTGGCTCTCCTCCTTCCTTGAAAATCGGGGACAAAGGGTGGCAATTGGGGGGAAGCTGTCTCAGAGACACCCACTCTACTGTGGGGTGCCTCAGGGGGCAGTTCTCTCCCCAATATTGTTTAATATCTTTATGCGCCCCCTTGACCAGATTGCAAGGAGGTATGGGCTTGGCTGTCATCAGTACGCTGATGATACCCAGCTCTATCTATTGATGGAAGGCCGGACAGGCGATGTCCCTATAAATTTGGACCGGGCGTTACAAGCCGTGGCTGGCTGGCTCAGGCTGAGTGGGCTGAAGTTGAATCCAATGAAGACTGAGGTCCTTTGCGTGGGCCGGGACGGATCAGGAGGAGAGATCATTCTACCAGCTTTTGACGGTGCGCCACTGATACCAGTGCGCAGGGTCAAGAGCTTGGGAGTGCTACTGGAATCCTCGCTATCAATGGAGGCCCAGATAGCCGCCACTGCTAGATCCGCCTTCTTCCATCTCAAGAGGGCGAGGCAGTTGGCTCCCTTCTTGGAACGCGACGACCTAGCAACTGTGATCCACGCAACGGTCACCTCAAGACTAGACTACTGCAATGCCCTCTACATGGGGCTGCCCTTGTGTTGAACACGGAGACTTCAGGTAGTGCAGAATGCGGCGGCCAGGCTGTTGGTGGGACTACCTAGATGGGAACACGTACGGCCTGGGCTGCGGGATCTGCATTGGCTGCCGGTCGTCTACCGTGTTCGCTATAAGGTGCTGGTTATTACCTTTAAAGCCCTATATGGCCGAGGACCTGCCTACCTTAGGGACCGCCTCTCCCCATATGTTCCCTGGAGAGCACTGAGATCTAGCTCCCAAAACCTCTTACAAATCCCTGGGCCAAGAGAGGCTACACTGAAGACAACCAGGGAGCAAGCCTTTTCAGCAATGGCCCCTCGATGGTGGAACCAACTTCCAGAGATGGTGCGAGCCCTGCGGGACTTGAATCAGTTCCGCAGGGCTTGCAAAACCTTTCCCCTCCACACCATCATGCTGTATTTGGATATCTCCTGGGTTCTCTCTTCCTCCAATCTTTCCCAAACCTACTGTACAATGAAGTTCTGGTAAGGATCACAACAAAGCCTGGATCGCTACCATAAGGGTGGAAAAAACTGAATATCATTCTATTGTCAATAACAGTGTATATCAGATTCTCTGAATTCCCAGCTTTCTTTAAAAAGAAAAGTATCTAGCCACTTTTATAGTAGAGCTATGCCTTTCTCCAACAAAACAGGCTAGATTTTTTTTTAAAATATGAAAACTGGGAATTTATAGAAAGCTGGGAATTCATAACATTTATCTAACATAACAATGAAATAATGATATGCAATTTCCCATTTCTAAAAAACCCTAAAACCATTGGTGCTGGGGAGGGGGATGACTGAGAGACTGCGTTCTAGGGCAGGGAATATGCAGGGAAACCTGCCATTGGAAGCTCAATGGCTGCTGTCCTGTATAGGCAGCTGCAGCAGCAACCAGAAATGTTACAAGCAGGACTCTGTAGGGAAGATATTTGCAAAACTGACTGGCATTTATATTTTTAACTGGAGGTTGCCATCCTCCTCCAGAACAGCTTCACCTAGCACTAAGTTATCCACAAAATCTGCTTCGCATTCTATACAGAGCAGAGACAACGGACGAGGAGTCCAGTGGTGCTTTCAACATTTATTTCAATGAAAGTTCTGCACTTAGGTAGAAAAAATCAAATTCATAATTATAGGATGGAGGAGACTTGGCAGAAGTATGTGTGAAAAGGATCTAGGGGGTCTTAGTACAGTAGACTAGGGGTGGCCAACAGTAGCTCTTTAAACAATTGTGGCCCTTTAAACAATTTTTCTCACAAAATTTCCCAACTATGTTCAGTGTATGGTCTTCTGCAGGGGTGGCCAACGGTAGCTCTCCAGATGTTTTTTGCCTACAACTCCCACCAGCCCCCAACGTTTTCTGTTACTCCAGAAGGTCGGACCAGAATCATGGGATGAAATTAAATCAAAAGAGTTTTTGGATAAGCATTAGGAGGAACTTCCTGATAGAGCAGTTTCTCTGTGAAACAGGCTTTCTCAAGGAGGTTGTGGGGTCTCCTTCTTTGGAGGTTTTCAAACAGAGGCTAGATGGCCATCTGACAACAATGCTGATTCTGTGAACTTAGACACATTATGACAGGGAGGGTGGGAAGGGTTGCATCAGTGTTTAGTTCTTGTGGCCCTTTCTTACATACCCAGGGAAATGCCGATCGCTAATTTGGGTCAGAAAGCAATTTTTCTTCAGGCCAGTTTGGCTAGGGATCCTGCAGGGTTTTTTTTTGCCATCTTCTGGGCATGGAAGAGGGGCCACTGGGGATGGTGGGGGGGAGGTAGTTGTGAATTTCTTGCATTGTGCAGGAGGTTGGACTAGATGACCCTGGAGGTCCCTTCCAACTCTATGTTTCTATGAATATAAGAGTTTGATAAGTTTGAAGATGTGAGTGGTGACTCTCAAAACTGATACTGAAAGAAACATTGTTAGTCTTTAAGGTACCCTGACCTGAATGGCCTAGGCTAGTCTGATCTCATCAGATTACAGAAGCTAAACAGGGTTGGCCCTGGCTAGTATTTGGATGGGAGACCACCAAGAAAGTCCAGGGTTGCGATGCAATGGCAAGCCACCTCTGAATGTCTCTTGCTTTGAAAACCACATGGTGTCTCCATAAATCCGCTGTGGCTTTACAGCAAAAAAAAAAAAAGTCTTTAAACAGATTAACATGGCTCCCCCTTTGCTATCATCTTAAAATCTGGGCCTGCAAGATCCTCCTGCCTCCTTTTCAACATTCAACCTGATGAAGGCTTCTGGAGAACTTAAAAACTTGTACACTATTTTGTGTTATTTTAATTGGTCCTAATAAAATATATTTTGATGTTTTAAATGTATACCTAGAGATGTATTGTGTGTGTCTGTGTTCAAACAAATATTTTCAGTCATTTTCAATTCAAGGTATTGGCCACTCCATACAAGAACTCTTGGGGCCCTGAACCCCCATATTTGAAGGACCACATCTCTTTCTATGCCCTGCCACAACAACTATACTCATCTGAACTGGGCCTTTTACAGGTGCCACCCTTCCAGTGGGCAAGATCAGCAATAACCTGGAAATGTACAATCTCTGTAGTGGTTTCCACCCTATGGAATGAACTGCCGCAGCAGGTTGGGAAGGCTTCCAACAAATTGTGTAAAACAGAACTGTTCAGGAGGCCATTTCTACAAGTGGAATAGGGATGCATTAAAACTGATTCAGGAAGATGTTTTGATAGACAGAATGAGCTTCTAGACTATTCTGCTAATATATATTATCTATTGCTATATGCTTTTATATTGCCCTTTATATAATATCATTCCTTGCATTATCAAAGATTTCAGGTTTTCACGGCTGATAACATCATTAGGGTTTGTAGAATCTTTCGGGATCAAGTGCCGTGTTCTACTGGAGAAAGTAGAAGGAAAACTTTCTCCAGTAGAACACGGCACTTGATCCCGAAAGATTCTACAAACCCTAATTCCTTGCATTGTTTAACATGTCATTTTACTACTTATAACTTGTTTCAGATTTCTGCAGTCCTAATCCTATTACATTTATTAGATGTCTCCTTAGCCTGTCGATTATATTGGCTTACAGTCTGTAACCTATCTTGAGTCTTAGCAAAAAAGGCAGACTAGAAATAACACAAATAACAGAGATACAGTGTGAGTGTGTATAAATAGAGGTTTTCACTCAATATATGATGAATATGCATGTTTGTGCTGCTGGATTTTGCCCTATCTTTTCTATCACATGGACATAAGGAGGAAACTATGTTAACCTCTGTCTGTCTACAAGGGAAATTGAGTGCACACATCCCACTGAAACAAAATAGTCCCAAAACCAGAGTTTTAAAGTTCTCCAAAAGAACAATGCTGCCCTCTAGTGTTTAAAGATTGTGCTATTTCATTATGTTCAGCGCCAGAAAAAAACTTGAGATATAAAATAAGAGAATGGATTTCTTTTAAAGGAACAGAACCTTTTTGCAAGGCTAAACCAAAAACCTTCTATGGCTAAACTGAAATAAAATGTATAGTGCAGTTTGGAACTCAGTCCTTCACACCATTCTCTTCCTTGCAAGAATTCTATGAAATCAAAATGAAATTGAAGAAATAAATAAGTCCACATATTTTTTTTCCACTGAAACCCTGGATTAATAATAAGTTTAAAATTGCTGCCTAAGCTGAATCAGTATGTCTAATAAAATTACCACAAATGCCCAGAAACTGTTTTTGTTCTCATACCAGTCACAGTATCAAAAATATTTTTATATAAGCAAAAAATAATGATTGTGATGTCAGGGAGGGTGAGGTCTTTTTTTCAGTGCCCAAAACTTGCCTGCTTGCTTTCATTCACCAACAGTTACTGTTCCAGGTTGATCTGTTTTGTTTCTCAGACACAACTGAATGACAATTTAGTTGTGACCGGAAAGCCTCAGAGTTCTCACCCTTAATTATTGATCTTCCCATTACTAAGTGCGGTGTGTTTTTTTTCTTTACCCACAATTTTTAAGGAAGGTTCACTCGTTTGTTAGCTGGGGAGGCTTAACCCCAACATCTGCGTTAAGTATTCAGGTTCAACTTGAAATGCAAGAAGTTCAGGTTCAAGAGGGCCTGGGCACGTGTTACACACATTTCTGTCAAGTCTGAGTACCTACAGAGAATCCCTACACACCTGGGATTGAAGGATCAGAGAGTTTTATTTCCAAAGTAATTTGGTCCTTGGCCTCTTTTTCCCTGTTTCTTTTTTTTTAGGGATCAAGCACTAAATACACAAAGTGAAGGAATGGGCCAGTGCGTTTGAAGCAATGTGTTGCTCTGCAGCCCCATGGGCACACAGGCCAACCGACTTCTGTCTACTTGGAAGAGCATCACTCTCTTTAGGATTTCACTGTTAAACATAAGAACATAAGAGAAGCCATGTTAGATCAGGCCAATGGCCCATCCAGTCCAACACTCTGTGTCACACAGTGGCCAAAAAAAAAATTACACACACACACACACACACTGTGGCTAATAACCACTGATGGACCTCTGCTCCATATGTTTATCTAACCCCCTCTTGAAGGTGGCTATGCTTGTGGCCGCCACCACCTCCTGTAGCAGTGAATTCCACATGTTAATCACCCTTTGGATGAAGAAGTACTTCCTTTTATCCGTTTTAACCTGTCTGCTCAGCAATTTCATCAAATGCCCACGAGTTCTTGTATTGTGAGAAAGGGAGAAAAGTACTTCTTACTCTACTTTCTCCATCCCATGCATTATCTTGTAAACCTCTATCATGTCACCCCGCAGTCGACGTTTCTCCAAGCTAAAGAGCCCAAGCGTTTCAACCTTTCTTCATAGGGAAAGTGTTCCAGCCCTTTAATCATTCTAGTTGCCCTTTTCTGGACTTTCTCCAATGCTATAATATCCTTTTTGAGGTGCAGCAACCAGAACTGCACACAGTACTCCAAATGTGACCGCACCATCGATTTATTCAGGGGCATTATGATACTGGCTGATTTGTTTTCAATTCTCTTCCTAATAATTCCCAGCATGGCGTTGGCCTTTTTTATTGCAAACACACACTGTCTTGACATTTTCAGTGAGTTATCTACCACGACCCCAAGATCTTTCTCTTGGTCAGTCTCTGCCAGTTCACACCCCATCAACTTGTATTTGTAGCTGGGATTCTTGGCCTCAATGTACATTACTTGGCCACATTGAACTGCATCTGCTACGTTGATGTCTACTCCCCCAGCCTCAACAGATCCCTTTGAAGTTCCTCACAATCCTCTCTAGTTCTCACCACCCTGAACAATTTAGTGTTCAGTCATGAAACACAAACACCAGACTAACAAAACACTAGCCAGTGGTAGCTAGTTTCCCAATGCAGAATGCAGCACCAGTGCTTGGTTAATTTTGTTTGACGTGTACAGACCAATTGTGCTGCTTACAATTCCAAAAGAGTTTAATCAACAGCAGAAACTTCAAGACTATAATCTGGATCTCTTTATTCCAGTGTCAAACCCATTATAGCTACAGAAGATGTTCTTTAATTTTAGCTGCAATTTCCCCCCCTTTTCTTATAAAAAAAAGTCTTCTCATCAGTGTAAAGACTGTCAAAACATTTTCCACAGTTAGGAAATGTTTTATTCTAAACATCTTTTCCTCCTGGATAATAAATAACATTTTTTAAAATGTACAATTATGTAATTTATAAATGCTGATATGAAATGGTGAATTATTTTGCTGATGATTTCCCCCCCCCCCCCACTATTCTGATTCAGAACAAATAATTTCTATATGCTAAAATGTTTTGCATAGTGACAGCTTTAATTTCCCCAATTTTTTTTTTTACATACTCACAGAGGACTTTTTTTTTTTAGCAGGAAAGCACAGGGACAGTTCTGGCTGACTTGGCATCAGGGGGTGTGGCCTGATATGCAAATGAGTTTCTGCTGGGCCTTTTCTACAAAAAAGTCCTGTGTGTGTGTGTGTATATATATATATATTTGTTGTTTGTCTTATAATTTTTTTATTACTAGTTAAGTGGGCAGCATTATGTCCTTGGGAATCTACAAAGCCCTTTTGCATGTCCTCCCCCTGCCTTCTGGGGGCTAGATAGCTCATAAATCATTAATAAATACACTTTCCAATTTTTTTTTTTTATGCTAGGCAGCTATTTATTTTTGAACATAAAGAAATGCATGTTAATTCTGCCTCAGTATTGAGTGGAGACATCCTTGAGAAGAGGATGTTGCCTATGGGCATTCAAAAGAGATGTGAAAAAATTCTCTTTAGCAACTCTGCACAATTACAAAGTTATGTCATTTCCCTCTGAGAAGCTGAGATATGAAGTAGGCTAGATTGTCCTGATTTCAGATGTCTATCTCAGTCCCAACATTTTCTAATCGAAAAGTCAAAGCAAGACTACTGTTAATTACACTGCATTTGTAGCATCTTGTTCAAGAACTTATTTCAGTGAAAAGCCAATCAAATTTTGGGATTTTGCCAGTCAATTTATTGGCAAAGCTTTATGCAGTGCAGACTGCTATCAGATGAAGATAAAACAGAAGCTCAAGAAACCAAGGATAATTGATCCTCTTGAGCTTAACTTGATATAATTATACTCAAAGTCAGGAATCAGTTGCGATTTTTCCAGCTGAATTCTGTGCCAATCACATAATGGAAGAATTACACAATCCATCAGGCTTCTTCTGAAAAGGAAGGTGAATGCTGAATGAGGGACAGTTCATTGATTAGAACAATGCATATTTAATCAAAAGAGACTACTCCTTTACTTACTTGGTGGCCTCATTGGTTCTCATAACATTCAGTTTTAAGAACAGAGGTGATGATCATGTATGTAGTCTGCGCTTCAACACTTCTAAAGATTATGCTGCATGTGTGTGCATTTTTAAAGTAAAGAAACAGTGCTTTAAATCTGTTATGGAATCTTTACCACAGGTCACCACTCTGAGGAACCATGGGCAAAGCTGTGGGAACTTTTTCATAATATAAACCCTCCCTCTTTTCCCAGTGTTATGTCACCAGCTTCTGTGCATTACAAGGACAATCTAGGGGAGAAAGCTTATGATTAAATTTTGGGGTAAGACCCCTTCTAAAGTTTTCCCTTAAGAATTATGTGTTTGAATTAAATTATAGTAGGATTTATAAGAGAAAGGCTCTATAAGAAACCTCAAACATTACTGTACTATGCAAGTAAGTGTGATCAGATTAGTTATATCTTTCCTTCTGTGTACAGTTAGCATCTAATACTGTATGGATGCGAAATACACTTTAGGTTTAAACAGAACCTTCACAATGTCCTTATGTTTTCTCAGCTACATTGGCAGTTTATTAAAGAAAATCCAGTCTGATTAATCACTAAATATTTCTATATCAAGTTAATTCTGAAGTAACAGTTATTCCAGTTTGAGGGTGCCAGCATGAGAAATTTCCCATTTACCTTGGGAAAACATTTGCACCAGTATGGCTCTTTTCATGGATAGGATGCTTAAGCAATCATTGTACATTTCCCAAAGCTGACCATCTGGAGTCACAGTGATATGCTAGCATTCTCCTTACCACAAAGAAAGGGGGAAGAAAAAGATTTTGTGCTCTTCTACCTTTTGCCTACAAGGCAACTGTCATTTCAAAGGCAACCTTTGACGTGCACATTAATGGATTCTAGTTTCAGGCTGCCCTATGCACTACATTAAATCCTAGGAACCAAAGACTGCTGTTGTAAAGATTAAACATTCAGGTTACAAACAAAATGAAAGGAAAAGGATGAAAACAGTAAATAAAGATGCCATCATAAGAAGAGAGCAAAATTTTGAGGGGGGAAATGATTTTATAATAAATGAAGAGCTAAAAGAACTAATAAACCCTAGTACAATATTTTTACATTAAATGTTAGTGGTGTTTCAGGGAATCACAAGCACAGGAGAAGTCTGTCAGTCAGCCCTGGCTCTGGTAGCTGTTCGTACATAACAATTCAAGGCTGGAGACAGGCCTCTCACAGTGAGGACTGGCTCTTAGGCACAGCAGACTGCCCTTTACAAACACAGATTCATTTCCTATCTACATGTAAGTTCAATCAGAAATGTTGCTGTGAATCATAAAAACTATCACAGACAGCAGTCCTTTATAGTCATAACAGTTTTGGTGCTCCCGTCTTGTGTACTGAGACATTTCTCTAGGTGTGATCTTCTCAATACATTAATTCATGTGAATAGGGTAAAGTGGATATTTTCTAGCTTTGGGATTTTCTTAAAAAAAAAAAAAATTTGGTCGCAACTGTGTTTGCTGAAGGGGAAGGGAAGGGAAGGGTGTGACTCAGTTGAAGACTATCTGCTTGGCATGTAGAAGGTCTCAGGTTCAATCCTGGGAGTATCTAGCTAAAAGGATCATGTGGTAGGTAATACAAAATAACTTTGGCTGAGACCCTGGAGATCCACTGCCATTCTGAGTAGACAATACTCATCTTGATGGACTGATGGTCTGATACAATATAAGGCAGCTCCATATGTTCAAGATGAAAAATACACAGGATGTTCTTATCACAAAATGGCAAACACATAGCCCACCCTTGCTGGCAAATGAGAAGGGTACACCAAGATCTTAATGACTGAAAAGGGCTGAAGATATTGTCACCTGTTAAGCTACCTTCAATACACAGCTGCAACGAGGCAGAATCCATCCCACTGTGTCTTATTATTATTATTTATTTATTACATTAAACTTCTATCCCGCCCTCTCCACAAGCGGACTCAGGGCGGCTTACAACATTCATTTATACAGTTAAGAACAATAAATCAATAAAACATCAATACAATTAAAAAATTTAAAAAGCTATTTCATGCTGCTGTATCATTACTATATTGGCGGTTCTGCTTTTCAGATGGTGATCACCGAGTACTCTAACTGATGTCAGGTGGCAGCTCTCGGTTAAACATCAAAGGCCTGTCAAAACAATTGGTCTTAAAGGCCCTGTGGAACGTAGGAAGGTCCCACAGGGCCCTTATGGCCGGGAGAGCATTCCATAATTCTGGTGCTGCCCTGGCTCGTGTCAAATGCAACCTGGCCTCCTTTGGTCCAGGGATGGACAGCAGATTTTTTGTCCCTGAACGCAGTGATCTCTGGGGAATATATGGGGAAAGGCGGTCCCGCAGATAGACAGGTCCCTGACCATAAGGGCTTTAAAGGTCAATACCAACACCTTGAAACGGACTCAGAACACAATAGGTAGCCAGTGCAGCTCTTTCAGGACTGGCTGAATGTGCTCCCATCAGGGAAGCTTCATTAACAGCCATGCTGCAGCATTCTGCACTAGCTGTAGTCTCCGAGTCAGCATCAAGGGTAGCCCCATGTACAGAGCATTACAGTGATCTATTCTTGAGGTGACCGTAGCATGGATCACCATTGCTAAGTCGCTGTGCTCCAGGAAAGGAGCCACTGCTGCACCGAAGATGAAAATAGGCGGATTTAATAGTGGCTGCTACCTGGGCCTCCACTGTAAGGGAGGACTCAAGGAGCACGCTCAAGCCCTTGACCTTAAGGGCTGGTATCAATGGCAGCCTGTTAAGGACCGGCAGATCGACACCTCCCCTTGGACCACCCCAGCTCAGATAGAGAACCTCTTCTGCATGAATAACCTCACATGTGCTTCACAAGATTCTTCATGTGATATATAAAGCATAGATTTGGAAACATTAATCATTTGATGGAACTGGAAGAAGACAGAAGCATAGCTAGTGCAGTCATTTCTTCTATGGAACAATGCTCCATGCTCCAAGATTTAGCCTAGAGAATACAGACTAGAATGTGCCACATGCAATAGAAAATAAGTGAAAAAAGGCACACCATGCCGAAGAATTTACTTTGTTTACATTATTTGTAGTCTGTCTTTCTCCCTGGGACTCAAGGTAGATTGCACAGAGTAATAATATGAAGGTTTTTTAAAAAGATTTGGAGAATCCTAAGAACTGAGTAATGATAAAAAGCTGTAATTAAACAATATTCCAAGGAGATTTGTTGGCAATGTACCAAATGGAAGCTTCAACTTGACTATGAGTCTCAACCTTCCATTAGTGCAACTCACAGTTGATATATTTATGAGTTAAATTTATATAAGTTATCAGAAACTGGCCTTGGTAGGCTTTATTCCTCTGACATGTTTGCTTCCCATTCTAAAACCATCTGCAGCTAAAGAGTGGGATGTCTTTGTAACAACAGGTGCAAGCGAATTATGTTCCAAGCATGTACAGCTGGTAGCTAAGGACACTCAATGTATTCTCTAAAACAGCATAATTAAACATACGCACACACAAACATGCATACACACCCAGAAACTTCACCCACCCTGCCAAAAAGGCAGAAAACCTCCCAACTAAATAAAGAATTTGAGGACATTGTCTTATGTCTTACTCCAGTTCTTGAAACTTTTTTCCTTCCAGCCTGCCTGAGGAAAATGCTGAAATCAAGCAAACACAGTAAGCTAAGAGGTATATATCCACATGTTCAGGTTTTGTGTAAAACTGGACTCCACCTCACCTTCCCACTTAACAGATTCCATGAAAGGAGAACGAAATAACTCACATGCCAATGTTGCCCTGCCTCTGTGCTTTCTCTACAAATAAAAAAAAGTCTATAAAATGGGAATGTTTTCTGCAAGGAAATATATCAAGTGAAAAAATTCTGTTCACATCCCTACAGTTGAGAATGAAACTGGAAGGAAGTTCTTCCGCTGAATATTCATTGGGCTGAACACAGGAAACTCCCTTATACTGAATCAGACAATGAGTCTCTCATGGTCTGTTGCCCAGACTGGAAGCAGCTCTCCAGGGTCTCTGATGCCAGTCTTTCACATCACCCACAATCTAATTGCTCTAGCTGGAGATGGCAGAGATCGAACCTGGGACCTTCTGCATGCAAAGCAAATGTTTCATTGCAGAGCTAAAGGCCTGCCCCCCACCTTACATCCAGCTTAATAGAATACTATTTTATTTTATCCCAGATGATATAACTCTTCAGTGAATGCCATATTGTTTTGAAGGATAGATTAACTTCATATTAGTAGAACTCTCAGTCAAAATAAAGAATATAGTATAAAGCAATCATTTTTATTGTCTGCCTACTATGACTTTAACTAGGGACAACTTCTAGCACAAATAGCTAAGCTATATTTTCTCCCAGAAGCAATAATATTAGAGGATTTCCTCACTGCATATTAAAAAAAAACCCCTCACCACCTATTATATCTTTTTATTGCTGGGAACTGGGAAAAAAACCTCAGCTGATACTGGAGTACTACACTGTGTACTAAATTGTGGTGCTTTACAATATCAAGGCAGAAGCGTGGGATATGCTTATCATTTCTGAGATTTAGTGTGAAGATTGTCTTTGTTGAGTTTTCTCTGGGTTTTTTCTTTATAGCATAATAAAGGCGAATGAGAATGTTTGCTCTGAGAACTGCTTAATAATACATGTACCCAGTGGTCTACAACAGCTTTAGTGGAGCAATTAGTACTATACTTTTGCACAAATAATTATATATTTGAAAATCTGTAACATGTACTACATCAGGTAAATAAATATGTGATGTGCAAACTCTGAAATGGGAATTATTGACATGATGAAGCAGCAATAGCTTCAGATGTTGCTTTGTTCTGGTGTGGGGAAGCCCTGAGGGAGCTGAGAGTGTATTAAATCCACATTAAAATGTTCACAAGGTTTTTTTTTTCTTCAAGAATTAGAATAATCTGTTGTTTAAAAATCTTGTTTGCAAGTTCTACAGTGATATTCCTACTAGGGTACTGAAATTCCAGGGCTAATATACTGGTATATTATGGCTATGATCCTATGCATTCCCAGCAATGTCAATAGTATTACAATAATCTCCCACTAATCACAAACATTGCTTGCCTAAGCTTTGCACAGAGTACTCATTAACAGCAGGGGTGTCAGGACAATGTCAGTAGGTTCAGTATGCACACAAAGATGCTTACCAGAAAAGATTATAGTACCTCCACCACCAGTTGTCAAGAGGTTATCAAGTAGAATTCAGAGAATTCCCATGAGAAGGGATGGGATCCTTATGAGTCCAATGAGACAATGCTAATAAAACTACACACAACACATTCATAATGCTTCTGTGTAAGCTTAGCAAGAACACAAGAAGTGCCCTGCTGGATCAGACCAGTGGTCCATCCAGTCCAGTGCCCTGCCACTCAAAAGGTATGGAGGCAGTGAGCAAGCCTAGATGGGAAAAAGGCCCAGGTTTCTAGGTCTCTAGGCCCAGGTTTCTTAAGGCAGGGTGTGGCTATGCAGAGGAGGAAACAGAGGAGGGTTCCTCAAGGGCTAGGTGTGAAACTGGGACTATCAAAAGAGGGAAAGGGAAATGGAGGGGGGAGGGGCTGCTGGCTGGAGAGAGAAGGCACAGGATCAGGAAGGAATATGAAGTCAGTTAGGGGGAGAAGCAGGAAGCAGAAGCAACCAGAAAGAATTGTCTCAGGGAAGTTCCTAGGCAAAAAAGCAAGTTGCACTATTGTAGCTCTTCTCCTTTGTGATGTGTTGTAATCCGGATGCAGTTGAAGATAACCACACTTACAGGTATCTAGAATTGTCAACTGAAAAGAAAAATCACCTCTGCCAGGATGCAATGACTCTGCAGTGACTGGAATCCCCATAGACCCCAGGTATGATGTTCCCTTGACCCTGTCACACTTACACAGCAAATTCACAGAAGCAATGTTTAAAATCTGCTTGGAAGCTTAGTGGGAAAGAACAATACAGAAGGAGATGTGGATCTTGAGAAAGTGACAAATGAGACTGCAGCATGGTTGTCAGCTTCTGAGAGTCACGTCATCATCAATAATGTAGATAGAAAGAGAAACACTGTGGTATTACAGACTTTGTACTCTCACATCATAGAGGAATACCTTAACCACAGCAATGTGAACAGGTACGATGGGAACTTCCAGAGGCCAAGCCTGTAATATGCCCCCATCCCTCTCTGATTCTCGTAGCATACCCAAGGTTCCAAGCCATGCAGGCAAACATCGGAGGGGCTGTATGCAATTCCACAACTCAGTGGGCAGGATTAGCAAACATAAAAGAGATCCCAGATTCAGTCACTAGTTCTAAAAAACCACTCATGTATCTGAGACAAAACAATGCGATAATTAATCAGAATATCAGGCACATGAACTAACAAAGTTATTGGCTCACAGGACAGTGACTAGATGGGATGACCAGGGCCTCCAACAGCAAACAGTTTTCAGTGTTGGTTCTGGAAAATGTCTGCCATTTGAGAACTCCTTCACCCTGTCCTCCCACCACGTTTGTTAGGATGATGTTGATGATTTTCGTAGAATGCCTTGCTATTCACTCTCATTTCCAGTTCATTATTATTTATTATAGATTGATTGATGGTATTTATATCCTGCCCATCCCTCCAAGGTAGGCTCAGGGCGGGACCCTCACTAATTATTTATTATTACAATGGCAGCAACTGGGAGAAGGGGTAGAAGGGAGGGAGACAGAGAATTAGAAGAATGCTGGGACATCACCTCTGAGGGTGTTTCAAGGACAGTCATAGGCAGAATAGGGGTCCCCAGTCCTATTGGGGTGTGGTCATGAAGACTTCACTGGTTCCCTTTTTGAATGTGAGTCATGAAGGCAATGGAGGTAAATAATACAAGGAGAAGATCCCCATCTGACAACAGTTATGAAACTAGACACAGCTAAAAGGATTATAATTTTTATTGTACAGTATCAGTAGTGCAGCTATGACTTCTATGCATCCAGAAGCATCCCATGAAGAGCCAGTTTGGTGTAGTGGTTAAGTGTGCAGACTCTTATCTGGGAGAACCGGGTTTGATTCCCCACTCCTCCACTTGCACCTGCTGGAATGGCCTTGGGTCAGCCATAGCTCTGGCAGAGGTTGTCCTTGAAAGGGCAGCAGCTGTGAGAGCCCTCTCCAGCCCCACCCACCTCACAGGGTGTTTGTTGTGGGGGAGGAAGGTAAAGGAGATTGTGAGCCGCTCTGAGACTCTTCGGAGTGGAGGGCGGGATATAAATCCAATATCTTCTTCTTCTTCTTCTTCTACTGTTGTTGTTGTTTTGCACAGTGCCTGTACAGTTGAAGCCTATATGGCAGAGAAACAATAGAAGCCCATCCCTCCATTGCTGCATCTGTATATTGGTTGCTACTGCAGCTCTTACATACTATCTGTCATGTTCTCTGGAAAGGCTCAAGACCTCGACTGAAACAAAAAAGATGACAGCTTCTCAGAGCAACAGCTGACTTCTGCACTGCTGGGTCACTGCTGCTGCTGTAAACTTCTCTTATTTCCAAGGCCCTGATAGTTGGTAGTACCCTTGCATCTGTGTATGTTGAATGGCTGCCTGTGGAAAGACAAGTGGATGGAAATGAAAATGGGCAGTACTGTATGTGGTTCCTGT
This sequence comes from Heteronotia binoei, assembly GCF_032191835.1. Lineage (NCBI taxonomy): Eukaryota > Metazoa > Chordata > Lepidosauria > Squamata > Gekkonidae > Heteronotia > Heteronotia binoei. The sequence continues at coordinate 83,793,043 of NC_083229.1, forward strand.
GCAGTTTATTAGTGACTGTTAAGTAACAAAGGGATGCTGCTCCCTCATTCCATTTGCCTTGATCTAGCTTTCCATTTATCCCACTGGCAACCCTTTTATGTTTGCACTGGGTCCCACCTCCCACCCCCAATTTTGGGACACAATACTCACCTATCCAGTGTAGAACTCAGTTTTCAGTTACTGTTTGTTCTTTTGCCATATGACCTGGCTCTTACTCTGGAAGGAAAATGAGTCATGAGAAACAATCAGGCTAACAGTAGCAACAAATGGATCAGTGTTTGGTGTTCACCAAGAGCCACCTGGCTATGCTTCCTGTTGCTGCAGTTGAGGGTTGCTGGAAACAGAAGCTCCCTTTCTGCATAATGCATACTCACCCACTGTCCCCTCTGTGCTGAGCACAGCTCTAACCTGTTGAGTGGAGGAGAGTTGTTCAGCCAGTGCCCAATAACTACTAAATTTAAGGTGATGGGTAACATTCTGTGGTTATGAGTGCTGTGAACATCCATCCTTTCTTTTGGACATGATGTAATGGATGAAGAATATGCAACAATCAAAGATACACAGGTAGAACCTTCTGGAATGGTCCATCCTCTGGACTATGATCATTACAACACACCTTCCAAGTTACAGAAGGAAAGAAGCAAAACTCAGGTTAAAGCGAATCAGCAGCCCAGGTTACAGCAATCTGGTAGAACAAGGACCTAGATACAAGCTCAGGATTGAAAAGGAGTGCAGAAAAACAAACAAAAACAAAAGGGAGATAAATGATTCATCAGTGAGTGAAGTATAAATCTGGATAGGTTAGATTGTCTGGGCGGGATATGGGTTTGCACTGTCTGAGACACAGGGGGATTACTGAATACACATAATGTGTTTGTAGAACATCTGGTATACAAAGTATGTTTTTGGTGGTTGCAGTTCTTCACAATGTGAATTTAAGCTGGGCATGGCATACACTATTTGTAAACCATACAGATCAAAAGCAGTAGAAAACAATGAAGAAAGTAATCTGTCTATCTTACCTGTCCAAAAAATTCCAAGGCTCCCATCAATTAAAACAATATTTATTTGGTTGATTTATATTCTTCCCTTTCCCATACGGGCTCAGGGCAAAATAAATTATAAACAATTTTTCCCCATCAAGTCCCAGCTGCCTTATAGGCACCCTGTAGATTTTTCAAGACAAGAAGGGTTCAGTGGTATTTTGCCACTACCTGCCTTTGCACAGCAACTTGGTGATCTTGCATCCAAGTACTAACCAGGGCTGACACTGTTTAGTTTCCAAGATCTGATGAAATCAGGCTAGCCTGGGCTATCTACGTCAGAGCATCATGAGATAAATCAGCAGTCTACACAACAGCGATACAAAAACTATCCATAAAATCAAACAAAACCAATAGATATGGGGTTGCATCAAAATAAACAATGTAGCAACTTAACCGAAAACCACGTGTAATCAAAATTTGTTTGCACTAGGAATAAGGCCCGTTGTGGAGAAAAATACAACAGGCTCTAGAAAGAGGCTCTGGGTGAGAGCCCGCCCCCTTGCTGTCTTCCCACCCACCCAAGTGAAGGCATTCACGCCCCCACACTGCAAGAAGAGCTGATCTCTGCCATCTGGAGAGCAGCTGTAATTCTGAGTGATCTCCATCCCTCACCTGGAGATTGGCAACAGTGATTTCCCAGGAGGAAATGGCTGATTTGGAGAGTGGAGTCTATGGCATTGTACCTGTCTGAGGTCCCACCCCTCTTCAAACCCACCCTCTCCAGGCTCCATTCCTCATATCTTCAGGAATTTCCCAGCCTGGAGTTGGCAACTGCTTAGTCACACTGTCTGTCATGGGGGGCTGCTGCTGAACAAGAGCAAGCAGCCAGGCCTAGTGAAGTCATGCCAATCAGCTGGCATCAAGTCATTCAGGCCTAGGGTAGCCAACCTCCAAGGTGGAGCCTGAAGAACTCCTGGGATCACAACTGAACTCCAGACAACAGATCTCTCTCTCCATCATTGAGAAAATAACTTATTTGGTGGACTCTAAGGCATTATATTCAGCTGAGGACTTTCCCTTTTCTGCCTAGCAACAGCCTCTGGCTAGCAGCTTCCCCAGTGGACCACTTCTTGTCTGTCCTGGAGTGAAGCTGAGGTGAGGAGGGAGTGACAGGAAAGAGATGGCCACCATGGCCTCTGAGGAAATGCTTCATGAGGCTGCAGTAGAGCAGCAGTCGTTTCTGAAGCTGGTTGACAGAGAAGCATCGGAGATGTGTCTGTGTTGTATATGTGCTTAGAATTGTATCTATAAGCTGGAGTTCTTGCCTGGCTCACTGGGGCCTGAAGGACAGAGCTTGGGGGACGCAGAAACAATAGGCAGCAGGATCCAAATTCTGCTGCCCTGCTCCAATCACGAGCTCCTGACTGGTTTGAATGGTCCAGTCACAGGCAGTGCAGGAACTTTGGGTGTGCATATATAGGGGGCCCTGCGGCCCTACTTTTCAGTCTTCATAGGCAGCGCTATACCATACTGTATTCAATAAAAGAGCTATGTTCACTACCACCTCCCCTCATAAATGTATAGAACCCGCTATATTATAGTCTGTCTCTGAGCTAAGACTGTTTTGGCGGTTTGTTCAGTGTTCCTGGACCTGCAGTAGGCAGGGGACATGGGAGTCAGCCAATGGGAACACAGAGGTGGTGACTGATGCATGATGGGCCAATGGTTTCTGGAGTGCAGGCGTCAACCAACCACTACTATTATTATAAAAGGACAGCATCTAAGACAACACCAAGGGGAGGCTATTTCACAAATGTGATGTCACCATGGAACAACCCCTCTCCTTAGTTGCCATCCACCTCACCTCTGTTGGGTAGGGAATCTGAAGAAAGGCTCCAGGTGATGAACTTGGGGAACTAGAAGAGTATTTTTAGATTCTCTTGTCTCAGGTCATTAAGATTGTGCTCAAAAACACAAAACAAAGATAAATAAGGTAAACTTATCTGACATTTCAGAACAGTGGCAGCATTTTAGTCTAAGTGCAGTTTCTGAAAAATCTTCAAAGGCAGAACCATGTAAAGCAGAGGTGTCAAACTCATTTGTTACAAGAGCTGGATCTGACATAAATGACAGTTTGTTGAGCCAGACATAAAATATAATGCCAGGTACAGGAGATATAAACTTTATAAGGGACACAGGCAAACCAAATTAACGATATTTTAGACTAAAAAAACAAATATGCTTAAAACATTGAACCCTCTTACAGTATTTTTTTTTAAAGTATTTCTCAGGTGCCACCCTCTCACTTCTCTTAAGCATTAGAACAAGGACAGTATACAGGGACGTTTGTCACCTGGCAATAAAGGTAATGATCAGTTCCTTGTGGCTGTATAAGAGCCCTGGATGGGCCAGTTCCATCCCATGGGCCATATGCTTGATACCCCTGACAGAATGTATTTCACTAGTTTGACCTTCTATGAACAAGTTATGAATATCTCGAAGCTGCAATTTATTTAATTCTCTCCAATGACATCCACTGCTAAACTAAGACTTTAATTCTGCTATCACCAGGGACATTGGCCATGAACCATTAAAAACAAAAAAAATGTAAAGACATTCTATTCTGCAGAAACCCGGTTTTGGGCTGTGTCTACTGTTAAGTCTCTAGGAAATGACTACCTTTATGAGCTGATTGCTACCTTCCTATCTCATCATATATACAATGCTCAATTTTCCTCAGAATTCATGAACAAGGTTGTTCTTGGCTGATTTTATGATATGTTGAGGCACTGCATAAAGCTCAAATGGGGGGAAAGTCTTTTATGTGTGTAGCAATAATTTCAAAAGAACAACAAAAGCCTGTAATAGTAACTGAAAATGAAATGTCATTATGTGGAATCAATGAAACACTTTTTTCTTGAACACAGTGTTCTGTTTTGGAACAGGAAACATAAAGGTCAACAAAATCAATTAAAAAGTCTTTTTTTGAAGGATGAAATGAAAAAGCAACTTGGTTGTTAAGGATTATATCCACAGGAAGGGAATTTATTTCTGAAACAAGAATTCTATGAGAAATTATATTAAGGACTACTGCATTAATATATTATTATATTATATTAAGGACTACTGCATTAATATAGCTCATCACTTGGTTCTCATGAATGTTTAAAGTGACCAATTAAAAATGTATTTGAAATAATATGTTTGACCCACAATGGTTCATTGATACATGTATGTCAACACTTCACACTGTAGTTATGAGAACTGGCACATGTGAAAACCTTAGGACAAAGATTATGAAAATGGTGTCTATAGCACTGGCTTTTCATTCTCAGAACAGAGTATTTCAGAAATAGGGGAACTATCTATACTCCATTTTGAGTGAGCCAGTTTGGTGTAGTGGTTAAGTGTGCGGACTCTTATCTGGGAGAACCAAGTTTGATTCCCCACTCCTCCACTTGCAGCTGCTGGAATGGCCTTGGGTCAGCCATAGCTCTCACAGAGCTGTCCTTGAAAGGGCAACTTCTGGAAGAGCTCTCTCAGCCCCACCTACCTCACAGGGTGTATGTTGTGGGGAAAGAAGATAAAGGAGATTGTAAGCCGCTCGGAGACTCTGATTCAGAGAGAAGGGCGGGGTATAAATCTACGGTCTTCTATTCTCAGATATAATCCTGATAAAGGTAAAGGTAGTTCCCTGTGCAAGCACCAGTCATTTCCAACTCTGGGATGACGTCACATCATGATGTTTTCATGGCAGACTTTTTATGGGGTGGTTTGCCATTGCCTTCTCCAGCCACCTACACTTTACCCTCAGCAAGCTGGGTACTCAATTTACTGACCTCGGAAGGATGGAAGGCTAAGTTGACCTTGAGCCGGCTACTGAACCCAGCTTCCACCAGGATCGAATTCAAGTCATGAGCAAAGCTTGGACTGTGGTATTGCAGTTTACCACTCTGTACCACAGGGCTTATTATAATCCTGATACAAAGGCGCTTTAAGCCCTTTTAGAGTACAGGGTGTTGTTGGACGGAAATGGAAACTGCCTGGCTGCTCAGGGAACAGGAGAAAGGAGGTCCATACAGGTCCTTGGGATGCTTTTAGTTTTTGGAAAAAGACCTCAGCAAACAAAAAGTTTGCTGAAAACCACAGAACTGCTCCAACTGACCTTCAATAATGCAAAGAGAAGCAAGAAGAAATAATGTTAACAGTTTCATGAACAAATCAAAACACCTACTGCAAAGACTAACAATTACTGATAGATACTACCTTAAAGAGGCACAGCTCGCAGTTTGAAGAATGCTGTTTTTGATAAATTAGGAAGAGTTCAGAATCTCAGGTTTGACATATGATTGACAGCTACAATCAACATTCACACCTATGCTATGAGAGAGGGTAGCAAACATATGGAACATTCAAGGAAGGACTGGGCATAAAATAGTTCATTAAGCCTGTCAAAGTAAGGCAAAAAATTAAAGACAGATTCAAAAGAAGCTGAAAAATTGTTTGTCAAAAGTGTTTGCATGCTTGAACTCCTCCTGTCTTTTCATGTAAGTCCGAGATATGATCTGCTCTCTGGGTTCATTATACAGTTGCTTCAAACTAGATTTCAAAATGTGTTCTTTCTTACTAATGAGGAGGTAACCTTGGAAAGGTCATTCTATTTTAGATTCCATGGCACCAAATCATGATAGATTGGAGGTGAAAATTTCTCACTTCAGGAGATTTGCAATATAGCCTTGTCCATTTTGAAAGCAAATACGTGTCGATTTGGATTGGTTTCCTGGCACAGACAGCCTCTTCCAGAGCCATGCTATTTTAGATAGACAAATATGGAACTTTTCTAGCATACTTTTTATTAAATTCCGGGTGGATATAGACAACCATTTTATCTACACCTGTGTGATAAAATTCTCGTTACTATTATTTGGCAAGATGATATAGACCACCCAGTTACCCAAACATGGAATTACTTATTCCCTGAGCAGGTAACTATTCATTCCCTGAAAAAGTGAGAATCAATCATCTATCATGGCTGAACATTTTTTTCCTTATATGTTTTGTTTTGATGAGGTTGTGAGATGTTAACCTACATGCTGGGGAACTGTATCATAAGGAAATCAACACCCTTTCCCCAATCTAACTAGTGGCAGAAATCCTGAATGCCATAGCAATCTAGGTTTCATTCTATTGTGAGATGGATACTTTCCTGCTGCGCACAGAGAAAAGTAAGCAGAAAAACACAGCACAATGGAAATGAATGGTCTAGTTCAGTGTCTTCTGAATACTGAACTTAATTCTGAACTCTGTTTATTGAACGCTTAGGGCTTAGAGAAAAGATTAAACTTGTAATTCTGCAGAGCAGCTCATTCAACACAACTCGTTAATCAGGCTGACAAGAGAAGGTCTCTGAAGATTTCACACCAAGCCTGAGTTTGTTACAAATCAGTTGCTTGCATTTTGCTGATGCTATAGATATTATGTAGAAGTAACGTAGATCATAACAACATGGAATTCATAGCTGTGGCAGGACTCAGACAGGCGTTCCAGAAAGAATCTAAAGGTGCCAACTTTTTTTTTTGGGGGGGGGGGGTAGACTTCCTATATCTCCTCAGCAGAAATGTAAGAGTTCAACATTTACTAGCCTATATATGTATCAGTGGCAAAAAACTTCACACGCTGATTTGGGAGGAGGCATAATTTTCTGCATGTCAGTATAGGTATTAAAGCTTAAATGTAAAAAAAGAGTATAGGTATTAAAGCATGTTAAAATTGCCAATGTTAACAGAGTCCTAAGGCAAACCAAGACGTACAAAGACAGAAGCAATAACAGTGGTAAATTGTTGGTAATATCTGAGTTTGTCCATGTGTGATGCAACTTTATTTTCCAACTGATAAAAAGCAGTTGTGGCTGTTAACTGTTGACCTTTCTGATCTGACACTGTGTGCCTTTGATACTTGAAGTTCTGCAGCAAGCCACATGAGGCTGCACTTGAAGCAATCACGTTTGGTTTGGAATGTAGCTGCCATACCGCTGAGATTAGGAAGCTGAAAATATTAAACTAATTTTTCAAAAACTGCATTGGCTTCCTGTTCCCATTGACCATAGTTCCAATACTATAAGTTTATTTTTTAAAGTTCTATATGATTCCAGTCAGGCCATTTGTAATGACCGTCCCTATTCCTGGCAAGTTATTCCAGTCAGTAGCCTGGAGAAGAGCTTATGATTTTCCATTTCCAATTAGATTTCTATTACAGCAGGTTTATACTCTCCAGTTGCTTTTGACATTGATAAAGCACAAGTGATTAGGGTGATGACTGCAGTTCAACTAACATCATAAACATCTCTTTATGAATATAAGAAATGGATACTTTGTAGGTTCATTGATGCCTAAAGATATGGACATAGTACACATTTTAATATAAAAAAAGCCTTTCGCTGAAAATTACCACAAGGCATTAATTTGAGTTTAATAAGAGACCTTGCTAACTGTAAGTAGAGATGTCACACTCTTTCATAGAGTTCATAATCTGTAATCTCTTTTTAAATCTGAGACAAGACTAGGCTCTGTAGTCCTTTTCTGAAAACCAGGCTAACTTTTCAATTTTTTTTGCTCATTCTTCTGCTGGTCTCTCTATTCTGCCTTCTCTTGTATTTGCTGTGAATGAAGACTGGGAAATGGACTAGTGAAGAACAAGACCTCAGGAACAGCAGTCTCATTTCTCAGCATATCAGCACACTTAAGGAAACAAATTTCATCTCCAAACAAGAGCTCAGCAACCCTTTGATGTATTATTTTGCACATGGCATTTAATCCCTCTACTCCCCATTTTCCCTTGCTCTTCATTCTCAGAGTGTTCTTGTTGTTACAGTGTGGGTGGAATCCACTGCATGAGTACTAACTAAGATCTTTGTTCATAAATGTTCACAAATCATTTCCTTTCATTGTGAACTTACAGCGAATTAGCAATTCAAGAATGTAGACAAACATACAACCTTCTTTTCCTTGCTTCTAATGAAGTTGGCCTAGGAAGAGTGAAGCCAAGCAGGCATCCTGTAGGAATTCTACAGAAGCTCAGTTAATATGTTGCCTTGGCAATGTGGTAGGTGCTGGGGGAAAAACCTGTTAAAGGCTCCACATCACAGCAGTCATGTCTAGAAGCACCAGGCTTGTGGTTCAGTTGCACAGCTACTTCCCACGTCAGCACTTCACCTTCTTCTGGGGCACCAGTGTGGGAAGTATCTACACAACTAAGTCAAATTGTGCAACCAGCACTTGCATATGTTACTACTGTGATACAAATCTCTCCAGTCAACCTGAACTTTTGTTTTATAGCAGCTACCACATTCCCAAGGCAAATAATTAAGTCAGCCTGAGAAACAACTTTGCACGCCACTCAAGAGATCCTGAGTATTCCAGGTAACTGAGGAGGAATATGGGCCCTATGAGGATGAAAGGATTTATGTGCACTCCCTCTAATTAACTCTGGAAAAAATTAATTGATACGTACAAAGAATTTTAAGATCCTGTAACCGGGACATAGAGGCTGTTCTGCCAGGTGCATCCTGGCAACCCCAGAAGCCTTTTTATTTTGGGGAGGGGGGTGCATGTGAAAAAGACATGGCTTGATGCAGTGTATCACTTCCTAGTAAAGACCTGGAAGACATGTTATGCAGTGTACTAAGAATTTCCTGAATCTGTATGGTAGAGATCACAGACATTTAGGAAATTCCTAGAGTGTTGCTCAATGCAATGTTGTCATTCCTGGGTCTTCACTTGGAAGTGATGGCACTGCATCACTGCAGTGCATTGATTTTTCTCTCCATTGCATTCTTCTTACTGCATTGACTTATATCTCCATTTTCCCCATTTCCTTATCTGGTGAGTGTGGGTGGATTTCTTATTTACGATATATCTCTGAATGAAGGTTATAATCACTGTATTCCAGACCACACTAGAGTGGGTATGATTAATCAAACCACAAATAGAGCCAGGGTCAGATAGGAAGATCCTGAATTCCACCTACCAACCTGAAGGAAATCCCAGAAAAATCTGAAAATAAAATATTTTGAGAGACTAAAACTGAGCTGAAAGTGGCCATTTTAGCAATTGTCTGGCAACCACAATATTGTTGAGCCTTCTAAGCCTTAGTTTCTGTAAAGCAAAGCCCTGCAAAAGGTCCTATGCCTCTCCAAGGTGTGCTAACCTACAGGTGGGGCTGAGAGATTTCCTGGAATTTCTACTGATCTCCAGACTATAGAGATCAGTTCCTCTGGAGAAAAAGGCTGCTTTGGAGAGTAGATTTATATAGGATTGCCAGGTCTGACTCAGAAAATATCTGGGGACTTTGGTGGTGGAGTCTGGAGATTTTGGGAGTGGTGCCTAGCAAGGACATGACATCACTTTTGTGATGTCATATCCTATGATGCCACTTTCAGGTCAAAGGTCAATTGATGGCATTTCCAGAGTTCCACTCCTTCTGATGATGTCACTTCCAGTGCACTACACCAAACACTATCCCCTTCCTGTGATGTCACTTTCAGGTGGCGTCTGGGGAGGACAGGGACATCAGTGGGGTACAATACTATAGTGTTCACCTTCCAAAGCATCCATTTTCTCCAGTGGAACTGACTTCTGTAGTCTGGAGATGAGCTGTAATTCCAGGAGCTCCTTAGGCCCCACCTGAAGACTGACATCCCTAGAAGAATCATACCAGCAACCAGGGGGCTGGTGGTGCTGCAGCTGGGATGGAGAGTTCCCTGCCTTTGCCAGCTGGACCCAACCACAGCCTTGTTGAGCAATCCTAGCCTGGAAGCAGCAGGTCTCCCTTCGAATGGCCCTGAGAATCTCCACCAGTGAGAACACCAGTGCCCCAGCTACCAAAGGAAATGAAACAAAGGTCTCTGGGAAAGCAGCCAAATGCACCCAGTTTGATCAGCACGATGCCGTGCTGCTGGACAGGGTCCTGAAAGGGAAGAGATAATGATATGGGACTCCTTTCACATGTACTGCCAGGAAAACCTGATGTCTGGGATCCTCATGGCCAATTGAAATGAAGTCTTACCAGCAACTACCTTAAAATCATTCTTCAGAAATGAACTTACTTGGAAGCCTTAGCAATTCAAACTTTCAGGTTCAGCTTCCTTCTATGTAGGCTTTATATATATTTAACAGTGCAACCGATGTCAAAGCTGTCAAAATAAATAAAAAAGCTGTCAAATCAAATAAAAAAGCTGTTCAATACTTGCTGTCCTATTAGCTTCTCATCATTTCTGCCTCTTGTGTTTGTGTATGTTGGTGGTGTGTGTTTTAAGTGAGCTTCCCATCAAATTTCTAACTTAAAAAAAGACAGCTGTTGTACAGAACAGTTCTATCAACACAACTTCAAGCAGTCTTCAGCAGGAAGAATGATGTTTTGATTATACTTAGTATTTTATTTCTGCCCTAGAAATCCATGCTCTCTTCTCTGGCCCTTCCTGTGAGGTCACTTCTTCTTCCAAATTAAAATTTCTCACCTTACATTGCTTTATCCTCCATTTTATCCTCAAAAACCATCCTGCAAGCAATGTTCCCTCTAAGCTGCAGAGTCTTGTGAGCAAAAATTCTACTTTGTGAGCTGCTGGCATTAAAGTTGTGAGCTACTGGCATTAAAGTTGTGAGCTACTGCATAAATTAGTTTGCTCTGGGGGTCATCCTTCCTGAGTTAAGACAAAAATGTGTGAGCTGGAAGTTACAAATCTGTGAGCTAGCTCACGCTAACTCAGCTTAGAGGGAACCCTGCCTGCAAGCACCAAAAATACAGAGCATCACTGCCCCAGACACAGTGTTCCATCTATACCTTGTGGCTAATAGGCACTGATAAACCTCTGTTTCATGTTTATCCAGTTCTCTCTTGAAGCTGTCTGTGCTTGTAGCTGCTACCATTTCCTGAAGCAGTGAATGCCACATGTTACTTACTCTTTGGGTGAAGAAGTACTTCCTTTTACCTGTTTTAAGCCTACTGTTCATCAATTTCATTGAATGACCACCAGTTCATGTATTGTCAGAAGGGAAGAAAAAGTTCTTTCTCTATCCCATGCATAATTTTGTAAATTTCTATCATGTCTTGCAAAACACTGATTTGGATGCCTCAGCTAAATTCCCCCACAAGGTCTAAATATAACAATGAAAAGGATTCATGGTCTCCCTCTTCTCGGTGCCTCACTATGGTTTTTAAACATATGTACAACTAGAGAGGTGGGTGAAAACCCTTAATCCCTCCTCCCACCTCATTCTCTGTATTAATTGCCAAGTAAATCTTGCAAAAGGACACAACAGAAAAGGAAATAAGCCAAGAAAGGGGGGGGGGGGGCAGAAGAAAATTTAAAAGTTTTGTGTTCCTTTAAAATTGCCATGTACTTGATCTGTGTTCAAGGGAGTCGAAGAGCTTTCTGAAAGATTACAGATAACAAAAAACATTTTAACTCTGGTGTTTTCCAAAAGCTTTTTGACCAAAGAATCTCAACACATGAACATGTTGTCTGAGGTAGATTTGGATAATTTATTATTTGCTTTAATGCAACAGGGGAAACTGAGGCATGAGCAAACGAAGAGGAGATAGTCACTACCAACTGAGAGAAGTTTCTAGATGCTCCCTTGTTGTTCTCCTTCCCTTTTCTTTCACCCTTCCTCCCTTGTTCCTACATTCCAGATCAAGCCTCCTCAGCAGCAACAACAACACTCTGTGTGTGTAAAAAAAGGCACATGTGCCCAGAGCCAAGAGGGCTGTTGCTGGCAATGCAATCACTGCAGCAGCTACTTTAGTGGGGCTCTTTTGTGCTCTCTTCAAACTGTGAAGGAAGAGCTAAGGGAGGCTTGGAGCTGAGAGGCCACCAGTCAGGACCCTGCCACACTGCGCTCTGTCCCCTTTCCCCAGCAGCCATCTCTATCCCACTCTCCTCTCGGGCTTAGCCAAAAGATGAGTTGAGGAAGAAAGAGACAAGCAGGTGTGGGGGCGAGGCAGTTTTAATGAAATAACAACAGCAACCAAAACCCACCTCTGTATGCCCCCCCCCACACAAAGGCATTCCTGGGCTCTCTTCAGAGTGAGTCTGCCACTGGTTCCCAAGCCAGAGAGGGCAGCTAACTGAGGCAGCTCTGGAAGGAGTAGCTGCCTCCTCCTGCATCCCTTCCTTGCCAAGTATGAAAAGCTCAAGGCTTGGCTTTCTGAGCAAACAAACTCTGCTATTGGTGCTGCCAGCTGCCACAAAAGGAAGAATTATAGCTTTCTCTCTCCCTCTTTTTTAAAATAACAGAGAAAGTGAGAACCACGTGTACAGTCTGAAACTCCTTGGACGAAGGGCAGGATAAAAAAATGCAATAGGTAGAATTGTTGCAATCCAGCCCTCCTCTCTTTCCAAATGCCCTTCCTCCCCAGGCCATCCATGTCAGATTGGACGCCCCTGCCCACCTTGGCTTTCTCACTCTGTCAGTCCTCCTTCTGGTGCCCATGCAGCTAAGGACACTTCCAGTAGTGTGCTGATCTAGCCCTTCCACTCTATGGCTATCACAGAGACTAAGAGTAAAGAAAGGCTAGAGTATCATCTGACAACTGCCGCTTGCAAAGCTGGGGAGGGGTTTTCAAAGTGGGGGTTCCCCTTCCCCTGCCTGGGGAATGGCAACCCTAAATTTACAGTGTTATAACTGCCTGTCATCCTTCCCCTTGCCAAATTTGCCCTCCTCATGCTCCACTTCCAAATCCTCAGGAATTTCCCCACCCAGAGTTGGCAATTCTAAACCTTCTTCTGTCATGTTCTCTAATGAAGAAATTGCTGAGAGCTTGCCCTGTAGTGAGCACTGGAGACTCATTCCCCACACACTGAGTCCAGCCTGGCCAGCACCACATAACTGAGCTCTGCCTGGGATTGCAGACAGCACTGACTGACTAGGTCTTGCCTGGCTGCCAGCTCTGTACAACCAGATCCAGCCTGGCCACTGGGATCATAAAATGGGGCTAGGTTTTTCCTAGGGAGAGGCAAGAAAGGTGAAGGCAGGAGACAAATAAAGGTAGATTGGCTGATAGGTGGGAAGGAGAAAATGAAGCAGTGAAAAAGGAGAAGCTATGGGGGCTTTCAAAGAGAGGAAAGAGGAAACAGTGTGTGGGGGGGACAACTTGTTTATGCTGTGAGCCGCCCTGAGCCTGCTTTGGTGGGGAGGGCGGGGTACAAATCAAATTAAATAAATAAATAAATAAAAATTTTTGTGAGTTCCTTGCTCGTCATATCTTTAACAGTCACACGTTGCCCCCCAAAAATCCACCAATAGGGCCACCCAGGGTTAGGATAGATTTTAGCAAATCCAGATGACTACCCAGGTTTTCAGGGAAAAAAATTAAAACTTATCACGTACTTTTGGGACCACCTCTCCTAGTATACCTCCAGAAGAGCTTAACAGTCATTCTGCGAGGCATGCAAGGCACAGATGTCCCACCAGGCATTATGGGAACAGTGACAGTCCTCCATCTAGTCTGGCACTCCTATTCCTTTCCCTTCCGCCCTCCTCTATGAGGCAATGATATTTTCACTATCAGACTGACTTTGGCTACTGTAAATTGCATTTTTATATATTATTTAATTTTGGAATTTTTTATTTTTCTTTGTAAGCTTTGTAAATGCATTACTGTTGTACACCACCCAGAGCTCTGTTCTCAGAAGAGGGCAGTTGAAAAGTCAAATTTAATAAAGAATAATGTAATAAACCTAAAAAGGGGAGGACTAAATAAACATAAAATAATTTAAAAGTGTCGGCATCTCATGGAACTGCCTCATGAGAGCTTGGCGATCACTGTGCGTTGATTGGCAACCCCAGACAACATTACATACTGCAATCAAGATCTCATGAGGCATACTTGCCAACCTCAGAACTTTTAAACTATATTGCACACTAGTTTTTAGACACATAAGAGGAAATATTTAAAACATAAAGAAAAAAGCCCATAGATTAAAAATGACATGATTAGATGTTTTTACATATAAACTCAGGTGTAACTCTAATTTCAAAATATAATTTAAAATTAGATTATTACTCTGAGAAAAAGGCCACAAACCAGTGTCGCTATTATTTAAAGAAATGACTGACCTACCTGATAATTACTGTAAATCCAAATTAACAATAATTACATGGGCTTTTAGTGCTGCTGAAATAAATGTGGTGTTTGCTTCATTTAATCCCCTTTGGAGGTGAGACAGGAAACAGGAGCTGAGGATGGGAGAGGCTGTGGATGAAAGTTCACAGGGTCTGTGAGGGGTGGAAAAGAGAGCCAGGAAGAAGACAAGGAGAAGAGCAGGAAAAGTGGGAGCTGGCACGGGTGGAGGGAAGTGGAGGAAGTCCCAGGGAAGGGACTTTCTCTCCCCCATGAGTCCTCCTATAAAATGCTTGCAACACAAATGCAGTTACTGCTGCATGCTATACACATCATATAAATCCAACATCTGTATTTGAGTTCAAGGAAGAAAGTCTGAACACAGAAGATAGCCTGAAATTCCATAAGTGTATGTTTTGCAAACCCACAGCTAATCTGGAAAAAATGGTGGCTAGAACTTTATTTGATATGAACTAGCATTGTTTCCACTGACTTGCCTGATTTAGACAAGCTGGGATTTTTGGCAGGAACATTCTGTGTTGAAAAGTTTCTACATATAAAAAGCATGCCGGCAGTGCTGAGAACAGAACAGAATAAAAGCCAAATTGCTACTTTATTATTCTTTCCCCAGTAGGTAGGAAAATCCCTTTGCATTACTGCTCCATCCAGAAGGCCATCTCCTTCCTCAAGATCAAAAGCTCATACCTGTCTTTACTAAGATAGGCATTTAATACACATTAGCACGTATACGACCATTATAAAGCATTCCAGAATGATACATACATAGGGTTGCCAGGTTCTACCTGGCAGCCAGTGGGACAACCACTGGTCATCTACCAGAAGTGACATCATAACATTGCTGATGTTGGGTAGGGTGATGCTCTAGTTGTTGGGCAAAACTCTATGGTTTTTATTTATTTTGTTCAACTTATATCCTGCCCTTTCTGCAAAGCAGGCTCAGGGCAGGTTTCATCAGAGAGTTAAACAATTTAAAAGCAATTTTAAATATTATAATATAAACCAGCTAAAATTTACCATAGCTGATTTTACCATAGAGTTTTGCCCAGAAACTAGAGCATCGCCTTGCAATGTTGGTGATGTGATGTCATTACTTCCAGGCAATGTCATCATGTCATCTTCAGGCTTTTGTGGGTGGGATTTCCCTGTCCCCCACTGGCTAGCTGGCTGCTGGTGGGGAAGCACCTCACAAAAGCAGGGGTTTCTCCACACTGTGTGGGGGGTCTGGCAATCCTATACATACAGCTATGGATATTCAGAAAATTTGTACCATGTTGACACACCAAAAGAATGAAGAACAGTCTGAATTCACATTAACACAAATTGAGTTTTGCCAATGATAGTCTCTAAGAAGCTGCCAAAGATCAATGTATATTTAAGAAATGTTTAATAGACCCATACATGCTAACTCAGTAAAATATATATTTGCATATATTTATTTGTCATAACCCTCTTCACACTACAGTTTTATCTCTCTATGGTTTCCCCCTCAATCTTGTTTCCATTGCAAGCTTGAAAGAGTTCAAAAACTGTTGGCACCTCCCTGCCTTTGAAGTTCAGACTGGTTCACTTCTTCCAACTACAAGCACATAAACAATCTTGCAGACTTTAACTATCTCCAGAGTGCATCCTTGAATGGCAGCCCAAATAAGGGCTACACTTTCGGTCAGTACAGGCTGCCCTAGCAATAAGCACAAGATCCCTTTCTTTGTCCTGTCTCTGATTTCTTATTGTGTAACTCACCAGTGCTGCTTTGGATGGTCCTCACAGTGGTGGTTGTGCGTGGGGGAGATGAGGACCTCAGCGACAGACATTCATCATCTTGGGAACAGCCCTTTTCAATTGCTCTGACGTAGCTGTGGCTCCTCATGCGGAAGCAGCCCGGCATTGGCAGGTCCAGAGCTTCCACTGCCTGAGACTCTAGTTCACTGAATACTGACTCACAGACTGATTCGAACTGGCCATTTACTTCCATCTCGCTCACCTGCAGGCAAACAACATGCAGGTTAATTAAATCCAATGCAACCGTCCAGCTTGCATTACTATCTAAAGCCAACAAACTTTAAATTTTCATGATAAAGAATCACTAAGCAGCTAAAGAGTATACCTCCTCTTGGTGTAGGATTATGTACACTTTGGAAATAACACTTGTGTGCTTAATAGGGTTGCCAGGTGAAGCCAACAAGCTAGCGAGGGACTTACCAGGAGGTTCTGAGAGAAGGGAAGGAGGCTCCAGGAGAGGGGTGGGATGAAGTGCAATTGAACTTCTAAGTGAGTTTCAGCCACCAAATTTATAGGGACCACATTCCTTTCAAATGCCTTCTCTCCTTTAGAAATAATGGAGGATGGGAGCACCTTCTTTTGGAGCTCACAGAACTGGACCCCATGATCCAATCTTTTTGAAACTTTAGGGTTTTTTTGAAGAGAGGCACCAGCAGCTATGCTGAAAATTTGGTGTTCCTGCCTTAAGAAGCCCAAATACCCATAGCCCCTTCGAGCCCCAAATACCCACAGATCAATTCTCCATTATATCCCTCAGTGGCTGTTCCACCCTCCTGCTTCCTGATAACCCAGAAGCAGGGGGTAGAGGGGCTCCAAACTGGGGGATTCCCTGCCCTTAACTGGGGATTGGCAAGCCTTGTGGTCAAGCACCAAGTAACAATAGAGATAGAAGACTAGCCGGCTAAAAGAAAGATGACCACCTATTTTCTCTCAAAGTAATAATGTTACTTGTGATGTTCAGTATTTTTAAAACATTTGTATAACATCCTTTCCCAAACCATAACAAACCTCTATAGTAGGTTTACCTGCAAAGTCAGCAACTTTCTAAATCTAACTTGTAACTTTTAGGGCTGACTTGGTTCCTAACATTCAGGCCAAACACTCTATACTGGCTCATGCCTTTCCAGCCTTCTCTTTGTAAAACACATCAATCTAAGCTTGTTTTGTGTCTCATCTTTTCCTTGTTATGTGGGGGCATAGTTTAACTATGTGGGCATATTTAGCTCTTTAATTGACTGCACACGCCTTCTGCCACACCTCTGTTAGTCAATTGAATACTGGGAAGCAGATGGAGTTTGTTCTTATCTTGCTGCTGCTCAAATTGACTCGTTCATATCTAATTCCACCTTACACCTCCATAATATCAATTAGAATTTATCCATGCAGTGATGTTACAATATTCCACACTTCACCACCACTGCTACTGGGAACCTGTGGCATGAAGCAAGGGTGAGGAACTGCAGAATGTATTGATATAAGCTCTAAAAGGGGATGCAGGAAAGAATGAGACAAGCTGTTGTTATTTTTGGTGACAACCATGCTTTCCCATAATGCCTATTTTAGGTGTAAATGGTTAATCTAAATGAAAGAACCCTGAATATTCAGCACCCATTAGTGAGATTCTGGACATTTGGGTAGGTTATAAGGAGTTAACTAGTGATTGCAGTAACAAAAAATACTAAATTATTGAACAGATTGGAGACATAAAGAAAAAGGGACAGGCCTTTATTAAACAATGAAAAAAAAGTACAAAGCACTAGAAGTTTCTGTATCAAGGCATGTATTAAAAGGTACTTACAACTCAAATACCATTCAAATACCACACACGTCAACTAAAAAGCCCCATGTTTACAGTATTTCATGGACTGTGAAAATACAAAATGTGAAAGCGCTATGTGTACAATAATGTAGATGTGGGTGTATAGAAAGCCATCTAGAATCAGTTTTGATCCGAATACAGCAATGAGATATGGCATCAATGACCATGGTTCACATGAAGAATCATCCTGGATAATAAAGGCCTTAACTGTTCAGGCTGATTTTTTTTTTTAAATGTAAGTTATATTGTTCAATCTCTAATCTAGAGTCCTACAGTTCTTTGCTATTTCTATATTACTATAAAGGAGGGTTGAGGTTGCAAATATCAGCTCTACTTGTTTCTGAAGTCAAATCAACACAAAAGCAGCAGCAGTAATATTAAAAGACAACTAGTAAGGTAACCATTGTGTCACACAGTCTGTAAAAGCAAGACTGAAACTTCACCAGCACATCCTGAAGGTCCTACAGACTCACAAGCAGCTCCTGGTTTAGCAGGAAAGTATTATTCTGCATGGTCACTGAGGAAGCAACACTTTCCCCCCTGTGTTGTTGCTCAGGTCCCTTAAATAAAAGTCTTCCCCCGCCCCACTTCACTGCATTTTATGCCAGCTGGTGTTCAAGCTTTTGCATTCCAATCCAGCAGTGGGTGTATTGCTGCAGTAAGAATGAATTCATTTAGTACTGCCAGTTTCAAGTATTCAGAAACCATGTGTCAGCCTCCCAGATAGAGAAAGTGTCTGACTTTTGAAGCATAGCAACCTGTCTTTCCAAGTCCTTCTCTTTCATCAGAGGGGTAGAATATTGTTGTCTTTCAAAAGACTGGCAATAGGATTAGCAATTTATCACCATATAGAGCAGAATTACAAGATTTATCCATACAATCTCAAGAACAAGCAAGAGCTGTGAACTCTACCACAGCTCCTTCTTTTCAGCAATGTTTTGCTGTGAATGTGAAGGCACTGAACACAATTTTATACCAGATAATGTTTAAAGAATACCCACCGGGGGGGTTTGTCCTCTGAATAGCACAAAGGTATATAAATGTCACCAGGGTTTTTTTTTTGTAGCAGGAACTCTTTTGTATATTAGGCTACACTCCCCTGATGTAGCCAATCCTCCAAGAGCTTACAATAGGTCCTGTAAGAAGAGCCCTGTAAGCTCTTGGAGGTTTGGTGACATTAGGGGGGTGTAGCCTAATATGCAAAGGAGTTCCTGCTACAAAGAAAAGCCCTGAATGTCACAAATAAAACAAACCAATGTTTTGTCTCAGCTATATGGAAATCGACAGATATGGGAATTAGTACAGATAGGATTTTTTTGTGTTGTTTCTTTTCAAGCACTAACAAAATATCCATCACAAAGAAGGGTTGCATAGTGCAAGGATTTCCAGTTGGGTGCAGTATAAATTACCTCCTTCTGAGAGGGCTGGTTTGGGTGGGAGGCAACTTCTGCCTTTATTGCAATTGTTTTCCTTTTTCCCTGCAGATGTAAATGGCAACCCTGGGAGAAAGAGTTCTCAGAGCTAACTCTGGAGCTGACTAAACTTGTCCTCTGCTACTTGAAGTCACAGTAATCAAGAACTGAGCCCGCTCTTGCATTCAAGGTTTTATAATCACACTAGAGTGTGAAAAATGTTTGGAATTTGGTTATTTAAAAATATAACTAAACATTTCAAAATCTTATGCAAAGTATTATTTTCTTTCTTTGCTTTCATAGAAAAACAATTCAGGGTTTCCATGAACTATGGTCATAGGAGCAGGCTGGAGACTAATGTTGACTTTGTTTTCTAAGCCATGCATCATGTCACTCACCTGACTAATAGTGCTCATGGCCCTCATATAACTCTCATTCCTGGAGCGGAATTTGGGGGAAGTAAGCAGAGTTGCAGGGTCAAGGCTATCCAAACTCCTATTGATTGACACTTCACTCACTGCCCTCAAGTAACTGTGGCTCCGGATCTGAAGTTTTGGAGAATGTTCACTGGATATCCTTGAAGGGAAAAAAGCAGGAAGAAGTCATTCCATCATATCTACATTTCTTATCTCTAATAGGTAATGACAATACTTTGTAAAATAAATACACAGAGACTCAAAGAAGTCATTAAAAGCAACCTGTGGCCATCTATAAACTCCGTGCAGTACAGGAAGTGGGTCATGCCAGCTCACTTGCCCCAGTCATCTTCCTTTTAATTCCAAGCAGAAGCTGTCATAATGGCATCCTCTGCATTACACTTACTGACAGCACCATCCAAAGCAAGGCTTCTTGAGATAATAACTACTGAAGTGCTCAGTTCCATGGGTGCTTGACAAGTACAGCAGTAGGCATTTTAATCTAATACAAGGAAATGGCAATGGTTACCATTTTCTAAAGAGTCAATGGCTGGAGAACAAAAATAAATTGACTTAAAAATCCCATTATATTTTGTTTTCCAGATGACAAGAATAAATAGTGCTTGAAGTATGATCAATTTCCCTCTGGCCTTGATCACTGATCTACTATTTTTAGCTTACAAAGAGAGTGCAGTTGCAGAAGAAGACATTCTGGGAAATACCATTAAACAACCTCAGTACTATCTTGGAAATCATAAGGGATGAACTGAGAGGCAAAGTACTACAGGAATTTGCTCTGTGTGTAATAGGTCAGACTGACTGGACTGTTATGCACAGAGCAAATTCCTGAAGGACCTGGGGAAAAAATAGATATTTGGTGGCAATCAAAGGGATTTATCTTATATTTACTTTATATCCTTCCTCTTTGCAGAATTGAGGAAGCTTGGGAATCTCTAACCCTTTTAGGAGACCAGAGGTATTTGCAGAGGAGGGGCTGTGGCTCAGATACAATGACCAGCATCTCTACTTAAGGATAAGAGGTGATGTGAAAAATCCATAACCTAACATGCATAGGATTGTACTGTTAGAGATGGAAGACACTTCTCTTCGCCTTGAACAAAAATATTTTGAAGCACTGCCTAGTTTTTTTTTTAAAAAAACACTTCAATCACCTGTCTTGTCAAATACCTCTTTATTGCTGCTCAGTGTGAATGTAGCAGGATGTGCTATGAAGCAAACTATCAAGGCAGTCTTCTTTTGTTAAACTCAAGCCAAATGGCTTCATTGATGAAATCCCCCCACAGCATAAATGGACACCTATGCTGCCTACACATACCTGAAACCTTTTGATTTTGGTAGCCTAAGGCTGCAATCATACACTGTAATGAACTTTCAATCCACTTTCAGTACACTTTCCAATTGGATTTTGACAGTTCACACAATAAAATCCAGTTGGAAACTACATTGAAAGTTGATTGAAAGAGCATGATCACAGCCTAACTTCAGGTTTATATTATATTCAGATTTATAAATGATGGGAACTGGGCAGCAGAAAGAATGTCTCTGCTGCTTATTTATGGTAATTACCAAAGGATTAATATTCTTAAAGCAAAAAACCCTGTCCTTAGGGTGTAAGTAAAATGCCAGTAAGCACTGGAGATGACTGAATAAAGGAAGCCATGGACTGGAGTTTCCAAGACCTGAGCAAGGCTGTTCATGATAGGATGTTTTGGAGGTCATTAATTCATAGGACTGAAGTAAATTGGAAGTGACCTAATGGCATGTAATTTACACACTGTGGAGGGTATATGTTATTATGCGTGAGATGCCACTTTCACTATTCACATTTTTAAAAAGTGTCTGGTAAAGTCTCTTATTAATAAATGTGATGAGGAAACTCTAGGCACTTGTTGAAAGATCAGGGCTCAAAGTTCAGGACTCGGCAGGGGAATAAGCCAGAAGGTAGAAACAAATGCTTCTGTATCTATGAAGGTGAGATAGATGACTGCAGTTATGAGAAACAGAATGAAATCTCTACATGAAAGAAGAAACTTCAGAATGAAGCTATACTTCCCCATTTATTTATTTGGAAAATGTATATGCTGTCTTCCCACAGACTTGGAAGTCAGCTTGGAAAGTAAAACAATACAATAAAGTAATAAAACCAACAGTATAAAAACCAAACATGGCATAAAAGCAGCATAAACATCACTCAGCAATTAAACATGACAGAAATAAAACAGTCCTCAGGATAGAAGCATACTATAAAAACAGCTAAAAAAGATGGAACCTCCAACTGAAAGTCTGGTAAACAAGCCAAATTTTGGTCTAGCATATAAAGGAAAGTAAGGTGACTCTCAAGAGAGCATGGCCTTCCTTATAATATCCTACAAAATATCAACTTCAGCCTGTTGCACAGGAGAGATGCGAGGGAAGGTCAACAAATAGTGGTTGAGCCTCAGAACTTCTTTTGTAAGTGGGGTCCACCTTTCTTATTACTTCAGACACAATAAAAAGACTATACCACCTATTGGAATATTGGAACAGCTTCCTCAGATAGATAGCCATAAATTATCAGTGTTCACGGACATGTGGCGACACACCAAGTCAAACCATTGATCCATCCATCTAGCCTACACTGTCAAGTGCCGATATTTCTCAATAACCAGTTCTTTGTTTTAAATCAAAGTAGTTTTATTGTTAGAAACTCAGGAGCTGTACCAAGGACACAAGCCTTGGGAGTAATAATGTACACACAGTTACACAGTTGCTATATCATCAAAGGTTACCATACAGATGCATACTTGAGTCATGAGTTCAAAGGTTACTAAACCACTATCTATTTTATTACTAAGGAATTTTAGGCTATTGGATACATCGAACATTCTCACAGTACTCTGGGAGAAGATAAGGGTTGTCTGTGTGAAACTGTGGGAGAGGCGACTTGAAGGTAATGCCAGCCAGGCTGTAGCATAAACATCCTAGGGGCAGATGGATTTATTACTTGCCCACTGGCTGTAAATAAGGGGGAAGAAGAGGGGGAGCAATAGAGAGCTGGTGACATGCTCTTTCTCTAGGAAAAATACATTACAGAAATGAGCGCACTTGACATACTGTCTCCTCTTCAAAGGATATTTAGCATAGAATTGTTTAATCAACGCCAGCGCTCTTACATTTGAACTAATCACCCATTCGTTGTGTGCTGTTGAGAAATTCTTCCATCTAATTAGAAAATACAATACACCCCACTTCATATTAGCATCTAAGATCTCTTTTATGCATACCCGGAAATCACTGTCTCTCAGATCCAGCTTGGTAAAAATCTTTCCCTCTGACACGGTGCTTAATAGGTCCTTTATGAGGGGTATGGGGTACACATTTGATGTCGAAATTGCGTTGATTCCTCTAACATCTTAAATATTGCTCCAGCAACGCGTTTATCCTCTCCGTCTGTCTGTCGGTCTGAGGGTGATACGCGGAGCTCAATCCCTGCGCAATCCCGGTTAACTTACGAAACTCCCACCAGAAGTTGGCAATGAACTGTACTCCCCTGTCACTAATTAATTTATCTGAAAAAGAGTGTCATTTCACCATATGTTGGAAGAATAGCTGGGCTAGTTTTTTAGCCATGGGTATTTGAGAGCATGGGATGAAGTGCACATGCTTAGAAAATATGTCCACACTACGTCAAGGATTACGGTTTTTCCCTGGGAAGGAGGGAGTTCTACGATAAAATCCAATGACACCACTGACTACGATCTGGTTGCTGTCTCCAGTGGTTGTAACAAACCTGGGGGTTTCTGTCATGGGTGCTGGGGACCCTGCAGAAGAAACCGAGCCTGCAGAGCCTGCAGAAGGAACTGTGCCCCTGCCACCTGCACCAGTGCCCCTGCCTCCTGCTGAAGAAGATCCAAGCTCCCCTGCCTCGCCCTCTCGGGTGGCTCGTGTGCGTGACCGCCTTCGTCAGGACCTCAGGGATCGGAGGAGGGCGGCACGCTCACAAGCAAGACGCTCCCTGAGCCCTGAGTGGTGAAAGGATTCTGGCCCTTCTAAGTGTGAGGATGCTTAAGTTTCGGCAGGATCCTGGCTGCTGCTCTGAGACAGCAATTAGCCCAAATGAGCAACAGGCAGCAGAGGGCTATATAGCTGTGGGCTTTGGGAGGAGGCTTTGTGGAAGCAACTAGTCACATACCTGACATCCTAGCATCCACTCCGGCTCTTGACTTTGGCTTTTGGATTCCTGACTTTGGCTTGGACCTCTGGACCCCCTGACTTCGGCTTCTGAACCTCTGACCTGTGATACCTGGATTACGATTCTGTTTTGGCGCCTTGGACCCTCCTTGCTCACGAGTTGCCGACCTTGGACTGCCCCTGGACTTTGCCTGACTCAGCCCCAGCTCGTGACAGTTTCTCCCCTCATTACTGTCCCATCCATCTGTTCAAATTGTATGGGATGTTGCAGAGGACTCATAGGAGTCCAAGGGCCTCCACTAGTTTGGGTGTGATTATGTCTCTGGTGCACCCAGAATCTAGTAGCACTCGGGCGCGTATATACGCTTAAGTCTAGGGTTCAGTAAAGTCAGTGGGATGAAAAACAAAGTCCCTGTAATTCTCACCCTCAGTGGCGCCATTAGTTCCATGACCTGCTGGTCAGCACCTCTCAGTGCAGGTCGCTCTTGTTTCCTGCCGACTCGTCTTCCCAGGCGTCTTCTCCCATTTCGTCGATGACAATGATCTCTTCTTCCCATGGGGTTGCGGATGCTGAGCTGCCCTTCGCTGGTTCTTTCACTCATCCTTCTGCCTTCTTTGCTTTGGGTGCGCTGGTCTTCAGGGTGAGGGGGGTGGGCTTGACGCCGCTCGGGGCAGTTTGCCATGTAGTTGGGGTTGCTGCACCGAAAGCAGTATCTGGGGGTGGTTGGTTTAGTTGTCCCCCCGGACTGGCTTACTTTCCACCCTTCTGCCTTTACCCCCAACTGAGACTCACATCCCCCCTTACTCCCTTGCTGCTGTTGATGCTGGAGAGCCACTCTCTTCATGTTGATTTCCACTTCCCCCGCCAGTTGCACCCACCCTACCAGTGAGGTAGGGCAAGCCTGTTGGAGGCATCGATCCAGCACGCTGGCATTCAAGCCCCTCTGGAACTGCTCGATCTTCATCTGCTTGTTCCACCCTGCGTTGGCCCGAAACTCTGCTGTGTATTCTCTTACTGCTTTGGATCCCTGTTGTAGGTCTCTCAGGGTCATCAGTGCTCGGGTCTCTTGCAGGGGATCTTCGAATTGTGTTAACAGAGCTCATATGAATGCTGCCACTGTGTCTAGTTCAGGGCTCTGGGTTTTGCACAGACTCACATACCATCTTGTGGCAGCCTCCTTTAGTTTGGAGCCTAAGTAATCCAATCGGCTAAACTTGAGAAAGGTGTATTGAAAAGTACTCCACGTCCTTGGGGTCCCCGTAGAAAGTGGCATCCAGCTTTCGGCCCCAGCCGTAATCCTTCAGCAGCAGCGGCTGAGGTTGCTGTGGTTGTGGTGGAGGGGGTTGTTGTGGATGCCCCCCTTGCAGCACTGGAGGTTTCAGTGCCTGGTCTAGCTGCCTTACATAAGAGAAGCCATGTTGGATCACGCCAATGGCCCATGCAGTCCAACACTGTGTCGCACAGTGGCCAAAAAAATTATATACACACATACACATATATACACACTGTGGTTAATAGCCACTGATGGACCTCTGCTCCATATTTTTATCTAACCCCCTCTTGAAGCTGTCTATGCTTGTAGCAGCCACCACCTCCTGTGGCAGTGAGTTCCACATGTTAATCACCCTTTGGGTGAAGAAGTACTTCCTTTTATCTGTTTTAACCTGACTGCTCAGCAATTTCATTGAATGCTCACGAGTTCTTGTATTGTGAGAAAGGGAGAATAGTACTTATTTCTCTACTTTCTCCATCCCATACATTATCTTGTAAACCTCTATCATTGTCACCCCGCAGTTGACGTTTCTCCAAGCTAAAGAGTCCCAAGCGTTTTAACCTTTCTTCATAGGGAAAGTGTTCCAACCCTTTAATCATTCTAGTTGCCCTTTTCTGGACTTTTTCCAATGCTGTAATATCCTTTTTGAGGTGCAGTGACCAGAATTGCACACAGTATTCCAAATGAGACCGCACCATCGATTTATACAGGGGCATTATGATACTGGCTGATTTGTTTTCAATTCCCTTCCTAATAATTTCTAGCATGGCATTGGCCTTTTCTATTGCAATTGCACACTGCACAATTTCACACTGTGCAATTTCTATTTCAGTGTGCAATTGCACACTGCATTACTTTGCACTTGGCCACATTGAACCTCATCTGCCACGTTGACGTCCACTCACCCAGCCTCAACAGATCCCTTTGGAGTGCCTCACGATCCTCTCTGGTTCTCACCACCCCGAACAATTTAGTGTCATCTGCAAACTTGGCCACTTCACTGCTCACTCCCACTTCATACCTTCTCACCTCTTGGGCCATAACAGCGTTGTTTGCCCGCATTTCTTCTCGGAGACCTCTGGCCATCTCTGCCATCTCCAATCTCATCGTTTGGAGGAAGTCCCGTGGTTCAGGGTTTTGTTCTTCCTCCTCCTCCTCTGGGATCGGATCGGGACCTCGTTCCTCTCAACCATCCCCTCCACTCGCCTAATAGGTGCCTTGGTCGCTGTCATCCCCCATCCACGTGCATAGGGGGGGGTAGCGCTAAGATTGCCTCTCTCCAAGTGGGTGCTTCATCCATCAGGCTAGTGGACCTTCTGGGGCCCCAATCCATTGAGGTTATGAACAGTTGCTGTATGTGCAGTGGGGACCCTCTCCCTGCTGGCCTCTTGGCGTCGAGCACGTGCCATGGAGGTTGTCTCAGGGCTGTGTCGGGACCTTGATCTTCGCCAATCAGTCGTTCCGGGTTGTCAGGGGCTTCTCTGTTATCTGGAGCTTTCTCCGCCATCGTGGTAGAAAGTTTCCAATTTGGTTACGTCCCCAATTGGGATTACTCCTAAAATGTCAAGCGCCGATATTTCTCAATAACTAGTTCTTGTTTTAAAACAAAGTAATTTTATTGTTAGAAACTCAGGAGCTGTACCAAGGACACAAGCCTTGGGAGTAATGATATACACACAGTTACACAGTTGCTATATAGGATATCATCAAAGGTTACCATACAGATGCATACTTGCTGATGGACTGTTAGCAGTTCAAGCAAAGAGACACCTTTTAAGGCAGTGGGCAATAGAAAGAAAAAACAGTAAAGCAACCTCTAAAGATCTATTCAGTTGTCTGATTACCACCATTGTAATGAGATATTTTTCTCCATGCATGTGTAATAAACTTATCAGAGTTTTTACTTCTTAATGATTCACAGATAATTCCTGGAGAACTTCAAAACTCCCTACGCATTTTTCTCCTTCTCTTATGTGGCAATCCATGTTCCATAACATTTCATTTCTTTAAAGTCCTAACTTCTACTGCCTGTCCACCAAGTGTGGTCCACCAAGTGTGGTGGACAGCTATATAAAGACAAACAGTTCATCAGAAGTGGAATTCTAGCAAGAGTCCTCAAAGAGCTTACAAGGCTCTTTTTGGTAAGCTCTTGGAGGACTGGCTATAACAGGGGTGTGTGGTCTAATATGCAAAGGAGCTCCTGCTAGAATTCCACCCCTGCTGAGATCATACAACTGACATAAAAATGGCCTACATAAGCAGGCAAGTGGGTTGCATTAGGTTACTATGCTGGTCTAGATTCTCAAATTCACTGCATCTAGTTTGATTCACAGTGCAGGTCTATATAGGCTGCAATGTTTGTTTTCAGAGCACAGACGCTTTCAGTCACATACCAGGTAGAGTCTCTGCCAGGCTGTACACACCTATGAGCAGAAATGATTGAGTATAGCCTCTGGCTGTATGAAGAAACTGACACCATGCCTCCATCATAACAGCAGTAAAATATGAAGTAGGCAATACCATATTAATGCTGAGTCAACAGCCATTACAGCTTCACGGCTCTTCAAGTGAAAGTTGTTCATACATGGTGAGATTCAAAACAGCTACAACACATTACATGGTTGCCTGAATGAAACTACACAAATTTATTAACTTAACTGGCAGCAAAAACAGTGTAGTAATTTCAAAACATGTGATTCAGCAAATGAGGCCATCACATATTAAGATACTAATAAGGGCAATGAATTCTTGTGGAACTTTCACACAAAGGCATTATCCTGCTCTGAATCAGGCTGGGTCCCAGATGTAGTGAAATAAATTGTTTCAAAGGGGGCACTTTCAGATGGGCTCTTAAAACTATATGCACAGTACCTTTGGATCCAATTTTGAATTTCAGAAGGTCTTGTATTTTCTCATGACACCTGAAATTTTTTTTGTTCTTCTCTCTCTGTTTTGAGCTATATCAATAATTGTTATAACATTGTATGAAAATTGCTTCAGTTTAAAAAATTGGGTGGGAAAAATAAAGCTCATTATAAAACTTTACAAATGGTTTCAGATAGCATCTCCTGAGATTCAGAAATGCAACCATATCACATATGCTGAAGAGGTTCATAAAAATGGATCAAAGCTTCATTTTAAAAAGGGAAAATGATTGCCCTTTAAGCCATATTAAAAAAACATTGTCATCAAAATCAGTAACAATTTAAAAAGCCTGCTGGTCTGAAATGCAACTATCCCCTTTCTCCATCAGATACCAAATTGGATTAGAGAGCCTGCCTGAAAAACATCTTAGACTGGGGAAATGTGCTGGTTGGGCATAAGGTGTTTTTAACCATATTAATATGATTTTAATGCATGTCATAGTTGTTGTTTTACTGTATGTTTTCATCTCTGTGATTGTATACAGCTTTTATTGTAATTTATATTATCTGCCTTGGGTGCTGAGTTGCTCAGGAAAAAGATGCGCATATAAACACTGTATATAGGCAAGTAAGCATGGACACTTCAAGTAATACTGTTTCTCCACAATCTGTAGGTAAATTTACAACAATTTTTTGGCAATATGAAATCTGTGTCATGGACACCAATACTGGTGAACCACGGTACACTTATCCAGCATGGATGCCCAAATTGTATATTCTTGGGAACCATGCTATCCAGACAGTGGTCCAGAACCAGAAGAACAAAGTTTCAATACAGTCACAAACTAGGGATGCTAGCCTCTAGGTGGGACTTTGGGGTCCCCCTGAATTACAGCTCATATACAGACTACAGATACCACTTATCCTGGAGAAAATGGATGTTTTGGAGGGTGGACACCTTGGCACCCCACTGAGGTCCCTGTCTTCTAAAATCTCTAGGCGTTTCCCAATCTGTATCTAGCCACCCTACTACCATCCATGACTAGTGGCCAGGGAAGACATGGCAGCTCTACTACAGATTTTGAGCAAGGCATCCTTGTGTCAAGCATCGATATTTCCCAATAATCAGCCTTTTGTTATTGAATCAAAAGTTGCTTTATAATAGAAACTCCATAGCTTTGCCAAGGAACATAAGAACATAAGAGAAGCCATGTTGGATCAGACCAATGGCCCAGCCAGTCCAACACTCTGTGTCACACAGCGGCAAAATTTTTTATATATACACACACACTGTGGCTAATAGCCACTGATGGACCTCTGCTCCATATTTTTATCTAAACCCCTCTTGAAGGTGGCTATGCTTGTAGCCGCTACCACCTCCTGTGGCAGTGAATTCCACATGTTAATCACCCTTTGGGTGAAGAAGTACTTCCTTTTATTCGTTTTAACCTGTCTGCTCAGCAATTTCATCGAATGCCCACGAGTTCTTGTATCGTGAGAAAGGGAGAAAAGTACTTCTTTCTCTACTTTCTCCATACCATGCATTATCTTGTAAACCTCTATCATGTCACGCCGCAGTCGACGTTTCTCCAAGCTAAAGAGTCCCAAGCGTTTCAACCTTTCTTCATAGGGAAAGTGTTCCAGCCCTTTAATCATTCTAGTTGCCCTTTTCTGGACTTTCTCCAATGCTATAATATCCTTTTTGAGGTGCGGCGACCAGAACTGCACACAATACTCCAAATGAGACCGCACCATCGATTTATACAGGGGCATTATGATACTGGCTGATTTGTTTTCAATTCCCTTCCTAATAATTCCCAGCATGGCGTTGGCCTTTTTTATTGCAAACGCACACTGTCTTGACATTTTCAGTGAGTTATCTACCACGACCCCAAGATCTCTCTTTTGGTCAGTCTCTGCCAGTTCACACCCCATCAACTTGTATTTGTAGCTGGGATTCTTGGTCCCAATGTGCATTACTTTGCACTTGGCCACAATGAACCGCCACGTTGCCACGTTGACGCCCACTCACCCAGCCTCAACAGATCCCTTTGGAGTTCCTCACAATCCTCTCTGGTTCTCACCACCCTGAACAATTTAGTGTCATCCTCAAACTTGGCCACTTCACTGCTCACTCCCAACTCTAAATCATTTATGAACAAGTTAAAGAGCATGGGACCCAGTACCGAGCCCTGCGGCACACCACTGCTTACCGTCCTCCACTGTGAAGACTGCCCATTTATACTCACTCTCTGCTTCCTATTAGTATTCCTATTCCAAGGACAGAATCCTTGGAAGTAATAACGTATACAGACTTACATAGTTACTTTATAGGATAGCTTCAAAGGATAACATACAGATGCAATTTGAGTCACGGGTTCAAAGGTTACTACAAAGTATCTCTTTTATTACTAAGGAATGTAGGTTATTAAAAACATCTCCCTTTCTCACACTTTCTCTGCGAGTAGATAAGACCTGTTTGTGTGAATCTGGGGGAGAGGCACAGCACTGTTACCAGCAAGGCTAACCTAAACATCCTTGGGCCAGATGGATTTATTATTGCCCTTAGGTTGTAAAAGAGGGGGGAGCAGGAGAGCTTGGTGTTCTACTCTTTGTCTGGTGGACCATCATGGCACTCAGAAATATGCATGCTTGACACCTTGGCAACAATCCATTGCTGCTCAAACAAACACAAGGCTAATTTCGGAGTAGTTGATAACCAGATGTTTGGTCCAGTGAGAAACATGTGGCAAGCAAGCATCTAATGTGAATTTAAGTCTCAGATATGTCTGAATAACCCCACTGTTGTGGGTGTCTTTTGTGACAGCCAGTTACAAACATGCCGTCTAAAAGTATCCAAAGAGAAAACTGTTCCTGAGAAAGGAACATTACACTTTTGTTAACCTTTAAAAGCTGTTCTGTCTTCCCTCACTGGATTTGCAGAGTCCCATCTGCTCATATCTTTTAACTGCTCATCCTGTCAACACTCAACAAGCAGGTCAAACTTTGACAAATGCAGAAAATGCCTTACAAGATGAGATACTTGAAAGGTATGCAGGAAAGGAGAAGACCATCAAAAGAAAAATGCAAATAAGGCCTAAAAACAAACCACCCAAACACTAGGACTTCCTGTTATTAGGTAAAGCAGCTGCAGGAGGGTTCAGATGGAGTGGAGTACATGTAGTGAAGGGAGGAGATGAGGGTCTTTGCCAGCAGCTCAAATACATTCTCCTGCTTTTCTCCTGAAGAGATTAAGGATATTGGAAGGAGGGCTTGATTTTGAGCACACTGATGGCTGGCAAGGAAAAAGTTAAATAGCTCATGCTCAGTCTGAAACCATCCCCTGTGACTCTACCTGATAAAAGAAAGCCTACGGGGAGACGAATCAGAGCTATACTTGAAGTGTATTTCTATCCTTAGTGTTACAGGAACATAATTCACGTGTTATGATTGAGCAGACAGTATGAGTTTGGACCACAAGCAGCCTTCCTAGCGAAGTAATAATAAAAAAGTGATCTCAATGAGAAAGGTGTTTTCTCTAGCACAGGTGTCCCCAACATTTTTTGAGCCTGTGGGCACCTTTGAAATTCTGCCACAGTGTCAAAATAGCTGCTGCAGACTGGAGCCATCCACAAAATGGCTTACCTTCAGTTACATAATGAAGATCTTTGTGCTGTGATGGCAGCTGCTGACAAAGCAACATTTAAAAAAATCTGCATAGCCAATCAAATGTCCAATGGCCAATCAGAAGCCTTCCTGGACAAAAGCCCCAGCTGGCACCACCGACTTTCCAAGATTTCTTGGTGGGCAAGGTGTCAGCGGGCACCATGGCACCAATGGCCACTGTGTTGGGGATTCCCAATCTACTATGGTGTTCAATATATGTAATTTTACAACAAAGGAAGTAAAGGGAAAGCAGTGTAGGATCTTCCTCTCACAATTATAGAAATCACTGAACATGACAGTAGCCACATTTCTTTTAAATTCTGGGAAAGCTCAGTAGCCCAGATCCCTCTCATGTATCTGTATCATAAGAATATGTTCAGCTGATTACCTCCACTTGCTATTTAGACTTGCTGTAAAGTAAAATTGGCTGTCAGAAAGTGGACAAGGAAGAAGACCAATAATAACATGCAGAGTGCAAAGCTATTTATCAGGTTTATACCTATTCCTGTAACAATGAAGTTCATTGAACAGAAGTAACTGTGTTGCTAATATGTTTGTGTACCACATGAAGCTGTATTGTGGGCAAAGGTGTCACCTCCAAGAAAGTTGCAAGGCCAGAAATTTTCAAAGACTTGTATTTTCTTCTTAAGAACTTGCTTCAGGCTTTCTTTAAGGTTTCTTCAAGATTCCTCCTAAGGTACTCTTCTTCATTTAGTTGCTTTACAATCAGTCAATTAAATGTGGTGCACACCTCCATTCCCAATACACTATACATAGGAGACTTCTAGTTCTCTTTCAACATGGACCATGTATAGTTTTATCAACCCCACCGGAAATCTTTTAAGAGGAAGATCACACTTTAAAAAGAGCATGAGAAATATAGACAAAAGATGGCTCTAGTACCTAATCATCTTGTTATAATTTTATTTTAAAAAGACAACCCCCCCCCCCCCCCCAGATCCAAATTGTGACCTTTGTTAAGAACTGAATCTGTCCGGTTTCCGGGCGATGAATGAAGGCGGCTGCCGAAGCTCCAAAACGCTAAGTTGTTTTATTAACCTTTTATACAGTTTTATTAACCTTTTAAACCTTTTTTCTGTTCCTTTAGGCTGTTAATTGTTTGAAGCAGCCTAACAGCAACTTAGTTAACTCTTCCTGGCTGACTTTTATCTTTTTGTTTTATAAATAGCTGGTCGCTAGGTATTTACTGGCTCGTTTCCCAGCTGATGTTTTTAGAGGAATAGCATGTAATTGCTTGAGAAGTTGCTAAATTTTGCCCTGTGTTTGGTAATGTATCCCTGCAGTTTATTATCAGCCTGAGCCAAGAAAATAAAGCAGTTTCTTTTTGCTATTACATTTTAAGATTAATATGGGTGTGTCTAAGCGTAGAAGAGACCAAGAGGAACCTTCATTACCTCCTCCTAAGCAAAAGAGAATTGGAGACTTTTACTCTGCACAAATTCCAACCTCCAATCGTTTTGAGATTCTGGCTGACTATAATGATGATTTAAATAAACCAGCTTTAAATGAATCAGCCTTAACCAAACAAAAAGTTGGTGATTCACACCCAGTAATTAATGACAGCTGTAAGCCGGAGGGGGCAGTGCGGAGTCCTCTAAGCAGCACTGAGTGCAACAATTCTAATGACCCATCTGATTTGATCAGCCTTGTTGCTATAACAGTTGAGCACATCTATAATCAACTAAAACTGCTGCATAGTAAAATTGATCATGCCAGTAAGCAGATCTCTTACTTTGGAAAGAGACTCCAGGAACTGGGAGAGATGGAATCTCCAAAAAGCCCCTTTTTGGATAGTTATCCCAAGACTGCCTTTCCAAAGCAAGTAACAAAGTCAACAACAGGTTACAAATTAAAAACTTCATCTGATGAGCGAGAGCAACTTTATAAACTCATCCTCTCCCCAAACAAAATCTGTTTAACCATCTGCAACTACAAGGGGAGGTTCCCTTTGTGGAACTCTATGCAACTATCCAAAAGACATTTAAGAACTTTATTCCCAGGGGAAACGGCTTGGATTGATCTACATGAGATAGATCTCTTTGATGCTTGTTCCCAGTCACAGAGGGTGCTTTTATCTTTCAGGTCAGCGCAGATTCCTCAGCTTCTGTTGCGATCAAAAAAAGATCTCTCATCCAAAGGAATCTTCCCTACGCGCGTCTTCAAGAATGAAATCATTCTACCCCTGATTCATCGAAAGAAATATCTAGATCTACAGGATAACTCTTCTATAGTTGCAGATAGATCAGGTGACATCTTGAATGCAAACACTTCATCCGCCACAGCAAATTTGTCACCTCAGTCTTACCCTCTTAATGAATCTATGGAGGTTCTTTCTGCAACCAACATCTTGGATCAACAAGACATTTTAAAAAGACTAGACTTGTTGAAAGAAAGTCTCTTATTGAAGCAGAGTGAGCAGCAAAAAAGCTCTCCCGGGTCTTCTTCTATCGAGTTGAGAGAGCTTCAAGATGTGCCTTTGATTGACCTAGATCATCAAGATCCTCCTCACTCTTCAATTTCCATTTGCCCTCCTTTAACAAACTCAAATGTGGACAATATGATATCTACTTTCCCATCTGAAATTTCACTAACCACTTACCCCCAATCTGAAATCAGGTGGTCTTCGGAAAGGCTGGTCGTTGCTGAAATTCATCCAGCGCCCACCACGTCTATGGACAATTCCATCAATCCTAAGGATAATTTCATCTGGCCAAGCCTTTGTGAACTTAGCAAAAATATTTCTAGGGGCCTCAAAAATGAAGGTATGACTTTTGTTTCTTCCTGCTTGCCAAACCAATTTTCCAAAGATGACTGACTGAGATCCTCCTCATTGTCTTCAACTCCAAATACTTCCCCACTATCGGACATTAAGATCATCTTGTGGAATGTGGCTGGTTGGTGGAATAAATCCAAAGATGCTGAATTTATTAGCCACCTTAAGAACTTTGATGTCATCTTACTACAAGAGACTTGGTCCCAAAGTCCGATTCATCTTGAAGGTTATAAGTCCTATTCGCTCCCAGCCTTTAGAACCAACTCAAGAGGCCGTTTTCAAATGGGGTTGTCTATATTTGTGTCTCTTCTTCACAATTCTGTAGACATCCCCCTACAGGCTGGAAGTGTTATGGAACAAGCTATCAAGCTTGTTTATGGGAATCTTTCCTTGATTTTGGTAAACATATATATCCCTCCTGCCCTAGATAAATCGGCCCTTTTACATCATTGGGAACGTTTGAATGTAATTGTGAGTGAATTGGAAACCAAATTTCCCTCTTTTGAAATAATAATAGCAGGAGATTTTAATGCAAGAGTGGGCAATGATGATAAAAAATTTTCTACGGCCCTTAACCTCAATCTAGATGATACCTTACCACCTTTTTTTCCCTTTAGGAGGCAATCTAAGGATAGCTATTCAAATTTGGCAGGCATTTGCTTTGCCAAATTTTGTATCCAACACAATAAGGTCTGGTTAAATGGTTTGGAAAGATTTTCTCATTCGGGGGATTTTACATTCATTTCTAAGAAAGGTTGCAGTATAATTGATTATATTACTGTCCCTTTCTCACTAGAATTTTACATAAAAGATTTCTGTATAGGTGATCTCATTATTAGTGATCACCTTCCACTTATCTTGACCCTTCATACAGAATCTTTCCCAGACTCTTCCCTTAATCCCTCTATACACTTGTTGGAGTCTACGTCCTTACCAAAAATCTGCTGGAATAGTCAGACTAAACAAGCAGCTCAGTTACTTTTAAATTCTCATTCCCTTTTGAATCTTAGAAGGGTTTTAACAACCGCAACGAATTCTTCAGTGCTAATAATAGCCTATGATTCTCTAGTATTTAACATTCTTAGTTCACTAAATGTTAAACCTAAAAATGTAAAAAAGGGAAGAAATATAAAATCTCTGCAGCCCTGGTTTGATGAAGAA
Organism: Heteronotia binoei; assembly: GCF_032191835.1. Taxonomy (NCBI): domain Eukaryota; kingdom Metazoa; phylum Chordata; class Lepidosauria; order Squamata; family Gekkonidae; genus Heteronotia; species Heteronotia binoei. The sequence continues at coordinate 83,828,545 of NC_083229.1, forward strand.
TGTAGAGCCGTTAAAACTCTGTTGCGTAACACCTACAGATGTTACCGCGACTCTGGGGCTTTGTCTTTACCATCAGAGTACTTTTATATTAAAAATCAGCTGTCCCAGGTTATTATAAGCAAAAGAATGATTATGCTAAACTTCAATGGGAGCAGCTATACCAGGCTATAATCTTAAAGAACTCTAAAAAATTCTGGTCTATTGTATCAGGTGCCCATAGAGTTGATGCCCCTTCTATGTCTGCCATTTCTCCCAAAGTCTGGTACCAATATTTCTTCTCTATGTTCTCCCAAAGTAAACTATACACTTCTAGACCTTTTGAACTTTCTCAGGTAGATCTTCCGGAGTGGCCCTCTGTGACTTCTGATGAAGTTAAAGATCTAATTTTGCAATTGAAATCAGGTAAAGCAGCAGGACCAGATGTTATTCCCTCTGAAATCCTAAAGTTAGATCGCGATTGGTGGGCTACTCTGCTCGCATCTCTCTTTAATAGTATTGACAGAACTGGCATAATTCCTGAAGTCTGGCTTAATTCAATAGTGGTTCCAATTTATAAAAAAGGAGATCCCGCCATTCCAAATAATTACAGGCCGATTAGTCTCCTATCCACCATTAGTAAATTATATTCTAAGTATCTGCTGAGGAAACTTGAACAATGGATGACACGAGAAAAAATTCTTGGTCCGGAACAGCTGGGTTTTTGTAAAGGCAAAACTACTCTCGATCATTGTAATACTTTGTCCCATCTAATTTCTAAATACACTATTGGGAAAAAGATGAAATTGTATGTAGCCTTTTTAGACTTAAAGGGAGCATTTGATTCAATTGACAGAGACCTGTTGTGGGATAAACTGGAACAAACAAGTATTGATAAAAGACTCCTTATGCTCATTAAAAAATTATATACTTTCAACTTTTGTCAAGTCAAATGCTCTTTATCAGGCAATCTTACGTCAAAAATCCCGTTAAGAAAGGGGGTTAAACAAGGTTGTGTGTTGGTCCCCTTTTTGTTTAACCTCTTTCTTAATGATCTTGCTCCCTTTTTGTCAGATACTGACCATCATAGTCCAAAACTTGGTGCCAGACATTTATTTTATTTTTATTTTATTCCGTAATTTATATCCCGCCCTTCCCACAGAGTGGCTCAGGGCGGCTCACAACAAACGATAAAACAATAAAACAAAGCAAAGTTTTTACATTTAAAAGTTAAGCATTTAAAAACCTAAAAACTATAACATTATAACATTAAACGACACAGTATAAAACACAGCAGTCTAGCAGGCTACATTTATCCAGTCAGGCGTAGGCTAACCGGAAGAGGGTTGTCTTACAGGCCCTGAGGAACTGAGTAAGATCCCGCAGGGCCCTCACCTCTTCCAGTAGCTGTTTCCACCATGTTGGAGCCATTGTAGAGAAAGCCCTGTCTCTGGTCGCCTTGAGACGGACTTCCTTAGGCCCGGGGATGGTGAGAAGATTTTGAGTCCCAGACCTCAGTACTCTCTGGGGAACGTGTGGGGAGAGACGGTCCCTCAGGTAGGCAGGTCCCAGGCCATATAGGGCTTTAAAGGTGATAACCAGCACCTTGTACTGGACTTGGTATGTTATTGGGAGCCAGTGCAGAGCCCGAAGACCCGGCTGGATGTGCCCCCACCTTGGGAGGCCCAGTAGCAACCGGGCCGCGGCATTCTGCACCAGCTGCAATTTCCGGGTCCGGCACAAGGGCAGCCCCATGTAGAGGGCATTGCAGTAATCCAACCTCGAGGTGACCGTAGCATGGATCACTGTTGCTAGGTCGTCGCGGTCCAGGAAGGGAGCCAGCTGCCTTGCCCGTCTGAGATGAAAAAACGCGGACTTGGCAGTGGTTCCCTTACTGTTCCCTTACTGTTCTATGCGGATGATACAGTCTTACGATCTTGTTCCAGAATTAGATTAAAGCGTTTGCTTGTTCGCTGTATCACCTTCCTTAACAACAATAAGCTCCTATTGAACTATGACAAATCTAAAATTGTTGTTTTTTCCAAATCTTGGAAACCAACTAAATGGTCAATAGGCGGCAAAGAGATAGAACAAGTAAAATACTACAAATACCTAGGAATTCATTTTCAATATAACACACTTTGGACTAATCATCGTAACTGTATAATTAAGTCAGTCAATGTTAGTGTTGCAGCTATCCAGTACTTCTTTTACAGCAGAGGCAATCAGCTTATCCCAGCCACGCTAAAAATCTCTAAGGCTAAAGTGATACCGCAGCTTTTATATGGGGTCCCAGTGTGGATCACAGCCTTGGATAATAACATTGAAGGTGTCCAATCAAAATTCCTATGGAAAATTCTGGGATTCCCAAAGTGCGTAGCATATGCAGTTTTGTGTTCCCTTACTGTTGACATGATGACATCACTTCTTGTGATGCAGCCTGGGACTTTCTTGTTCTCCCAGTAATTCCCCCTGTGCCCCACCAGTTGCCAGGACGCACTTGGCAACCCTAATGCACAGGGTTAAGAGTTGCCTGCTGGGGAATATCATTCTGGTCTGCTAGTTTACAAAACGTGATAGCCTGGGATGGGCAATGCCATAGCAGATGCCCTGTTTGACTTTCAGCAGGAGATATTCCATTCTTTGGGGGTGGAGCCAGGAAACATAGGGGTGGAACCAGGAGCAAGGGTGTGACAAGCACAACTGAACTTCAAAGGATGTGATAACAACCATTTCCAGCTGGTCTCTGGGCACATTTTTATGAAATGAATTTGTCTTGCAAAAGAAAGAAAGAATATTTTAGATGCCCCCTTTGCATTTCTGTAAGTACAAAACTCTGAAATATTATTTGTAACAACTGGGAATAATTTCCATTAATATTATTATTAATGGGTATGGGCTGACCTTCTACAAGTTCTCCTATTCTTCCTAATTCATTTTTTTTATTCGTCAGAATAGTTTGTCTTTCATTAGTAGCAATTTACCATATGAAACCCTTGATTCTAACAGGATTTTTCTGTGTTAAGAAATGGTCTATTAACCATGGGCTTCCTAAATAAAATTATAGGATAATATTTAAATATTCTTTATGAATCATGCCGTCTCTATTGTGGCTTCTTTCTACAATAAGTAAAACATGAAATGATTAACGGCTGCAAATCGTATTCTTGCCATTCATCCTTCAAGTTAGATAAACCAAACTGAAATTATGGGAAGACTCTATAGGCTATGACATAAAAATGTTAAATTCTCTTTTGACAGTAGCAAATCGAATGCCATAGCATGCCCAAATCAAATTGGCATTGACCACATTTTACAGGTAGATATACATTCTCTGATGCAACAATTTTCTCTTACTGTCACATAGGAAATTTGCAATACAGACAAGAATAGAAACAAGAAAATATTTTCAATTGTTGTTCTTTTTCCTCAATCACTCTTTCCAGATTCCTGGTTTTATATTACATCAAAACTATTCTAAGTCCAGGTGCTCCTCTGCTCTTTTTCAGATGTGACAGATGCTGGGCAAGGAAACCATGCCTTGTGATGCTCCAGCACTATAATTAACCTTAGTGTATTATTTTATGGAAGAGAAAGCTGTTAAGATTGCCTGCAATGAAAAGAACAAAATGGTATTTTGAACAAGCAGTCCCAAAACGTTATCTTCCCAGTGTGATACAGCCACGTGATTTGAAAAGTAAAACAAGGATATTGCAAATGTCTAAACCAAATGTCCTAGAGTTTTTTTTTAAAGTAAACATAATATTTTAAAGTACTAAAAAAGATGTCATTGGCATTGAGTAATGCCTGAGCCTCATTTAAAGAATATTCTTAAGTATTCATTATAATTATTTTCTATTAAAATATAAGCTGGATTCTCAACTTTCTGGTGGTGGAAGTAGATCATTCCCAGTGTTCCCCTTCTCCTTAAAATGGCTATACTGGGTACTTGGGGACCCGCACAAACAAAAAGCTATGTGCGATGGGGGGTTGTGAGAATCAAGAGAAATCACCCCTCCTTCCTCTGGTGCCAGCAGGAAGATGGCAGGATCCAACCCTATATAAGGAATAATTGGTTATCATTTGGCATTTCAACTCATGTTCTTGGAAAGTCCAGATTTCCATTCTCTGAAGCAGCATACCATAGCACCAATAATTAGGACTTTTGAGAGTCACCATGGACCCCCACAGATTCCATCTGCCCCCCATATAATCAACCAAATATCATAACAAAACAAATCACTTGGCAGGTGTTACCATGCATCTATAATAATAACAGGATCCACAGGTCCATTTGCTTGTCCATTTGTGAGCCCGCCTTTGGCGGGGGAGGGCGGGATATAAAAATAAATTTATTATTATTAGTAGTAGTATAACTTAGAAAATAAAACTAGGAATCTCAAAATTATTCACTGGCTTTAGGATGATCATGGAGGTTTGGGGGCCAAAAAAGAAATGGAATAATCTGTCTCAGGTTATCTCCAGATCCCACTCCATGCTAATTCCAAAGGAAGCTAAACTTGTGTCATGGTTAAATTGTCAGACTAGGATCTGGGAAACCCACGTACGAATTCCCACTCTGCCTTGAAAGCTTGCTGGCTGACCTTGGGCCAGGAGAAAAGTGTGGAAAGGAGTTAGAGGAAAAGACAACAATTTTTGTTTTAAAAAAATTGCTATCGTGATCTAACAAGGCTGCCTTTTTGCAAGATCTGAATTGTGAAGGAGCTGAGTAGAGCTAAAGAAAAAAGAGAAGAAATAGACATTGTTAGAAGGCTGCATCCTGACATTGACTACAGCTTGTCTTGGCTGGTCTTGCCTTGATCCAGTGCTGGCTTGGTGGATTGCTAGAGAATCTGAGAAGCAAAGGCTTCCCTCAGCCTCATGGTAAACTTTGTAGAAAGGACAAGCCCCAAAGCCAAATACCACTGTTTACTGCGCTTTGCCTTCCCTCACCCCCAGTGACTGCAATCAGAAATGGATTAGAATTTTCTTTTAAATGCATTTCATGAATAAGCAGAATGCCAGCTTCAGAGACCTTCCAGCTGACTTTGGCCTCCCAATGTTGTGTCTCCATTCCCCCACTCCTTCACTGGCAGCCTTACTGAAATACCAAGTTAAGAATTCAAATCCTTACTCTACTATGTGACTCATGGGTAACCATGGGGTAGTCATTCCATCCTAACCACTTCATTGTGTTACTGGGCGGACTTCGGAGGATGGTGGAAGACAGGAGGACCTGGAATGACTTGGTTCATGGGGTTGCAAAGAGTCGGAGTCGACTGTGTGCCTGAACAACAACAATGCCACCCTAAGTTCCTTATAGTAAAGATGAAATGAACAATAAAAAAGAATAATACCAAAATTTGCAAACCTGTTTGAGACAGAAAAAAGTGAAAGTATTTCTTTCAAGTATCAGAAAACTATTGTCTGTATACTGCCACTGAAATATGTAGTCTTCTCTAACAGGTATAATTTCACAGATTCTCCATGATGGTAGCACATAATTAAATCAACCTATTTCTATAGTGATTCAAGCCTTTCCTTTAATTTTACTTAGCACTGGTATTCATTGAAATGCATGAGTTCTTTGGCTCAGTTCCAAGAGAAGCGCATGTTGGACCAAAAAAGGGGAAGTATTTTTGAAAAAGGATAAGGATAAGTTATAGGCACCCAGACAAGTTTATGGGCAACAGATTAACAATACACAAAAGGAAATTACATTACAAAATTCACTGCCATGGAATGTAGTGATAGCCACCAGTTTAGTTGGCTGTCAAATGAGATTAGAAAAAATCATGAAGAATAGGTCTACCAGTGGATACTGGCTGAGGTGACTGAAGAGAACATCCAGAATCAGAGTCAGCACTTGGAGGCTTCAATTACTTAAGAACATAAGAGAAGCCATGTTGGATCAGGCCAACGGCCCATCCAGTCCAACACTCTGTGTCACACAGTGGCAAAAAATTTTATATATACACACACACTGTGGCTAATAGCCACTGATGGACCTCTGCTCCATATTTTTATCTAAACCCCTCTTGAAGGTGGCTATACTTGTGGCCGCCACCACCTCCTGTGGCAGTGAATTCCACATGTTAATCACCTTTTGGGTGAAGAAGTACTTCCTTTTATCCATTTTAACCTGTCTGCTCAGCAATTTCATCGAATGCCCATGAGTTCTTGTATTGTGAGAAAGGGAGAAAAGTACTTCTTTCTCTACTTTCTTGTTGGTCTTTATGTTTTTTGCAATATGCTCCTCATAGTCCCTTTTTGCCTGCCTGATCACAGTCTTGCATTTGATTTGCCACAGCCTGTGTTCCCTTTTACTAATCTCACTTGGACTGGTTTTCCACCGCTTAAAGGAGTCCTTCTTACCTTTTACAGCTTCCATTACTTTGTTTGTTAACCATGCAGGCCTTTTCTTATGCCTCTTTGTGCCTTTCCTAACTTGTGGTATGTATTTTATCTGAGCTTCTAGGATTATAGTTTTAAATAGTGTCCAAGCTTCCCCAAGGGTTTTGACCGTATGTACCTTTCCTTTCAGTTTCCTCCTCACATGCCTCCTCATCTCAGTGTATTTACCCCTTTTAAAGTTAAACGTGGTTGTGGCGGTCTTTTTGGACAACTCCCTATTTATACAAACGGTGAAATCAATAACATTATGGTCACTGCTCCCAAGTGGCGCAATCACTTTTACATCTCTCACCAAGTCTTGGGCATTACTTAGGACCAAATCCAGGATTGCCCCACCCCTGGTAGGTTCTGAGACCATCTGCTCCATAGCACAGTCATTGAGAGCATCAAGAAACTCAATCTCTTCCTCCTTACACCATTGTCTCATCCACACATTGAGACTTCTAATTTGTGCCTGTCTCTCCTGCCCTGCATGTGGAACAGGTAGCACTTCTGAGAAGGCTACCTTGGAGGTCCTGGCCTTAAGTCTCCCGCCTAGCAGCCTAAATTTTTCCTCCAGGACCTCACGACTGCATTTCCCCACATCATTGGTGCCAACATGAACCACGACCTCAGGCTCCTCCCCAGCACTGTCTATCAGCCTATCTACTACACGCGTAATGTCCGCTACCTTCGCACCAGGCAGGCAAGTCACCATACGGTCAGTACACGGTTTCGCCACCCAGCTGTCTACTTGCCTAAGGATCGAATCACCAACTACCAACCCCCCCCCCGCCCCCTGCTCAGGGATGGTTCCTTGGCGCGAAAGGATTCCCGCTCACCAACCGAAGAAGAGGTCCCTTCTGAGGGCACATTCCCCTTATCCTCAGCACGGTGCCCTGTTCCCTCATGACTCTCACGCTCTCTGGCAGCAACGGGGCTGCTACGTTCAGAGCGGGGCTCATCTAATATGCCCCAATTTTAGGCAGCCCCACAAGCTCAGAATCAAGTCTTCCAACACTCAGAAATTCCCAGCAACTTCTCCAGCTGCTCTGCCCTGTTCTGCTCCTCTCAGACCTCTGTGAGATGTACTTCTTTGTTGGTCCTCCAGGTTAACTGTTTTGTTACTGTGTGATATAGATACTGGAACAGATGAACTACTGGTCAGATCCAGCAGGCAATCTCTTATGCTCTTACGAGCTAGATATGCTACCTACCTGAATTATATTTATCATTCTGGTGGCTCTTCTATGCACATACATACTGAAATGAGAGTCAGTTTGGTGTAGTGGTTAAATGCATGTACTCTTATCTGGGAGAACCAGGTTTGATTCCCCACTCCTCCACATGCAACCTCTGGAGTGGCCTTGGATCAGACATAACTGTGAGAGCTGTTCTGGAAAGAGCAGTTTCTGTTGGAGCTCTCAGCCCCACCTACCTCACAGGGTATCTGTTGTGGGGAGGGGAAGGTAAAGGAGATTGTAAACCAGGCTCCAAGTGAAGGGCAGAGTATAAATCCAATCTCTTTTCTTCTCTTCAAAATACAAGAACTGGTACCAAGATTTTGATACACACATATATTTTTGGAGCCATATATTAATTTTTTTCTAGTTTTTAATTTTTTCCTTTTCTTTGTATTCTATATTTTATTAATTTGAGATTGTAACAACCGTTGGCCACATGCAATAAATTGTTATAGCAATAATATTACAACAAGTATCACTATTAGAATCTTTTTGTAATAAGTCTTAATAATGTACTTGCATTATTGATAGTGCTGGGCCCTTCATTAGTACAAACACCAATTTGAAGTCCATACCTAAGACACTAACCTTGTATCAAGAGAAAACAGTCCAGAAACAATAATTATGATAGCATATTGGAGATGTTGCTATAGTTTTGCCTTATGAATTTAAATAGGAAATAAAGCACACAGTCAAATCCTGAAAGTTATTTTACCCTTAATTACATTTCTTAAATACTGTCAAACAGAGTAAAGAGCCTGAATATTATTAGGAAGTGATTTTGACAGGGTACTGCTTAATTAACATAGACTGCATTATCGATTGTGTGAAAGCATGATAATGCCCTGGGACTGAATTCCTGTATTGCTTGGTGGTAACCGAACAGAACCAGGATCAGTTCTAGAAGGGCATCAAGATATGATTCAGATTTGCAGGAAAATAAAAGTTTATTGCTGAATATCTGGCTGAGATGAAAAAGAGACCTTCTTCATATTATAGTTGCTATTTGAACATGCTTTCTGTAGAGTATATCACTGTCAAACTCTAAATTCACACAGTCAAAAGCAAACACGGTTGCCAATCCAGTTTCATTAAAATAAAAACGAGGTTTCAGGCACTATTCTGAATGTGGCTGAAAGCGCTCACAGATGACAAAAGCAATTAGATCTGGCTAGACTCATAGCCTGCCAAAGGCATAGCTTTGGGGGACACAAGCAGTAGCCTTATCAGGTATTATGGTATCCCAGGATAACAGCTGTGACAAGCAAAGATTATTTACAACTATTTTTAAAGCTACCTTTTAAAATTCTAAAATGACAAGAGGGGGAAAAAGGTGGTATATAACAGCACAACATATAGATATGAATGAATATGAAACTTTGGGGGAAGGAAATATTCTTTCTCTAAAAGTTGTAATTTCACAAATGCATTACTTGAAGTTATATGTTAGAAGTACTGAATAATACAGACCAATTTCCCATTCACCTTATGCTGCTCTCATGTTCCTCTTCTCAGTGGGGCTTCCTTCCAATGTCACACTATCTGCCCCAAGGCTGTAGCTAGTGTCGGCTTTTTTGCGTGGCAAACAGAAACCTCTAAAAAACAGGTTCTGTTTGCTGTGTGAAAAAGCTGACGCTAGCTGCAGCCCCGGAGCACATGGAATGAAATTGGAAGGAAGCCCTGCTGAGAAGAGGAGCATGAGAGCGGTGTAAGGTAAGTGGGAAATCGGTCACAGTTCAAGCTAAATTTATTTTTATTTTTTAATTTTATTATATTTATATCCTGCCTTCCCAAAACAGGCTCAGGGTGGCTAACAACAGTTAAACAACATAAAAATTAAAAACAGATACAATAAAAGTCACTTCATACAATTTACAGTCCATAAAAATCCAAGATGAGTATTGACATTGCTAGATATTATTTAGTGCTCTACACTTATATTGGAATCAGTTAAAGTTGCCAATGCTGTGGAGTGGTGGTGGCCCCCCTCCTTAGACATTGAAAGCTAGTTTAAACAGTTCAGTCTTGCAGGCCCTATGGCAGGTCCTGCAGGGGCCTGATGTGTTCAGGGAGGACGTTCCACAAGGCGAGGGCTCCTACTGAAAAGGCTCTTGCTGTAATGCTAGACAGCCAAGCTTCTTTTGGCCCAGGGATCATAAGGAGATTTTGGGAACGCAGTGCTCTTTGGGGCTCATATGGGGAAAGCCAGTCCCAAAGGTAGACAGGTCCCAGGCCATATAGGGCTTTAAAAGTCATGACCAGCACCTTGAAGCGAATCTGGAACGCTACTGGCAACCAGTGGAGCGTTTCTAGCGCAGGCTGAATGTGCTTTGCAAAGGTAGCTCCAATAGCAACCTGGCTGCCATGTTTTGCACCAGTTGCAGCTTCTGAATTTGGGTCAAGGGCAGCCCCATGTAGAGGGCGTTACAGTAGTCTGTTCTCAAGGTGACCGTCACATGGATCACTGTTGCCAAGTTGATGCGCTCCAGGTACGGAACCAACTGCCTTATCCATCTAAGATGATAGAATGTGGATTTGGCAGTGGCTGCTACCTGGACCTCCATTATTAATGAAGGCTCCAGGAGCACCCCTAAGCTCTTGACCCTAGATGCTGGTGCTAAAGGTGCCCCATCAAAAGTTGGCAGAGAGATCCCTCTTCCCGGGCCTCTGCGGCTTAGGCACAGGACCTCCATCTTTTCTGGATTCAATTTCGGTCAACTCTGCCTGAGCCATTTCACCACAGATTGCAATGTCAGGTCCAGATCTTCCAGGACCCAGCCAGACTGGCCCCCCATCAATAGATAGAGCCCATATCTCCGGACAACTGGGTAAGGGGGCACATGTAGATGTTAAACAACATCGGAGAGAGAACCGCCCCCTGGGGCACATCACAAACAAGTGGGTGCCTCTGGGATGATTGCTCTCCTATAGTTACCCTTTGTCCCTGGCCTTGGAGAAAAGAGTAAGCCATTGAAGGGCAGACCCCTGAATCCCTGGGTCAGCAAGTTGGTGAGACAGTAGCTGGTGGTTGACTGTGTCAAATGAAGCTGACAGATCTAACAACGACTGCACTGCCAAGCCACACTGATCCAGATGTCTCAGGAAATCATCCATGAGGGTGACCAGTAATGTCTCCATCCCATGGCCCAGGCAGAAGCTGGACTGAAACGGGTCTAACACGGAAGCATCATCCAAAAACCCCTGTAACTGTACTGCCACTGCCCTCTCAATGGGTTTACCCCAAAAGGGCAAGTTTGACACTGGCCGATGGTTTGCCAATACAGCCAGGTCCAAATGTGGTTTTTTGAGGGCGAACCACCATCTCCTTAATGGGTGTGGGGAAGGTCCCTTCCATCAAGGACCTGTTGATAAACTCCTGCAATGGGACCTGTAATTCTGTCTGGCAAGCATGTATCAGCCAAGACAGACATGGGTCTAGATCACAGGTAGTGGGACACATAGTACAGAGGACTTTGTCAACTTCCCGCAGGCTGAGTGGAGCAAGATGATTCAAGATCGAACCAGAAGCCAGGCTTGGAGCCTTGAGTTCACTTACTGTATCAAAATTGGCGGAGGGGGGGGGAGGGGTCATGGCAGAGCAACAGGACCTTATCTGTGAAAAAATCTGCAAAAGCCTCACAGTCAATTTCCAATTCCCTATTGTTTGGTTTAATCTGTGCCAAATTGTAAAGGTCCAAATGATGCTAAATAACTGTGCAGGGTGAGAATTCGCAGATGCAATTTGCGTTGCAAAGTGCGCCTTCTCTGTGGCCTTGACTGCCATCTCATAGGTCTTCATAAACAGCCTATAGGATGTCCTTGTCGCCTCGTCACAAGCACGTCACCAACGCCTCTCTAGCTGTCTGAGCTGCCATTTCATCAGCTGCAATTCCGGGGTTAATGCTATGCTTGCGACAACATTTGCAAAATGTCTGAAACATGTTCCTGTTGCCCACATGAATGTTTTCAGAAGGTCCGGCCCTTCCCAGCCAAGCCGGCATCGCCGGCGTTCAGGCTGGGGGCCGTCTTTGCCCCCTCAGAAGGAGGGAGCAACCGACCGCTAGGCCCCGGCACATCCGGGTCTATTTCTGGGTGTGGCGTCGGGGCTATATAAGCCCCAACCCCGCCCAGAGCTCTGGCAGTCTTGTTTGGCTCTCTGAGGGAGAGCAACGTGCGGCTGGTCTCTGCAGCGCGAGGCTGTGGTGCGTCGTCGTCGACCTGGTCAAAGGGTCGGAGGAGCGCATGCGGCTTTGTGGTGCTGGCGGCGGCTGAGGCGCAAGCGGCCGGTGTGCAGCAGGAGCGAGGAGCGGCAGTTCTTCGTCCCTGTGGGACTGGGTGATACGCGCGGGCTCGGTAGCGTGCGGCTCACATGCGGTGGCTATTTTATGGTGCTCAATTATTGGTGGGGCGGCAGTTGAGCGGGAAAGTGCTTGCGGCGGCCATTTTGTGTGGGGACCGAAAAGTTACGGTCTACAAAGGGCAAAAGCTTAGTTTTGGGGGGGGGGTTGAGTGGTTCCCGGGGGTGGGGTCATTGCCTCCCCCCCTTACCATAGCCAGTACAGTTAGACTCCTTTCCCATAGACATTTGAGTATGGATTACAAGGTGCAGTGCAGGGGGGATTAGGCCATTGTAGTGCGGAGAGAGGAGGGCACCTCCTCCGCACATCTTGGTCATTCACCTGGGCGGTTTCAGGGGAGCACCTATGGCCTAGCACCAAGTGTGCAGGTGGTCTGTATGAACCGCAGATGGGCTACACGGCACTGAGGTCATCTGGGAAAAACCAGCTGAATATCCCTGGGCCAAGGGAGGCCAGACTGAAAGCCACCCGGGACCGGGCCTTCTCTATTACTGCTCCATTACTGTGGAACCAACTCCCTGAGGAGGTGAGGGCCCTACGATGTTTAGAGGGATTCCGTAGGGCCTGTAAGACCCACCTTTTCAAGATGGCCTTCAACTAGCGGAAAACTGTGACAAATCTAGATATGCTGCTAGAAATGCTTTTATTCTTGAAATGTTTTTACTTCTGAAATTTATTGAAACCTGTTTATAACGCCATACTGTTATGTTAATTTTAATACTCTGTAATTGTTTTAACCATGTTTTATAAGTATAATTGATGTAATGTATGTTTTATGTTGTGAGCCGCCCTGAGCCTGCCCCGGCGGGGAGGGCGGGATAGAAATAAAAAATTATTATTATTATTATTATTATAATGCGGGGACTGCAGATCATGGGACAGCCTCACCCGAGCGGATCTTTCCATGGGGGATTGATGCTTGCCCAGGTGGTGAATGGCCTGGGGCCTGGCCGCTCAGCAACAACCCGAATCCGGTGGGCTTGTGCTGGGGGCAGGGTGGCTCGCCCTCCCGGATAAGGTGGGGTCAAGGGGTGACCCCAGGGCTTGTCCTTCTTGGCTGGTCCTGGTATTGTCAGCTATATTGTCAGGCAGTTGGAGGTGTGCCCTTTCACTTGGTGGGATAGAGCGCGCTAGGCGCAAGGCCAATAGGGCCCTGCAGAAAGCCATGGAGAATGGCTTGGGGATTTTTCTCCCTCATCTGGCCATGCGGGTTGAGGATGTCGACCTGTATAGGCTGGATGTGGTTCATCTTCAGAGTTGGGCAACCGGGCCTTTTTTAGAAGAGATACGGCAGGGTTTGCGGTCGGCTCTGGGCCATCCGTTGGGGCGCTAATGCCTAAGCAGAGGCTTGGCATTGGCGGTGGCTGGAGGATGTTTTGGCCACAGGGTTTGCAGGGGAGCTCCTATGGCCTAGCACCATTGGTGCAGGTGGTCTGTATGAACCGCAGATGGGCTACACGGCTCAGTGCGGGGAATGCAGATCATGGAGAGCCTCACCTGGGCGGATCTTTCCATGGGGGATTGATGCTAGCCCAGGTGGAGAATGGCTGGGGTCCTGGCCGCTCAGTTACAACCCGAATACGGCGGGTTTGTGCTGGGGGCAGGGTGGCTCACCCTTTGGACAAGGCGGGATCAGGGGGTGACCCCAAGGCTTGTCCTGGTTAGGTCTCATCCCTGCCAGTTTACAGGTTAATTAATTATTCAATAAAGCGGCCCGGTTTTAAACCCAACACCTTGTGTCTGTCTCTTCTTTCCGACTGGGGGGGGCAAGTATATGTCCATGTTTAAACCCATGCAAAAAAACCTTGAGGAAAAATATATTTTAAATCTGTATAGGCTGGCATTTTGTTGGGCAAGAGATACAGCAGCATCTCTATGGAGACCAGGCTTTACTACTTACATTTCAGAAACAGAGAACTCAAAAAAGTGTCTTGGTTTCCAGAATACTATAAAGTGTGGCCCACTCCCCCTCCTGGTGTGTGTAATTTATCTTTTAGATTTTTATCCCACCCTTCTCTAATTAGGTGAATGAGAAGGAATATCCAGGTTCCAGCTACAAACATTAAGATAACCCTAACCCCACACCCATTAAGGAGATGGTGGCTCACCCTCAAAAAAACACATTTGGACCTGGCCGTATTGGCAAACTTGCCCTTTTTGGGTAAACCCATTGAGAGGCAGTGGCAGTACAGTTACAGGGGTTTTTGGATGATGCTTCCATTTAAAAAAAAAATCCATCGGAAACTGCAAACCATTCAGGGAGGCAGTGGGACTCTTGGACAACACAAGAATTGCTAAGGGAAGAGGGAGGGGAGTGAGAAGAGTGAGAAGAGCCACTCTGAGCCCACTTCAGTGGGGTAGGGCAGGATATAAATCAAAAATAAATAAATAAATAAATAAATAAATAAATAAATAAATAAATAAATAAATAAATAAATAAAAATAAATAAGAATTGCAGAGAAAATGGAATGGATGCATCTTCCTTATGAACAAAATATGAGTCCAGTAACATCTTAAAGACCAACAAAATCTTCCAGGGTATAAACTTTTGTGAGTCAAAGCTCACATCACCAGATATGCATGGAATGAAGGTCCATCATACTAACCACCTCAAACTGTCTTCCCTGTGAAGTAATCCTAAACATTTGGAATCCTTTAGTTTACATAAAAGATTACTGACAGTGAGGGGCCATGACAATATAAGGCAGTAAGCAGCAAGTGATGAGTACTGAAACATATGCTATTATTCTAACTAAATATCTAAATGATCTGGAATAGAGAACCATCTGGAATTACTAGAGCAACCTGGTAAACTTCATGGCTGGATGGGTGTTTTTTTTTAATCTGAGTCTTCCCTTTCCTCCTCCAGCACTAACAACTTCTCAAATGCGGCACTGCCTCAAATGACCCCTTCTGCAAAATGCTTAACCAATCCCTCTTGCTTTATGATGGAGAGATGGTGGTAGGGAGATCTGGGCAGATCTACTCACTTGCCCCTGTAGCCTTGATCTTGCCCATCATTCATGTAACTATAGCTTGGGTCACAGTTTTCTTAAACCAAGTTAACAAGCTTTTCTCATCTATTTAAAATCATGATAGTTTTCTTTTTCCAAGGTAATTTATTTTTTAAGTATTGGGGAGAAATGTATGTTCCAGTAAGAAGAGCTTTGTTTCCCTATACATTATATTAAGAAAAAACCCCAGGGAAATTTTGCCAAATGAAGAAACAGCATCTCACTTCCTAGTAGAATAATGGGTTTAGAGCAGCGGAGGTGTGGATTTCATGATCACAGCAAGATGTGTTTTATTCAGAATTTTAACCACAACGTTCAAAACATGTTCTGTAACCACATGGAAACCATGGCATGGAAAACAGCTTGTGGGAGGAGATTGCAAGACAGGACAAGAAAAAAAAAGAAGAAACCAGAAAATAAGCTTCTTGTATAAGGTGGTCATGATGCTTCTCTGATTTTCAGACCTTGCTACTAATATAAAAAGAAACATTGATGATAAAATTCTCTCTCCTCCCACCCTCTGCCCAGAAGAGAATGAACATGAACAACTGTATGTGGGTGGAAAAAACTGTGGATTTTGGACGTATATAGGGCTCAGTTTATTGTGAGATGGGGGAAAAAATATCCTGCACAATGAAAGAAATAATGGGGGAAAGAATTCTGCTCATTCCCTTTTAGATAAACATGATTTCTTTTCTCCTCTGGCTAATTTGTACATTTTTAAAACAGGCTGTGCAAGGTAGTGCAGAACAATTCACACACAAACACCCCCCCCCCCACCGCAGTCAGTGCACAGTAATGCTGTATTAATTCAATTACTTCTTTTGTGGGATACGTTGGCCTATTACACACGCACAGCTTACTGCAGAGAATATGAGCTTAAAGCCTTGACTGCCTCTGTGCCTGCTGTAAGCACCATTCTTTTTTCTCCTGTGTATTTATTCTGCATCTACAACAAGAAAAATGGAGTTTTTCTTAATTGGAGTGGGAACATCACTTGTGATGTGTGGAGGGTGATGGACAAAGGTTTTCTAAAATTTTCACAATTGCCCTATTGCAACTTCGCAGTATCATTAAGTAAGCGCCTTCCATTTAAATCCTCATGGTTCAATTCTTTAAATGAAAGGGAACACAAAGGAATGCCGGCAACCCTGAAATTGACCATTTATTTATCATATAGCAGAGTTACACACAGGAAATATGTAATAACATAAAATATGTAACAAAGTTGATACATGGGGTATGCAGACCAATGTGGCAATCTCCCTAAAGGAGAGGGCACCCCAGCTGGGATCACAGTGCCTGAAGAGAGTTGATAGCTTCCTGCAGCAACAGCTTTGTGCTGCCTTCTCCTGCCGCCTGGTTTAGACCAGGCAGTAGGAGAGGGCAATTCAGCTGGGATTGCTGTGTCTGCAGGGAGCTCATCACTCCCTGCAGACACAGCTCTGCGCTGCCTTCTCCTACCACCTGGTTTAAACTGGACAGCAGGAGAGGGCAACCCAGCTGGTCTCTCCTTGCCAATGCAGTTCTGTGCTGCCTTCCTCTGCAGCTTTGTTTAAAATGGGTTGCAGAAGAAGCTAAGCCAACCCCTGGATTGGGCTGGTATTGTTTTACCAGCATTTTTCAGTTCAGATCTTATTGGACCTGAAAAATTCCAGGATTTCTGAAAGAACCTGGAATATCACACTGGTAATTTAGATGTGGGGTTTTTTGGGGAACCCTGAAATTTTTTCCAGGTAAAATAGACCCAAACTGAAAGATACTGTAAAAAAACTGCACACCCCTACTAATTTCTCCCCCCTCAGCAATCCAAGACTAGTGAAAGTCTTATATCACTCAACTAATGCCACTTGTAAAAAAAAACCCCAATTACAATTAAAACAAGGAAAAAGGTAATGAATGGAGCTTGCACACTGATGAATGGTAGAAGGTATACAGTGGGAGGAATGTGGGCAAGGGAGTGGCCTTTGAGGGGCAGCAAAGGGGTGGGATTGGGAAATCCAGGGGAATTTGTATGTTTTTAAATTACCACTGGCTCAGAAGCAAAACAAAACCACTTCCAGAAAACCTGGGGTAACAGCAACTGGAAAGTGAACTGAGTGCTGAAGGGAAGGAAATCAATGCAGAATAAAGGAGGAAGAGAAGGAGAAGAAATTGGATTTATATCTCACCCTTTGCTCCGAATCTCAGAGTGGCTCACAATCTCCTTTATCTTTCTCCCTCACAACAGACACCCTGAGGTGGGTGAAGCTGAGAGAGCTCTCACAGAAGCTACCTTTTCAAGGACAACTCTGCAGGACCCATTTCTGACCCAAGGCCATTCCAGCAGCTGCAAGTGGAGGAGTGGGGAAATCAAACCCAGTTCTCCCAGATAAGAGTCCATACAGTTAACCACTACACCAAATTGGAAATGCATAGCAAAAGTGAGGGAAAATACCTGTGCATAATAGGTCATTCTTAGTGAATTCAGGAAGCTTTGCGAATAAGTTACTGGAGCTGCATATGAAGACCTGTTCTTTGAGATCAACAGGAGAGTTTTTGGGCTATACCAGGGGATCTTTGATGATGACATGAAAGAAGTCTCCCCCCACCCAAAGGAGCCTAGGTGTGATCTTGCATCCTTTCTATGGAGCCCCAATTCACCATAGTTGCCAGGTCTGTCTTTTATCATCTCTGGGGGATCTGGCAGCTGGCTCCCTATCTCTCTCCCCAGGACTTGGGTACAATGACCCATGTAATGGTCACTTCCAGGACTGATTATTGTTAACTTGCTCTCCGTGGGCTTACCCTTGAGGCTGTTCCAGAAACTCCAGCTAATGCAACAAGTCCTATGCAACCTGGGACCAAAATATTTGAAGAACCATCTCTCCCCTCATGTGCCCTGGAGAGCCAGTTTAGTATAACGGTTAAGTGCACAGACTCTAATCTGGAAGAACCAGGTTTGATTTCTCACTCCTCCACATGCAATTGCTGGGTGACCTTGGGTCAGCCACCGTACTCACAGAGTTGTTCTCTCAAAAGCAGCTCTCTGAGAGCTCTCTCAGACCCACCTACCTCATAGGGTGTCTGTTGTGGGGAGGGAAAGGAGATTGTAAGCCACTTTGAGACTGAGTGAGGGGAAGAATATAAATTCAATCTCTTCTTTTCCCTTTCTTACGTTCAGTGGACCAACATTTGCTGGCTGTCCCCAGCCCAAAGGACATCTGCTTAGCCTCAACCAGGACCAGGGCTTTCTGTAAAATGGAGCTATTCCACCAGACTTTTGGGTGAGGTGATGGGTGCCCAATTATTCAGCCTTCCCTGTTGAACCTCTCCATTTCTGTATGGCCCAGACTTAGAAGATCTCCATAATTTGGGTTATGACCTAGCTACCTCACCTACTGAGATTATTATATTTCTGTTTTTAGTGATACCTGCTTTTTTAAAATTGTGTTTTAACTATTTAATTATTATAACTGTTTTAATGTTCCTGTTGTGATCCTCCCTGGGCCACCAGCCAGGAAGGTGGAATATAAGTAAATAAATAAATAAATAAATAAAAATAGAATTTATTTTAAGCACTATTTAGGCAAACTGCATCATACATACAAACCAAAAGAATACAGCTCATATTTTGTCAGTGTTTCCCTTTCCCTCTCCCAGTGTGATTATTTTTGTAATTATTTTTGTGGTAATTATATAATCTCCACGTTCAACTTTTGTTTTTTTGCTGGATTTGATAGCCATCAGTCCCTGGACAAATTCAAGCCATGTAGTTTCTAGTATCTGGAGCATGTGCTAAAGACTTGCTATATTTATTGACAAAGCATCTGTGGAGACTTTGAAACTCTACACAGATTTATGGCACACTTTGTAAATGTAAACCAAGCAACTGAGCAGTTTTAAAGAGCAGTGGATATAACTGAAGTGCTATTCCTACTCCTTAAGTCTTGCCTGCATGCCACAGACCTCTCTCCACAAATAATAAGTAGTGTCTTAGATGACAGAGGATGAAGCAGAGAGCCAAGGTATAAGGTATGAAGACTGTTTTATTCTTGAAGTTTCTGCCTCAGTGTTCTACTTATATATCATTTTCTGCACTCTTAAAACGTGTTAACGTATGTTATATTTATGTTTTGTTTCAGATTTCTGCAACCCTAGTACATTGATTATTAAATGTCTCATCTTATCTACTGCAATGACTTACATTGTGTAATCTGCCTTCAGTGAGAAAAGTGGACTATAAAAACTCAAATAAATGGAAATAACATAAATAAACTTCTAGTAGAGAGTACATACAATGAGTTCATTGTACCCAGAATTGTCACTGTTAAAAATAGAACAATAAAATGATAAACACAGCTTGTTTAGATTTATACTTAAGATAATTCAAATGTACATTTTCAGTATAAAGCATGAGTGCAACAAACACATTCATCATCCACATACTCTTCAGGAAACCATTATGTGAAATTGCCATGCTCTGTCTCCCAAAGATAATGAATTAACTTGAATTGGTAGTGTTAAGGCCTACCAGAATTAGAAGAAAAAGTGGAACTTGAGCTAACTTCAATTTTTTTTACTCATGCTACTGGCTGGGTTAATACACATAGATTGCATATATGGTTTTCAGAATGGCAGAGAATCTCCTTGCAGAAATGGGGAGTCAGTGGGTAAACATAAGACCCAATTATGAAATAGTTGCACTCATATGGAAATACAATCACAACTAGAATTAGTATGTCCCTGTTCCCTCCTGGTCAGTCCCAAGTACAAGTGCAGAATTATTTATGATCCTGTCCTAAGCATTATAATCATGGCTCATTATTAAAATTGTCTTACTTGAGGGTGGTGAGTTCTGTAAGTGATGGCTGTGTGGCCTTGAGATAGCTCTCCCTTCGTGCAGCAATTTTTGGAGATGGCTTTGAGCTGGTGTCAGAATCCCCACTGTCATCATCTCCCATGGCTTTGATATAACTGCCACTCCGCATCCGCCGGCATGGAATCTCATCATCTTTGCTACGTGGAGTATATCCAGACCATTCATCTTGAGGAACCTATATCACAAGACAAACACACAGTTTAATCCAATCTTCATCTTCTTTCTCTACTTAATAACAATCTAGAAACCACAGCTAATGTGCAAGCAAGATTAGTTACTTGCATAACTTAACTCCAGACCTTGCACAATGGGGATGCCCCACAGAATATAAAGCATTTCTTTATGAAAGAAAGGAACAGGGGAAGTATCTGTATGCATGAAGAAGTTTTCTTGTGAAGAAAGAATTCTGTAGACCTGTTATGCCATTTGTAACAAATTTTTTTTTAAAATATACAAGTGATAGCAAAATACCCATGAAGACAAGCCTAGTCCCAAAGCAACATCAGCCCTGCACATCATCATCCTAGGAACTGCTTCTGCTGGGCATTAACCACTCAGTATTCTTCTTCAGCTAGCTCCAATCCATTTTCTCTCTTTCTGGCATAGCTTCAAGACTTCAGAAAACATTCATTTATTCCATTTATATCCTGTATTTCTAGAAAAGATCTCAGGGCAGCAAACAGCGTAAAACAATAAAATAGAAGACTAACCACTAACAACAGCTAAACATTTCAACCCCCCCCCCCTTCAGAAGCAATAACAAAAAAGTGGCAGCAATGAAAATTTTCATCAGCAAGGAAGATAAAAGCATAGGGCTGCCAAGTCCTCTTCACCCACCAGCGGGGGACATTCGCGCACGCATTGCGTGAGTGTGAGATGAATGACGTCACCTGGAAGTAACTTCATCAAAATGGCGACACCTGTGCGGGGCTGCTCTAGGTGTTTTTGGGAAAACTCTATGTTTTTCCCGGACACTCTAGCCATTTGGGAGGTTAAAACTCTATGGTGCAAAAGTACCATAGAGTTTTAACCTCCCAAATGGCTAGATTCTCTGGGAAAACCATAGAGTTTTCCTGGAAATGCCTAGAGCTGTCCCACACGGGCGCCGCCATTTTGATGACATCACTTCCAGGTGACGTCATCACTGGGGGAGGTTCCCCCTGCTGGCCCAATGTGGGCCGTCGGGTTGAGAACCTCCCGGGAAGGAGATTCCCCACCCGGACTGGGGAGTTGGCAGCCCTATAAAAGCATAATATAACATCAATAAAGAATCAAAGCAGAAATTGGTAAAAATCCCAGTTAAAGATCTAGAAAAATAAAATGCGTTTGTCTAACCTCTGGAAGGCCAAGAATGAGAGCTAACAAGGCCTGATTCTCCAAAACCTGGTCACAAGTGAAAAAAAGTCCACACTCATACATTAACCAGCCTCACATCTCATAAAGCAAGAACTCAGAGAAGGCCAGGTCCTTCTAATCTCAACCTACGGGCAAGTACCTAGAGACACGTGTTCTCTTCAATTACTTCTTCCTTTAGGCAGGAGGGTGTAAGCTGCCACTAGCTGCCGAAAATGATTACTGTCAGTGTTCCCACTGATTACCATCAAGTGCAAGTCAAGATAAGCTAGAAAAAACATACTATTTTCATAACCAAACAGCATATTTATAACTGTATGCTTACTGGATGTTAAGGAGACACTACAAAAGATCAAATGAAAACTAATTCAAATACAGGCTTCCACGATAGACCTCTTAAAAAAAACCTAAAAAGACTTTTTAAAAGTGGAAGATCTGGCCCAGTAAATTGAACAGAAGGAGCCACAGGCTCTGGCAAAAGAAATGTAAGTCAATAATTAGGCAGGCAAAAAGAGAATTTGAAGAACAGATGGCTAAAAGAATCAAGACAAACAATAAGCATTTCTTTAAATATATCCAGAGCAGGAAAACAGCCAGAGAAACAGTGGGGCCTTTGGATGACCAAGAAAAAAAGGATTGCTGAAGGAAGATGGGGAGGTGGCAGAGAAGCTCAGTGAATTTTTGCTTCTATGTTCACTGTGGAAAGTGTGAGGCATGTACTCATGCCATGTTGCAGCCACTATTTTCAGGAAGGAAGTCTGAAAAACTGAGTTAAATTGAGGTTGATGAGAGATGAAGTTCCAGACCTATTCAGGAAATTAAAAACTGATGTCTCCAGGTCCTGATTGCATATACCTGTGAGTTCTTAGGGAATCTACTAACCCATATATATATAACCTACCACTAAATACAGATGCTGTGCCAGAAGACTGAGATAGCAAATAATACACCAATTTTGACTGTGAAGAGTGTCCAGAATGGAACCAGGAAATTACAGGCCAGTCAGCCTAATGTATATCTCTGGCAAATTAGAAGTAGAAAAGATTGGATTTATACCCCACCCTTCACTCAGAGTCTCAGAGTAGCTTACAATATCCTTCCCTTCCTCCCTACAACAGGTGGGTCTGAGAGAGCTCTTTCAAGAACTACTCTTGAGAGAACAGATCTGAGAGAACTGTGACTGACCCAAGTTCATCCATCAGCTGCATGTGGAGGAGTGGGGAATCAAACCTGGTTCTCCAGAGTTCACCACTCTTCACCACTATATCATGATGGTGTAGAATTAGTAGAAATTATAATAAAATATAGCATTATTAGCCACAGAGGAACACAGCCTGCTGAGGGAAAATCAGCATGGGTTCTGAAAAAAAAAGTCCTGCTTCACTAACCTTTTGGAATTCCTTGAGAAAATGAACCAGCATGTAGATAACAGTGACCTGGTAGACATTACATACTGGGACTTTCAAAAGGCTTCTGCCTGTTACCTCACCAAAGAGTAAACTTAGCAGTCATGGGATAAAAGGACAGGTTCTCTTATGGATAAAAAATTGGTTAAGTGACAGGAAGAAAGAATAGGAACAATGGAGGAAGGTAAGCAATAGGGTCCTACAAGGATTGAGGGGTGGAACTATTTAATTTGGTCACAAATGATCTGGAACTAGGGATGAGTAGTGGCCAGGTTAGAAACTAACACAACATTATTCTGGATGGTGAAAATCCAGGATGACTGTGAAGAGCTCCAGGAGGATATCCACAAATTGGAGAAATGGGCAACAATGTGGCAAATTAAGTACAATGATGGTAAGTGTAAGGTGATGCACACTGAAACAAACAAAAAAAATCCTGTCTTCATGTATAGGCTAATACGGTCTGAACTTGCTAAGACTGAAAGGGGAAAAAATCATATTAGGACCATGGAGGTTCAAGGTCCATGGGGTTTATGGACCCCTGAACTTCTACATTTAAGAGACCAGGTCATAGTCTGTTTGGTCTATGCAAATGCCATTTAAAATTCAAATGGTCTTTGTACAAAGCCAAACATCATGTCAGTGAAGGTAAGAGGTGAATTCACCCACTTCCACATAGGTGAAGTTGCCACTTGGTCTTCACTTGTGCACTGTGCAGCTTTACAAAAGCCATTTAAAATTTAGATGGCCTTTGTGCAAAGCTGTGTGGCATGTTAATGAAGTGAATGGCAGCTTCACCAACCCAGAAGTAGGTGAAGTCACTGCTTGGCCTTCACTCTTGCGCTGCACAGCTTTGCAGAAGCTATTTAAAGGGAACATGTTCCTTTTAAATAGCTTTTGGAAGCTTTGCTGAAATGGATCTCATGAACATCCTGGGATGGTCGTCGGAGGTCCATGTTGATGGGATGGCATGGATCAGGCTTACAGACCACGGCTCCAGTCTGTGTCAACCCAGTGTGCTACATCACTGAAAATTTAGAATAAGCCCAACTACTGTGAAAAATATTATACTGAGAATAATAGCTTAATCTGAGTACCAGTGCTTTATATGGTCTATGACTAGAAATATATACAAATTATTCAATACAAGTCACTCGGTTCAAAAGTACAACGCAGCAAACAGTATATAGTCCATTCCAAACAACTGTTAAAGCTTAACAAGCCCTTCCATACAAGTCTGCCCAGTCTGTGAAGTGGACAAACTCTTCCAAATTGGTTCTTCTGTAGTTCAAGAACACACTGCATCCAGACTTCCAAGAAAATAACAAGACATGTGAAGGACAAGGAACCAAGAACCCAATGGGAAATTGATTAAAGCCATTTCAAAGACTCACTTTGTCAAGAGTTGGGAATCCTCAATTGACATCGTCTGTCCCCATTGGTAGCTGGATGCTTTCAAAAGTGGAATGTAACTGGCTCCAAACATTAATCAATGAGTATTAATACCTTCTTTCCACACTGGAAAGTTTTCTTTGCTACTTACCGTGTTCCCAGATATTTTATAGCAGCACTGAAAATGGCAAACTCTATGTTAGGGATTATTAGGAAAGGGGTTAAAAATAAAATGACCACTTTCAGAGGCCGTCAGCCTCTGAATCCCAGTGCCAGGAGTCAATACTTGGAGAAGGCCTTGGCCTCTGTGACCTGTTGTTGGCTCTCCAGAGGAACTGGTTGGCCACTGTGTTAGACAGGATGCTGGACTAGATGGAGCAGTGGGCTGATCCAGTAAGGCTCTTCTTATGTTCTTACATGTTGAACTAGGTTTTGTCAAGAGAAACAGCAGGTGACAGGATTAGTGTGGTTGCAGTGGAACACGAAGCTGCCCTGTTAGCTTCAAAAAAGCCATTCAAGGCAGGTCCCTTTGAATTTCAGATGATGTAATCATCAGAAGCACCTACATCTTTGGCCTACACACTGGTTCTACACTTCATTCAAGACAATCTTCAGGGTATACTTCCTATTGTAATATTCACAAATTAAAATAATCTTGTATTAAGTTTACTTGAATGGCTGGCATGTAACCAGTTCATACTGAGAGTATAATATTCCCCTAAAAGTAGGTTCTGTCTGAACTGGTTGGCCACTGTGTTAGACAGGATGCTGGACTAGATGGAGCAGTGGGCTGATCCAGTAAGGCTCTTCTTATGTTCTTACATGTTGAACTAGGTTTTGTCAAGAGAAACAGCAGGTGACAGGATTAGTGTGGTTGCAGTGGAACACGAAGCTGCCCTGTTAGCTTCAAAAAAGCCATTCAAGGCAGGTCCCTTTGAATTTCAGATGATGTAATCATCAGAAGCACCTACATCTTTGGCCTACACGCTGGTTCTACACTTCATTCAAGACAATCTCCAGGGTATATTTCCTATTGTAATATTCACAAATTAAAATAATCTTGAATTAAGTTTACTTGAATGGCTGGCATGTAACCAGTTCATACTGAGAGTATAATATTCCCCTAAAAGTAGGTTCTGTCTGGACGGGGTTGTTATGAGGATACAAACAAAAATGAGATAATGTTGTAAACCACTTAGGGTCCCATTGGGGAGACACATGGCATACAGAAAGAAATAAACAAACATAAATTTCAATCAGTTAATGCTATAATGCTGATGTATTCAAAAATTGCATATATTTGCATATACAAAATGCAGTAATTCTGAAGGGTGTCTTATTTTGAGATTATACAAGCAGGTATCAATGGGATTCTCTGCATTCTTGTTTTCTTTGCTTGTAAATTCCTGTTTCTTTCAGGTTTCATTCTGTTCTATACATGTTTTGCTCCTGCTTTGATTTTACATAAGTTTATGTCTGACATATTTCTCTGCAGTTTTAAACTGAAGGTTTTTTATTCTGGATATGCACAGATGTAATATCAAATCAACCGCTAGAGGGAGCAAAACATTTGCAGAACAGACCCTCCCTCCAAGCAACAGGAACTTACAAGTGAAGTGCCGAAAATGTGCATATGGAAAAGCCAATTGTAGAAGAGACATTTTGTCCCATGATAATGAAGGTTGCCACTTGTGTTTTTGTAAACAAAATTTCAAAATGTTAAAAACTCTGACATGACTGAAAACATTTTCCCACCTGATCAAAATAATCAACTAAACACTGCAGCCTATCAAAACATACTAGATAAAGCGATTTTTATTATAATCCCTTGCTTCCCAACCTGGAGCTGATTATCAACCCAACAAAATATGCAACTTCATCCACAAAGCCTTCCTTTTAAAATCATACAAAGACTCTGTCTCTCAAAAAAGAGCTCCATCCAAGGAAAAAACCACTATTGATCATTCCTGTTGCTTTTATCTGGAAGCCTCTGCTGGTAGTATAGAAAGATGGTTTGGGCTTAGTTTCTAAAATGAATTGGAAATCCATCCAAGACTCAATGACCGTCCACTTTCCTATGATACACAGCTTTCAAGATCATTAATGTAATCTGTGACCTGTATTTACTATCTCAAACTGCCTAGCAATCCAGTGTCCTCTAAAGCAAGGGTCCCCAATCCCTGGGCCATGGACCAGTACCGGCCTGAGGCCTGTTAGCAGCTGGGTCATGAGTTGTATAATTATTTCATTATATATTACAATGTAGTAAGAAGAAGACGACGACATTGGATTTATATTCTGCCCTCCACTCCAAATCTCAGAGCAGCTCACAATCTCCTTTATTGTCTTCCCCCACAACAGACACCCTGTGAGGTAGGTGGGAATGAGAGAGCTCTCCCAGAAGCTGCCTTTCAAGAACAACTCTGAGAGCTGTGGCTGACCCAAGGCCATTCCAGCAGCTGCCAGTTCTCCCAGAATCTGCACATTTAACCACCACACCAAAATAAAGTGCACAATTGTATCATCCCGAAACCATCGCGCCCCCTCCTTCCCCCCTTCCAGTCCGTGGAAAAATTGCCTTCCACAAAAACGGTCCCTGGTGCCAAAAGGGTTGCGGATCACTGCTCTAAAGTGCCTGGTTTTATGAGATGCTGTACTCTGCTCAGATGGATACCACCTCAGCTCTTAACATTTATCCTTCTTCAATAATCTTTGGTTTGATGGATTCAGTTTATATGGTAACCTAATGTTGTTAATCAGCATAACAAAATATGCTACACTTCATCCACAGATGCAGGGTCCCTCTTTCTGTATGTTCTTTCAAGCTCACTCAATAGGTTTGCCAGTTAGCTCTACAGGAATATTTCTTAAATGACTGGGAAGGGCTGTATAATTTCTAGTTATTATTAGAGGCATCACAGCAGTCGGCTGATCCCATACTCCCCCCCACCAATTCAACACATTGGCTTATTTGCCCAAAAGAATCTACAGCCATCTACAACAGCTTTCTTGAATCCAGCTATATTTTCAGTTTTCATCCTGGATCAGGCTTCAGGTCCTGGCCACTGACTTGTCTTTGTATTTGGCCCTTTGCATTTTGGACCTTTTAAGATACTGACAGCTGCTTTAAAGGGCAAATAAGTAAACCAATCCACCATTTAACTGCAAATTCATATTTCTGCAATTATAATAATATTCCTTACTTCTAATTAATATTAACAAAGGTTAATAATATTATATTAAAGTATGAATTAAATAAATCACCCTTCTATACAAGAGGGCACTATATTTTTGCTGAGAGAAATAAAGATTATGAGGCATGGGAGGAAAAAGTACTTTTTCAGAAATGAATACTGTCCCTTTAATAAAAACATTGTTTAAATCATAGACTTGTTAAATCCAACAATATTGAGACTAATCTACCTTTCTAAGCAATCATTAATATAAACTGATGTGCAGCCTTCTTGTAGATGTTTTTAATTCAGTGCAGAATTGATAATGCTAATATACAGTTTAGTATAACCAGTAGGTCTGACTCAATATAAAAACAGTTCACCTTTTCTTATAAGAAACTTGGCAAGCTACTGAAAAATTCTTTCATACAAACATGCACTGAAGATCTATAAAACAGCTTACATGCATGAAAACCATAAAAGGAAATTCTGCACATTGTACTTAAATGTTATTTATTATGTTTTGTGCTCACACAATAGACACATGACTGACTGAAATACATATTGTCAGTAATTAGTCCCTTAATAATATTTAGCTGTACAAGGAATATGGTCTGCCCTTCATCTAATTCACTTGGGTTTACTGCTAAAACATCTATTAAGTAGTTAGCTATCTAAAAATTACTGTAGCCTTTCTTTATCATTTAGTTTTTAGAACATAACTGTATAAATCTTCAAATAAAGAAAAAATAAAGCAAATAATTGAACACAATAAAGTGATAGTTCTTTATATTCCAGCACACATTCAGCATGCTGGATGAAATGTAAAATAAATTGGTCGCAATTTTTAAAAATTGCTGTAAAAAAGATTTTTTTTAATTTAAAAAAAAAATCCCTTTTTTATAATTGGTGTGAGCTTACCTGGTAAGCCGAAAAAGCAAACAGATTGTCTTTATAGCATAATAAATTCATTATTCATCTCAGTTTTGTTTTGGGTTTTGCAGCTAAGAACATTAAAGCTTCTTGTGGGCTTTGCAAAGGCAAATGTGGGTGACTCCTGGAAGTAAACACTAGGGCTGCAGGGGGGAGTGGTTGGCCATCACTCACAGCAGGAGACTTCTAAGGAGAGCTTTTTATTAGTATGCAAATACTTAATGGAATGAAATCACACAAATGAAGAACAATCCTTTGTGCAGATCTTCAAACAAATGCAACTTAGGGTTTTTAAGCAATCCTTCATGTACCAATACAAACACCATTCATTTCCTCACTTCTTGCTAGATCTATTGCCATTTATATATGATCATTCACCCCAATAAACAGTACAATTTATGCCTAATGCTCATATTCACATTTTAAATATATATAGGGATATGCCAAAATATATTTAAGGCACACATATTTGATTACTATAGAACAAAGTTTTGAGTCCAGTGGCACCTTTAAGACCAATTAGGTTTAATTCTCGCTATAAGCTCTTGTGTGAATGCTTTTACCCAGAATTAAAATTTGTTGGTCTTAATGGTGCCACTGGACTCAAACTTCGTTCTATTGCTTCAGACCAACATGGCTACCCCACCTGGATATATATGATTGCTATTAAACTATGAACTTCTTAATTCATGTGACCAAGAATTTAAAAAGGCTTGTGTGAATGCCTTTGAACAAAGCAGGAGTCAAGTGGCACCTTTAAGACCAACTAAGTTTTATTCAGAATGTACGCTTTCATGTGCTAAAAACACACTTCTTCAGACGAGGGGATCAGGTATATACCACTATACCTGATCCCATCTGAAGAAGTGTGTGTTTTTAGCACATGAAAGCTTACGTTCTGAATAAAACTTAAAGGTGCCACTTGACTCCTGCTTTGTTCAGCTTCTTCAGACCAACATGGCTGCCCACTTGGATCTGTGTGAATGCCTGACAATTATGAATTGTGGCTGACTGAGGATAACATGGGTGGAACACTTTACATGATAATCTGAACACAAGTTCAGCTCAAGTGTGTCTCATAAGGATAGGCATTAGGCCCAGGATGCCTACACAGCTTGGTAGGAATATCAAAGAGGAGCATCCCTGATAACCAGGACTGGT
Organism: Heteronotia binoei; assembly: GCF_032191835.1. Lineage (NCBI taxonomy): Eukaryota > Metazoa > Chordata > Lepidosauria > Squamata > Gekkonidae > Heteronotia > Heteronotia binoei. The sequence continues at coordinate 83,857,810 of NC_083229.1, forward strand.
GGAAAGTGCTGAAGATACTCTAGAGCAGGGGTGGCCAAACTGTGGCTCAGGAGCCACATGTGGCTCTTTCACACATATTGTGTGGCTCTCAAAACCTCCACCATCCCATCACCCAGCTTGAAAAAGGCATTTGTCTCTTTAAATCACTTCTCCAAACCAAGCCACCAGCAGCTTGAAGAATGCATTTAAAGTTCAAGTTGCTTTCTTTCCACCTCTCCTTCCCTCCCTCCCCATCTATTTTCCTTCCTTCCTTCCTTCCTTCCTTCCTTCCTTCCTTCCTTCCTTCCTTCCTTCCTTCCTTCCTTCCTGCTGTGGGGGTGGGGAGTACCAGAAACTGGGGGGTCCTCCGCATGCTGAGGGAACTTGGCAAAGGTTTTTGTTAGCACAAAATGGTGCAGTGAAACATCAACAAGTATGGTCTAATAAAAACTAGTTACAGAGTGTTAACTAGGGTTGCCAGGTCTGAATGACAAGCTGGGGGGGGGGGGCTTGTGGAGAGAGGGGAGGGAAGAAGCATGCCATGAAGCTAATTCTACCAGTTTTGCCCCAAACTAGAGTGTTGCTCCCTGACATCACCAGTGTCCTCACACAACTTCTGGGTGACATAGGAATGTTGTTGCATTTGGGGTGGTAACTCTCCCCTGCTGGGCAGCTGTGGGGGTGGGGAGTACCAGAAACTGGGGGGTCCTCCTCACGCTGAGGGAACTTGGCAACCCTCGTTAATGTTTAACCTGATTTCTCTAGTTGCCAGTTCCATCATAAACAAGTTCAATAACTTTTCCAGTTTCTTCTTTCCAAGCTCTCCTAGCACATTGAATTTAAATTACAGACACTAGCTTGGTTTCAATATTATGACAACTCTCTTTCAGGTCACTATGAGAACCACACATGGGCCTCTACAGGATTTATGGTTGCCAGCTCTGGTTTGGGAAATACCTGGATATTTGAGAGGAGGGTAGGGTTTTAGGAAGGGAGGGACCTCAGTTCAGTATAATGCCATAGAGTCCACTTTCCAAAGCAGCCATTTTCTCCAGGGGAACGGATCTCTGTAACCTGGAGACCAGTTGCAATACCAGGAGATCTCCAGCTGCCACCTGGAGAATGGCAGTGCTAACAGCTGTCAAAGGCCTTTTCTAGACTTTATTGTTGTCTCTCTCACTCCTTTTCTCTCCTTTTTCCAATCCTTCTCTCCTTTCTCTCATATCCCATAAAAGGTAATACAGTTTTTCTGCATCATTATCAAGAGGAAGGGGCTGTTAGGAAATGTCTCCAATTGCAGCATTGCTATTACAGTAGCTTTTGTAGTTCTTAGAAAACATTAATTTTGCCTTCTGAGATCCTGATCTACTTTCTACCCAGTCCACCTGACCTATATCTTTGAATAGCCCTTTATATATCAATATTAACAGTTCAGGGCAAGGTATCATAGCTAGAAGTTAGAGCAAATTGTTTAGTGCTCTATGATAACCAATGAGACATTATTTATCTATCAGTTTCTGCCATGCATTGTACTAAAAATTATAAGTATGTAAACCTGTAGTTTAAACCACAATAGTACTTTAATCTTAATTAATGACAATGGATAATTATAGACATTGAGAGTCAACATTAAAAAGTTACATCACTAAAATAATGAAAGAATGCAAATAAATCACAAAATGACAAAAGGGATCCAAATAAACTAAGATTCTCAATGAACCAGTGGAACAGTTTGTAACATTTTTTTGGTCTGGTTCTTGGTTGAAGTCATAATGACTATTTCCAGGACTAGTAATATAAAAATTGTTAAATACAATACAAATACATTTTAATAAAATGTATACATAATAGGCACAAAAAGCATGTCTTCCCAAAGGCTATGCATCAGCAAAAGAATTCTCTATTAAGGCAATTCAAAAAAGATGAGTGGCAGATTTTCTATAGTTGGCTTCCAGCAAATGGATAATTCAGATTTAAAAAGTACTGTGATTAGGCTTGCTAGTCCCCAGGTCCTGGTGGGGGATCCCCTGGTTTTGCAGGCTCCTTACCACCAGCAGCCAGATGGCTGGCAGGGAGAAGCCTCGTCCCAGCAGCCACCATGTGCCTTTAGATCTTGGCAGGCTTAGAAGAAACGTGGAAACTGCTTGTGTTTTGGAAGGTGTGTGTGCCTTTAAATCTCAGTAGGAGGACAGCTGGATGAGAGTAAGTTGGAGAGAGCAGGGAGAGCCATGTGGCTCTTCCCAGTGAGTCTGTGAAGCTGTGAGAAAGTAAGAGAGCACAGTCCCTCTGTTTGCTTTGCATTTATTTCAGAAGTCATTTGCACAGTAAAATAGATAGTAAAGAGTAAACAGAACAAGCGTATGGGATACAGGAAAACTCCACTCCTAGACTACTCTGCTCAGTACTTTTGTTTTCCTGTGTTACTCTGAAAAAGATGGTTGAAATACAGTAGACTGTTCTATTCAACAACTCCCATGAGTAGATTGCCCCAGTGAGATCACAAAAGTGTGGGCTTGCAAACTGTATTTATTTTGGATGCTTTGTGTGTGTGTGTGTGTGTATGTATGTGTGTGCCCCTTAATAAAGTCATGGCAAAGGACTTCTGGGGGGTATGACAAATTTCACTTTCATTTAGTGGAAGTGCATCTGTTGGAAAAGCCTTTGAAGATAAACAAATGGATGAAGAAATGAAGTCTGAATTCAGGGGAACTATACTGCTGTATTTTTATTTTTTTAGGAAGTGGGAAAGTTCCTGGCTCCACCCCCAAAGTCCCCAGGTATTTCCTAAATTGGCCCTGGCAATCCAAACTGTGATTTTCTGCTCTTCATCTTCACACAGGACATTATTTGAAAGTATAGGGTGGTAGATTATGGTTTTCTAACTTTCAGAAGAATCCAGACTAAATTTTCTAAGAGAAGTACAGAAATTCCCTGCCTATGCCCTCCCTCGCTTCAGCCCTCTAATCTCCATGAAATATGACTCCATGCTACAAGTCTGCTTGCCCTGTATTGCCAACCGTCAAGTGCAGCCTGGAGACCTCCTGGAATTATATCTGATTTTCAGACAAGACAAAAGACATCAGTTCCCCTGGAGAAAATGATCCACTGAAATCCCTTCCCTCCCTAAAACTCACTCTCCCAAGACTCCATCCCTTTGCCTACCCAGAATTGGCAACGCTACAGTCAACAAAAAGTGTCAATCCAGCCACCAGAATGAAGCCGCCAGAAAAAAACAGCATAGCAACTCAGTGCCAATTTACATTGTAACATATGCCAGTCCACCATGGGGACTTGCTACTATATTGCATCTGTGAGTTCTCAATGGGGACACTATCGGAAAGCACTGTTGGGGCCTAATTCAGATTAGGAGCACCATTTCAGCTTGGGAACATGGGAAGAGGGAAGGCGGAATGCCTCTCTCCCGCACTGTGGTCATGATACAAATCGTACTTTTAAATGGAGTTCCCACTTGGAGCTCACAGATTGCATTTGTGTATGTTTGGCCCTCAGTCAGAGGAGCTGAATTTTCTGATATGGAGTCACTAACTTTCATTCCAACTGGGGACACTCAACCTCAGTACTTCTCATTCATAAAATGGATGAACTGTTTTCTATAATCTAAAAACTTAATTTCTTAACACATATGCCAAATATGTATGTATTGTATCATCCCCAAGAATGAAGCCAGGTATAGATAGTGGGTATTCTTCTGAAGATCTAGGGAATACCCCAGCTTTGTGGGAAAATATGAGAAGTACAAATAAACAAAAAAAAACAGAGGGGAGATTAATAATAATAATAATAATAATAATAATAATAATAATACTATTTAACTTGTATCTCACCCTCCCTGCTGAAGCAGACTCAGGGTGGCTCACATAGCATAACATAAAATACAAACATTACAATAATAAAAGCAAATTGTTTACACAACATATGACAATTCACTTACATATACTATTATCATACATTAATTTTCCCCCAAGCGGAGGAACATAAAGGAGTATCTCAATGGGCTGGAAGTGGGCAGGGGAGGAGGAAGAGGGAGCGGCTGCTGCTGCCTGGGCCAAGTGAGGAGGCAGACAGAGGGGGAGGGAGGGAATGAGGAACATTCTAAGTTAAGAATGCCAGCCTCCAGGTGGGACCTGGGGATCGCCCCAGAATTACAGGTCATCTGCAGACTACAGAGGTCAGTTCCCCTGGAGAAAATGGATGTTTTGGAGGGTGGCTTCTATGGCATTGCACCCCTGTCCTCCCAAGGCTCTATTCCAAAATCTCCAGGGATTCCCCAACTTGGAGCTGGCAATCCTACCCCAACTTCCCCACCAGTGGTCATGATAACCTTGCTCTAAGTGTCACTAGGTAGGTACAGAGTACATTTTCCTCACCACGAAATAATGCCAGCTCATAGTTCTAGCCCTAACCTAAACATGTGGTCTCCCAAGGTTCTTTAAAGCTGTGGATATTGAGGAAATTTGGATTAGTGCTATGATATTGGGGAAGGTTATTTTAATCCCTCCCCTGGCCTGTTCTCGTATGCTGCTGTCATCTTCCTCCACCCACCAAGAGGGAAAACGGCCAGATACCCTTAGTGTCCTGTAAGCCGCCCTGAGCCTGCCTCGGCGGGGAGGGCGAGTGTTATGCATTGAACATAAGTTACCCGGCCACATGGTGATCACTACTAAAGCCCAGCCGAGCTTTTAATGGGACGAAAGCTAATCATGAGATTAGATAGCCTGCACCCTGACTGAGCCACCGACATCCGAAATTCCCCGGAGATCAGAGAAGCAGCCCGAGGATTTTTCCCAGGGGATCCAGTATACGCTAGGAACTATGGATGCGGCCCCGAATGGGTAGAAGGCCGGGTGCTGAGAGTAATAGGGCCCCACCATTACAAGGTGTCCACAGTGGGAGGCAATGTATTGCAGAGGCATATAGACCAAATATGTCGCCGCACATTGCCGGAAGAACCGGCCGTAATACAGAGCGAAGAGGAGCTCACAGCCGCGTCCCCACAGAGATCTACCCCAACACCGCTGACTGCTCCACCCAATCGGGAGGTAGAGCCCAACCATAGCGAGGGCGACTCCCAGGGAACTGCGACACCAGACACGTTGCAAGGTGCAGACAACCCCAGACCGGTGGTGCTCCCACGAGGAGAAACCGTCACCCCATCTGCAGCAGAGGCCATGGCCCCGGCAGCTCCGGCGACCGCCCCGACTCCACCAGTCATCCCAAGGCGGTCTACCCGGGAGCGCACGGCCCCCGTGTACTTGCGGGACTATGTGTACTGAGCTGGGGGGAACAGTGTTATGTATTGAACATAAGTTACCCGGCCGCATGGCGATTGCTACTAAAGGTGACCCCATGGGTCCCCGGATGGAGCTTGCCATTCACCCCGCCCATCAAGATCTGTGGCAGGAAGTTTGACCGACCAGGATTGGCCTGGTCGGATGAGGGGGCTGTTCCGGGTACTGTATATAAGCGGGGCCCGGCCCACATGTTCTCTCTCTTGTAATGTGCTACTGAATAAACTATGTTGCCTTCAAATCGTCTCGGTTCTCAGTACATTACAGCGGGGTATAAATAAAATTTATTATTATTATTATTCTATTGGTAAGGAACTTTGGGAAACTGGCAATCAAAGGATAGAAATTTTTTAAAAGTCTCCTCGGTGCAATGATCCTTATGCAAATCACCTTCCTGTATGTGTTACCTCTTAAAAATCCAGTGTAATCACATTTCCCAGGTCATAGTCAGTCGGTCTTTCAAAAAAGTTTTAGCCTAAGTATTCTTTATCTGGATACTTAACTTCTGGAGCCACTTCACCACTATTCTTTTTAAAATGGCTGATTGTTCCCAGCCTCTGATGAATCTTACTTTCACACAGGAACACACGCATGAAACTGCCTTATACTGAATCAAACCATTGGTCCATCAGTCAGTACTGTTTACCCAGACTGGCAGCAGTTCTCTAGGGTCTCATGTAGAAATCCTTCATATCACCTACCACCTGATCTCTTTCCCTCTCCTTCAAAGATACCCCACTCCACACAACTTCCCACCAACTCAAAAATATTTTCTTTGTTTGTTTAAATAACATTTTTGTTATTTGTGCACTTCTCCCTCCCCAACACATTCAGAAACATTTTAAAAAGTTTTCCACTGGAGTAAAGTTCACTAAGCTGGAAAAATGCAAACAACTTGGTCTGGTCAATTTTACCATTCCATTGACATGTCTGGGACTAGTGGAAACATCATATAAACATGTCAATGTAAACATCAGGTTATGCTGAAAAGGTTTCTGTGCTGATATATACACACAATGGTTCTTTCTAATACATGCTCATTCTGGCTGTCAGCCTGCATTGGTTAGGCTTCTGGGGTGGTTTGACCTGCTAAGAGCTAACTTACTTGGCCGGATGCTTCCTCTCATCTTCTGGTGTCTGTGCTGGGAAACTGTCTTAATATTGTGTTCCCTTCCAAACCTGTACCTTTATCTGAGGCCCAAGCAAGTTATTGCAGGACATTAATACTCAAAGTGGTATGCCTTCTCAAGAAAGCATCAGCTACTCTATGGAAACTTCCCTTGTGTCGCTAGCATTTTCTGGGGCTGGAGACTTTGTTCCTTCTTGAGTGTCATAGCGTATTTACTTGGAAGAGGTTTTGCCTCAGATTGTAGCCCATTTATTTTGTCCATCTTTTTCAGGACACAGACAGCTAAGACAGCTTGTATGAATAGCTATCCACTCACTATCTTCCCTTCCATCTTTGTTTCTTAGACACCTTTTAGCTGTTGCAGTAGCAGTTTGGATAGAACCAAGGTATGGTTCATTCCCACTCAATCAGCTCCTTCAGTCCTAACCCGGCAACAACTGCAGGGGAAAAAAATCACTGTGATTTTTTCAGGCTACATGATGCCAAGCTTATCAGCAGAAGCAGGTGAAAGAGTTGCAAAAAAAAAAAGAGATCTCATGCCCCTGCTGTAATGTTTAAATTGTGTAGTATTTGTGCTGGAGTGTAACAGAAACAGGTATATGCAGACTAATAAAGGGTACTTCAAGCTTGTAGTGTGGGATTGGATGTTCTAGTCATTTCTCAACCCATTTTATAACTCCATTCCCCAAGTGTAGAAGAAGATTAGTCCCATGTTTTCTTCCATGTACCACAATGGAAACACA